>NW_023416322.1:10222323-10794577 GCF_014108235.1 Myotis myotis
TTTTTTTGTTATTTGCAACCATAGTAAAACAAAGACTTATATTTTTGATATTTATTTTAAATATTTAAATGCCTTTTAACAATGAAAACTCAACCAAAAAAATGAGTTCGCGTGTCACCTCTGACACGCGTGTCATAGGTTCGCCATCATTGGCCTAGACCATAGGCTAACTAGAAAGACATTTAAATTTCTACATTAAAACTTGATTCTATGAGCAATTCAAACCCCAATTGGAAGTAACCGCTTTCCTGGACAAGGACTGTTTCTCAGATTTTTTCCTTCTTTCATACTATGCCTTGCAATTCCTGGAGAGCCCACCCATACCCTGTGCATCAGGACCTGCAATCCTGGTGCCTTCTGCCTTTGTTTACTCAGAGAGGAATCATATGTCCAGAAAGAAACTCATTACCGTTACCATCCCAACAGCGATGAAGTCTTGGGTTACAATAGTAAATATGTACAGAACCCCACCGGGCTCTTGCATCAAGCTCCACACTCTTCTTCCCAAAACTTTCCAGCTCACCCTGACAGAGCTGAGCTCAGCCTCTGGTCTCCTAGTCACTCCCCTGACCCTCCCCTTTAGTGACACAGGGCTGGGCCTTTGCCAAGGCCGAGTTCCTTAGTTTAGGCACCATTTTCACGGTTACTTACAGAACATTTCTTCATTTTGATTCGAGGTGTCTGAGAGAGCTGAGCCCAGTGTGGCCCCTCTGAGACTCTGCACCATGTCCCCCAATTTGCAGAGCATTCTCCCAGCCCTGTACCTCCTGGGGGTCTTGACCCTACTGCTGTGCCCTTCAGGCCTGTGTGGTGAGTACAGTGGTTATTGGGGAAAGGAGGTAGTTTCTCTAAGATATAAAAAAAATACCAAACAACAGTTCATCAAATGTAGTCAAGTGGTGGCAATTTATCAGCTTTTTGAAAGAGTAAGATGAACTACGTTATTAATAAAATGAAGAATTTTAAAATATAAAAGAAATTCTTCTAGATAGAGGCTGTTATTATGTCTAGAATAATTGTGTTGATATGTAAAAATTCTTGTGAGACTGCTTTAGGAAGGAATAATCTTTAATTTTCAAATGAATTTTTTATATTTCAATGCTCCAAAATGTTTGCAATATATTTACCTTCTAACTAAGTTAATTATGCCATCTACAATCTTAGTTATTGATTCATTGAGGGGAGGGAATTTCATCAGTAAAGGAAAAATATTGTCTGTTATCACAAATACTTATTATTTGTGGAGTAAAAGGTAGGGCACTTGGAGAACTATAAAAATTATATAAATATAAGGCATCGTTATTAAAGTGGAGAAAATTTTTTTACAAATGAAGGAGAAATAAAAGAGTTTAAAAGAACTTAACCATAACTGTTCAAATATTTGTTGTCATGGAAATTAACTTGTTATATTATCTCAATGGAAATGTCCTTTAAGCAAAATATTTTTCTCTTGTGCTAGAATTTTTTGTTTTACTTGAGAGAATTCATCTTCATTATGAAGATATTTCTATGCATATTCCCTGAAAATGGCTATCATGGCATAAAAAATGTAGGATTTGATATTGCTTTGAGGGAAAATCCTAATCTAAAGTAATAGTTGAATGTTCTCATGTGAGCCAGCAGCTTGATTTGAAAGTGGGGAAGCCATGCCTTCTCCATCACTGAGAGAGGTGGGGGGAAAGCATGGGTTTATTAAGGAAGAATTTCTCCCTGGAAGGTGATTTTTCCCTCAAACACCTGAGCATTACTGAGGAGTAGCACTACGATTAGGTTCTAGAGCAGGGGTGGGCAAACTTTTTGACTCGAGGGCCACAATGGGTTCTTAAACTGGACCGGAGGGCCGGAACAAAAGCATGGATGGAGTGTTTGTGTGAACTAATATAAATTCAAAGTAAACATCATTACATAAAAGGGTACGGTCTTTTTTTTCAATAGTTTTATTCATTTCAAACGGGCTGGATCCGACCCGAGGGCCGTAGTTTGCCCAGGGCTGTTCTAGAGTCAGTGCAGCATGAAGAACGTGCCCAGGGGATGTTCAGAACTCCACGTTGTCTCTGAGTTCTCCTCTCTATGAGTCTGAGGTAACAGAAGAAAACCTTATTAAGTTGGTCAACATCTTTCAATTATTTCTTCATGTGTCTGTTTCCCTGTCTCTTTACCTCCCATTTCATGAAATCTTCCATTATCGATGGCCTCAACCCTTTGAAATGGCATTTAATTTCTGTCAACTTTGACCTGAAATCTCCCTTTCTGATTCTGCCTCCCCTTTTCTTTATAGTAACAAAATTCTGAGGCCAGAGACTTTGCTCATTGCCTCCGTATTGATCTGCCTCTGCTATCTTACCAGCTACTCGCTTCTACCCATCCTTCGTGTATCTCCACGTCATTCCTGGACATCTTTCCCTAATAATCCAGGCCTCAGTTCTGTCAACCTTTTCCAGTAGATCTCATTTGTTGTCCTACTCTCCTAGCACTCGTGTGACTGGTGTTGTAGTGTAACTATTTAAATGGCTCTATCTTATCTAAGTATATTGCAAGTATGGCTCTTAATATTACCGGAAGAGCCTAGTACAGAACTCCTTACATATGTTATTCATGAAAATTAAGAGCTGTTTTTTTTATACCTCACCTAAGGATAAGACTTTATTGATTTGAGAGAGAGGGGAAGGGAGAGGAAGAGGGAAACATTGACCTGTTGCTTCCTGCATGCACCCTAACTAGGGATCACACTCACAATTTGGGTGTGTACCCTGATCAGGAATCAAACCTGTGACATTTTGGTGTCTCGGATGATGCTCCAACACACTGAACCACACCAGCCGGGGCAAGAGCTATTTTTTATATTTCTCAGAAGGTACTTAATCTGAGGTTATATGGAAGCTGTTGATTTGTACACAGGTGCATTAAACAGAATGTTATCACACAATTCTCATGACACCAACTGGGTGTCCTAAATTTTAATATATTCATAACACTGTCTCCCTGGAGGAGTGTCAGATCCCACAGGTTAAGGGCTCACTCCCACAAGACTGGTCCCACCCCGATTCGAATGCCAGTCATAAGGAGTAGGTCCCCAGATTACCCCCCAACTTCTGTCCAACTAGACTACAAATCAGAGGTCCTTTGGACCTCTTCCGAGGGTTTGATTAATTTGATAAAGTTGTATATTTTTAAAGTTATATATATACCGAGTGTCCAGATTATTATGACCACCTGACATTTGTAGGCAAATTAGCTATAATTTCGTGCTGAAGTTGCTAAAGGGCCAGACCATTATAAATAGGGAAGCAGGTTGTTTACCACGACAGTAGAAGTGATTTTTTTCTGAAGATATGGGTAAACAATGCGATTTAACATCCCTTGAACATAGGATATATATTATGATGAGTGGCCAGATTATTATGACCATCCCATTAGTACTTCCTTGGTCCACCTTTTGCCTTCAATACTGCGGCGATACTATTTGGCATTGACTCCAGGAGATGTTGAACAGTGATGCGAGGAATCTGACACCATGCCTGATGAATAGCACTGTCCAGTTCTGTGAGATTTGATGGTTGTGGAACCAGCTGCGTGATGGCTCTTTTAACTTCGTCCCATAAATGCTCAATTGGATTGAGATCTGGTGATTGTGGGGGCCACCTAAGCAAGGTAAAGTCTCCCTCATGTTCTTGAAACCACTCCTGCACAATATGAGCACCATGGCATGGCACATTGTGTTGTTGGAAGAAGCCATCTCCATTGGAATACGCCATCAACATGATAGGATGAATTTGATCAGCAACGATACTTAGGTATGTTGTGCTATTCAGACGTTGTTCCACACAAATTAAAGGGCCCAAATCATGCCAGCAAAATATGCCCCAAACCATAACACTGTCCCCACCAGCTTGAAAGGTTGTACTCATGCATGTATATGCTTTCATGATGTTCCCACAAAATTCTCACTCTGCTCTCTGCATGATGCAACTGAAACGTGATTTATCAGACCACATGACTTTTTTCCAATGCTCGACTGTCCAATCCTTGTGTTCCTGTGTGAATTGGAGGCATTTTATCTGGGTAACTGCAGACAGCAAAGGTGTTCAAATAGGCCTTCGGCTTCCATATCCCCTATGATGCAGTGAACGGCTAATTTCCCTACAAAGATCAGGTGGTCATAATAATCTGGCCACTGACATTCAAATATATCCCATGTTCAAAGGCTGTTAAATTGCATTGTTTACACATATCTTCAGAAAAAAAATCACTTCTACTATTGTGGTACACAACCTGCTTCCCTATTTATAATGGTCTGGCCCCCTAGAAACTTCAACACGAAATTATAGCTAATTTGCCTACAAATGTCAGGTGGTCATAATAATCTGGCCACTCAGTGTATATATTTTTCTATTATCTCACATCATGGTAGCATCTTGTTGGACAAGTATACTTGTGTTCCTCAAGTTAAATTTATGATTATAGTAATTCAACAGGATGACTGCTTTTGCCAGAAGAGACCAGCAAGGGCTTGGGTTTTGAAGAGCTCTCCCGGTTTTTATTTGCCACATGTGGGTGTGGGACCAGCCCATTTCACATCTCTGCCCTTCCCCCAGTACCGATGTGGCTTCCTCCTTAATTTCTTAGTTGTAGAACTTCCATTCAGCCACATTGTGGTTGTTTTGAATGATGTTTGTTCTGTTTAGTTGCAATTTTGATGTGGTTGTGAGGGGAGAGGCAAGAACTACGTTTTACTGATGCCACCATCTCAACTAGAAGCCAATATAAACTTTTGAGAACATTCTTCCTTCTGCGTTTTGGGAAGCATACGTTATTAGAAAGCTTAATAAGGATGTCACTCTAGTGAAGCCATAAGGAGATAAGTGTTACTTGTCATTGCTCTTGAATAATTTTGAAAATTTACATTTTCATCCAGGTTTAATCCAACTTCTCATTTTGGTGGCCCCTCATGCAATTATTAACTTGGAAGGAAGTGACTGGATTGAACTACTTTAGCAAATCAGAGACAGGGACCAAGGACTCAAGGTGTCTCGGGGACCCTTGTCTGTTTCCCCAACCTCTCTTCTGAGGCAAACTCTTCTTCTTAAGGTGCAAATGAAGTTATTAGCCATTGGGTAATCCTCATGGTGATTTTACTAACCTCACTTTTTATCAGCCTCACTTTTTATTTTTTAGAGGTTTGCTGTCCAGTACCACAGCTGAATCATGGAAAAATTATTCTGCAAAGACAGCAGAGAAAAGGTTTGGCCAATAAGTGCGAATATTTCCATGGAGATTTGATTTTATATTCATGTAATGGGAGACGTATCGCTGAAGCTTCATGCCAAGGAGATGGCACCTGGAGTCCTGACACACCAACATGTGGAGAGAGTAAGAGTTTATGGAATTATATTATGTTAGAAGTTTCTTCATATCAAAGTATGTGCGATTATTAAAGGAAGGGTTCCAATTAGGTAAAAAGAATTTCTGTGCTCTGCATGATTCTTAGAATGCATACATTTGTGTAATAGCACTGTCTGCATTTCAAATTTCTCTTTTCTCCCCAATGGTTGCTCCCATTTTCTTGACCTTCTTGGTTTCCTTTCCTGAAGCAGTGAAATTAGGCCACAACTAATAGATGAGCTAGACTTCTGGACTATTGTGTTCTGTTTCTTGGTATTTATTCTCTTCTTTTTCAGTGTTTCTGGTCCATATTCCTTAAGCTGTAGAACAAGGCTCTAAATCTATTTGAACTTGCTTCCGTTCTTCTGCTGCCTCTAAGCTCTTCTTCAGCCTATCTCTCAGTGTGAAATGCCTACATCTCCCTTACCAAGAGCACTTAAGTACTAAACACAATCCTCCCATCTCCCACTGTTTTTCCATAACCCTTTTTGTTCATGATCAGGAATAATCACGGCTACCTGGATAGTGATTCTTTGCCTTTCCTTCTGAAAGAAGGAGCCCAAAGGAGCTTCAGAGTGACCAGGTATCAGTCACAGTTGAGAAATCAATGGGAATCTTATCTCCCTTAGTTGAAGTGTTTCCACTTTGCCTACCAGTACTTTTCTATCTGCAGGTCACAGAGTTCAGGGATTAGCAGCCCATTTTCCCCAAAAGTTCACTTAGAGTGAATATAAATGGGGCTAGTCATGCTTCCATCTCTTGGTTCCTAGGCTCATGGACTCTTTTTTTATTGGGAACCCAATACCATATAAAGGTAGATCTTTGATTTAAAGTGAATACTGTGTTCTTAAAGTTACTGTAACTAATATTGTAAAACCCCATTATTGTAAAGTACTATCTCTCACCTGCACTTCAACTAAGCCTTTAACAGATATGAAAAGGAGATGAATGAATAGCCAGATGAAGAAATACATGGGGCAAAGATTGGGAGGGTCCCAAACATGGAGCTTCTGTGACCATGGAGTTGTGGTTCTTCACCCTCCCAGTGGGTGGATGTGATCATGCATCTGGAAGCTCTTTGAACTCCCTACTCTTGGAATTTTATGGAGGCTTCCTCATGTAGGCACCATCAAGTATTAATTCGGTTTCCGGGGTATCTCTGGAAGAGGGGAAGATGCCAAACTTCTAGTCATGGTTTGGTCCTTCTGGTGACTAGCACCTCCCAGGAACTCACCCAGAGTCACCTTATTAGAATAAAAGATGTTCCTAGTGCTCTTATCAAAAAGGAAATTGCAGTGGTTTCAGGATCTTAGTCCCAGAAATTGAGGGGGATATATTTCTATTATCTTACATCATGCTAGCATCTTCTTGCTCATTCAATAGAATTAATATGATTCCACTGATATACTGGATTGATGTGATATTCTTTATATGTTCAGATGCGCATGTAACTTCAGGCTCTTATGAGAGGGGCAGGTGAGTTTTCATAGGACAAGGGTAAAATGGCAAATGTATGATCTTGACCCTTTCATGTGTGTGCACATTGTTTCTGATCTTCTTTTCTGAGAGGGTGGGAAAGAAGGCCTTTGCTAAAACAGTGGCCTCATTACCCTGCAGACATATTAAAGCAAAGTTACCATATCTGGTACAGGGTCTGCAGTAGGGGCTACAATGTTGAGTGTTCAACAGTCTACTGTAATTGTCCAGAATTCTAATTTTTGTAGTAGACAGACTAGGGAAATAAATAGAGATATGATGAGAATGACCACTTCTGCATCTTTAGTTCTTTAAGAGTGGCACTAATTTCTCCCTTACTTGATTTTAAAGTAAATTTATGGAGTGACATTGGTTAAGATGACATATATTTTAAATTGACTTTCCTTGCTTTAAGAGGAAGGGGTCTGGGGCAGATCAATAGTTTCTACTTGGCCTTCCTGCATGTGATTGCTATTACCTCACAGGTCAATGACCCAATATGGAGAATGGACCCACTAGGGTGCCCTCATGGTTCTTCATCATGAGGCTTACGGGAGGGCAGCACAGGTACTTGGGTTTGGCTAAGTGATCCCTTGGGCAGAGAAGATGGCAGGACAGGACAGAGCCCTCAGAAAGCACACAGATTCTGGGATGTGTTGTTGTTTATGTCCTATAAGCTCAAGCTCTCTCACTTTATGTCTTCCCAACAAGGTTGCTATTATCCTCCTGTCATTGACCATGGACGTCCTAAACTAACTACACACACATTCTCACCTGATGTGGCTAAATATGAATGTGACAAAGGATACACTCTGGTTGGAAATCCCATACTCTACTGCAGTTATTCACGCTGGTCTGGTCCACCTCCTCAATGCAAAGGTAACTCCAGCCCACGGATAAGTGAGAAGATCTCTCATACAGGGATTGAGAATAACGTTTCTTTGTAGCCAGAGGCAGAACAAAAACATGGGATTTATTTATTTTAAATAATTAGTATATCCAAATGGCACCCAAAGCAAACAAAAGTACAAGGGGTATATAGAAACATTAATCTCCCCTATTTCTTTCTCCCAGTTACAAAACTCAGCCTCCTTGAGGCAGCCCCTGTTCCACTTTCTTGTATATCTCTGGAAACCGTCCACAGGCGGGACATTTTCCTGTGGCCTGGAGCAAAATTTTCATGGAAACTTGCTCTGGCATGAAGGTAGGCTCTCAGGGGCTGATTCCAAACACCAGGAAGTGAGCCTCATGCAGTGTAGGGCACCACCTGCCAATGCTGGAGGCCTGTGGTGTGGATTCCCAGTTTGCAAACTGATGTGGGGGTGGGAGGCATCAAGGTCAGGTGTGCTGTTTGCATGATACAGGTTTAGTGTACTTTGCAATCAACAACACTAGGAATTTGTCACCATTGGTTCTTTTGCTCACAAGAGGACAATGGGCAAGAGAGAATATTTTATCCCCAGTGTTCTGTAGGGATCACAATGGAAAGGACTGTTGCCTTGATGGCTGAGTCTGGGGTCCTGTGCCTTTTTCATACCCTGTGATGTAATTTAAAGTTGTTACGTCTTCAACTAGTTGCTTAACCTCTCTCTATCTCATTTTTTCTTACTTAAATGTGAATAATAACAGTGCTCACTTTATAGAGAGGAGTGAGACTTCAATGAGATAATCACATAAATTGGTGAGCCCTGGAGAATGATATGAGCCAATGCTCAATTAACATGGGAGCTAATATTATTGCTCTCAAAAGAAAAAAAAACATAAGACAATGAGCAGCACCTACATGCAGTTCATTTTAATAATGCTAGCCTGTGATCATGTCTTCTTTTCTTAGACTTACAGATTGCTTAACTATGCTTTCCTTGTAGCTGTATGTCCGAGACCAGAGATAGAACATGGGAATCTGCTTGTGGATAAGGATCAGTTTGTTGAAAATGAAAATGTCACCATGCAGTGTGACTCTGGCTATGCTATCGTTGGTCCCCAAACCATCACCTGCTTGGAGGACAGGACCTGGTACCCAGAGGGATCCAAGTGTGAGTGGGTAAGTGGCACAATTCAAGGAACTCCCTGTGCTTTCAATCCCTAAAAATGGTGCCTCCCCAAAGCACTGTCGCAGCCAGCAGAGGCCAGATCTGACTGGCCAGGACTCATTCCTCAGTCATTCAAAAGGACTCTCTTTCTTTCCCTTGGAACACACGTTAGGATGGCAGGTTTTCCTTCTTTCACTTGAGAACAGGGAACGCCGAGCCTTGTAAGGAGAGGGGGTCCTCAGAGACCTGGGAGCACTCCTACATTTCCTTTTCTAGACTGTATAACACACTGTTTTCCATGTCTGGATGGGTAGCCAAAGTAGCCTCTGTCCCCACAGAGGCCTTCTGGCACGCTCAGATCAGGAAGATCTATATTCTTCTGGGGAAGACTACAGTGGGGCCCGGGGTCTCCTGGTTGTCCTGCTCTCCCGTCAATCCTGGGTGTCTTGGACCCGACTCCCTGACCTGCATTGTCAGGATCTCAGAGAAGCCTCCCAACTACTAACCACCTACATCTCTTTTAGGTGGTCCCTCCAGGTAGTGAGCAAGTGAAAGCAGGCAGAAAACTCATACAGAGTCTCCCTTGCGTGGAGGATGTGAAGATGGCCCGGGAGCTGTATAAATTGTCATTGGAAATTGAACGCCTAAAACTGCAGAGGGACAAGGCAAAGCTATCCACTCTGGTGTCCCCACACTGATTTTTCCCAGAAGGTGCCCTGCTGTCTTCCATTCAATATGGGTCACTTTAGTTTAGAAATCTGCCATTCTTTTGCATTGTAATGAATACCTAAAAACGGAATATTTTTTATTTTGCTAGTGCTCTGATATTATAGAATTGTTGATAACCTTGTGGCTCACATTTTTGCTTTTTTGGACACAAATTGCACATTTTTCCATTAAAAATTTACTTATAGAGAACAATTTTGTGTTTGTGGTCATTGAGGCTCTGTGAAATGTGGTCCATATACAGACCCCAAAATGTATTTCCATAAAGTTACTACATTAATTGTATTGTATGGGTCTTGCTTGTGGACTTGGGTTCACGTCAGTTATATTTTCCTGGATTACCTTACTGCATGTTCCCCATGTGCAAATCACCAGGTCCTCAGTATTTACATTAAATGTCAACATGCCCCAAAAGTCTTGTCCACTCTCTCCTATTGGCAGAGAGTTGCACCCTTTGTAAAGCCCCAAGTGCTTGCTCTCTGACTTGCTAAGGCTGCCTCTTGACTTGATCTTATATGAAGGGCATTTACATGTGTCTGACCCCTTCTTTCATCCTCAGAGATCAAACTCTGAAAGCTCGGTGAAGGTGAAGCCCACGTGACAGCTCCTGTGCATTCGCAAGTCCTCCACCTGATCTGGTTCTCATTTTCTTTAATAGACAAGTAAAAAGCCTTGAGCAACTATCCCACACACAGGGAGACACCCCATGCGAATCGCTTTTATATCTCGAGGTATTTCGGAGGCTCTACTCACTTCCACTCACCACTTCCTCCAACCTTGCATTCTCTGCAATGAGGTCCATATACAAACCCAACAATGTTTTTACATAAAGTTACTACATTCATTGTTTTGTATGGGTCCTGCATGTGGACTTGGGTTCTCACTCATATCTCAGCTCAACTGGCTTGTTTGTCTTTCCCTAGTACACAGTACCTTATGGTTAACATTGGCCTCTTTGGTTTAATTTTCCCAGACATACTCTGAAGAGGCAATGTAGAGCATGCTTTCAGTATATTACAGGTCTCATAGAGGGGCCTGGACTGTTATGGAAACCCCCTTACTGGGAGGTATCTATCCTTGGTGTTGAATGCCATTACCTGCTCCTGCTATGAGGAATTCCTTTTGCTTCATGTTTATTTTGAGTTTCATTGAGGCAAGAACATGTGGGTACCTATTTTCCCTGAGAGGTGGCCCCAGAAAGCTCAGGAGTGGGTGGGGAGTAAGATGAAGAAGGGAGGCCAGTTTAAAGAGGGAGCATTGCTGAGGGGATTATTATTGCTGTTGCTGACAGGAGCTCAGTTATGCTGACTGCCCTCTGAATGTGTGTGGAGCCCAACTATGATTTGTCCTCTGGAGAATGAAGACCAATGGTAATTAGCCAATAGGTCTTGCTCTCAGGACACCTGCCCCCACTGCAGACCAGCTAGGCATGCTCCTGGCCACGCTGACACTGGTGCCCTAAGGGCACCAATGGCACCTAAGGGACTGTGTGAAGTAACCTCCAGGATAGAGATATGGACAGACAAAGCAGACCCTAGAGTTGGAAGCGGTCCAGAGTGTGCCAAAGTGAGAGGGCCCTAGTGATCTTGAAAGGAATTTGACAGTGTCTGCCATACACTTGGACATGCAGTGGAGGTTTTCCTGTGTGTGTACTTGCTTTTCTGTTCTGTCTGCCTTTGGTTTTTGAATTTATATTCTCCTCTTTCTTCATGTATTTCCTCATAGAAAGTAAAATATTGAGTTCCTGCGTATTTGAAAGTGTTTTTATCCAAATACTTGATGGATATTTTGTTGGCCTTTTATGATTATATCCTGATTTGGCATTTAGTTTATCCTCCCAGCTACCTGAGTCAAGCTTTCATTAAATATTGACAAGGACGCCTTCTGGCTTTCACACTTGGATTTGAATTGTGATTGGTTGCCTTGATCTTTCATTTTTCAGTTAAGTGGCACTGAGTCTGTATTTAAGGTCATCAGCCACCCAGTTACACAACCATTATTGCCATTTCCACTGCCCCTCTCAAGTGTCCGAGGTATTGCACAAGCCATTGCACCTCCTTCCATCTACATCCCATGGCACTTACCAGGTGAAAATGTTCATAGCTGCAATGCTACAGCAAGCCAGCACTGTCAATATTCACCCATGACCAGTGATTGCCAGTTGGCTGGTGGTGATCCAAGTCTAGAATCCAATTCTTAGAGTTAGCCTTTGAGGTCCACTTGTGGTACAAACTGTCTTCAGTCAGTTTCTCCAGAATGGATTTAGATGTATCTAAACTTTTGATATTGTACTCTTCAGGAAACACACACAAACACACACACACACACACACACACACACACACACACACACACACACCCCAAAACTGTAAGGCAATGAAGTAGCATGGTAGGGGAGCTAAGGAACTGAGCAAGGATGTGTTCTCAAGGATGGGTTCTCCACTTGATCCATGGAGAGCTCTAGAGTACACATTGCCTCACAGAAAGTGGAGAGCAGCTACAGCGTTTGGACAGGTTCAAGCCTGGGACTGAGAGGGCAGGATCCTCTCATGGCAAAGCCATGCGCAAGTCCCAGCACAATTATAGCCAAAGGCTGGAGTTGTAAGCTTAACCTTATGGTCCAAACCTGTGGTCCCCTGTGGCTGACTGATATATGCTACGGGAGGTACAGCAAGTAAACAAAGCTTGATCAGATGCATGTAATTGAGTAGATTCGAAATCCATGAGACTATTGTAACCACACCCTTACTTGCCTGGTGGAATCTGGCTACAAAATAAAGACTCGACTTGCAGGCCGTGACGCTGTCTCTCCATCAGAGAGGGCAGCGTCCCACCCAGACCCTTCTCTTGTCTGTCTTTTCTTAATCCTTGACCGCCCCTCTCAGGTTCACCCACGGCCGTGCCAGCTCAGCACACAGAATTGTTCAGACTTGAGGCAAGGAATCAGGGCTTTTGTGTCCCAATATTAGTTGGGCATTGGTTGCTCCTGTGGGCTGGGGTAGAACTTCCAAAGTATTAGGATGAGGAGGCTCCTGCCATTTCAGCACATTGCCTGGAGAAGGTCACAAATCTATGCCATTAACTAGACCACCAATAGCTTCTGTTGGTGGACATTCCATCGGGGAAGGCCCAACAGTGTTGATTTACTCCCAAATGGCTGACTCATTGTCCTTACAGGAAGCCAATATTGCCCCAAAAGTGGAAATTATTTTGGTATAAAGAAAAAGCCTGTATGATCAAATCAGTCTTGGGCTCAGAATTTGACCTACCTGGTAGCTACTAACTATCTATGAGGTTTGAGGGCAGGTTACTTTTTCTATCTAAACTGGTTTCCTCATTTATGCAACAAGGAAGGTAAAAACTATGTCCTAGGGCTTTTTGAAGATTAATTATGCTAATTTATATAAAGTTCGGGTACCCTACCTGCTGAAAGATTAAAAGCAGGCTTCTGGTTAATCCTTTAAATCACTTCTCTTTATTGTGATTCCTCTTTCTAAAGGAAGTAGCCATTTCACTCAATTATATTTGACAATTCTTCTCATTTATTTTTGAGAGAGAAGCATTTTGGTTCCTATGGGTACGTGGTAGTCATTCCAGTTCAGCTGAGTAGTGAAGATCCCTTTAGGACAATTTCCAGAGCTTACTCTTTTGTTTGAGGCAACTATCTAAGCACAGATATCCACAGCTGGTGGGCAAGATATGGAATCCAGGTTGGTAGTCTCATCTGTCCCACTTAAGGAGACAAGTTAGGCAATAATCTGGATGAACAGTCAGGCAGTCTTCGATGGTTAAGAGACACTTAGTCTTGGGGTTACCAATTCACGAAGCAGAACAAATGCGCCTTCCATTCACTTGTCTCTTACTCCTCAGTGACAAAGCGCTGGGCTTCCTCCGCATCCAGCATCATCCAGACAGTTGAAAAGGCACACTGAACCTTCCTTTCTCCTTAATTGATCATCTCCAGCATTTACCTTTCAGTGCATGCTTCTCAGGTGCAGACACGGACTAGCATAGTTCCCACACCTGAACCGTTTCATAGAGTGAGTCATTTGGTGTTTCAGGTATATCAGCAAACCCAGGAAGTAAAGAGGCTCCCATTGAAGTATTATAAGAATAATTATTGTTTGGACTAGATTCTTGAGTATTTTCTCACAGACTCATATTAGTGTGTTCTTGGTAGACCATAGGCTACCTAGAAATAAATTTAAATTTCTACATTAAAAAACTTTATTCTATGAGCAATTAAAACCCCAAATGGAAGAAACTAATTTGTTGGACAAGGACTGTTTCTCAGATAGTTTCCTTCTTTCATACTCTGCCTTGCAATTCCTGGAGAGCCCACCCATACCCTGTGCATCAGGACCTGCAATCCTGGTGCCTTCTGCCTTTGTTTACTCAGAGAGGAATCATATGTCCAGAAAGAAACTCATTACCATTGCCATCCCAACAGCAATGAAGTGTTGGGGTTACAATAGTAAATATGTACAGAACCCCACCGGGCTCTTGCATCAAGCTCCACACTCTTCTTCCCAAACCTTATCAGCTCACCCTGACAGATCTGAGCTCAGCACCTGGTCTCCTAGTCACTCCCCTGCCCCTCCCTTTTTGGTGACACAGTGCTGGGACTTTGCCAAGGCCAAGTTCCTTGGCTTAGGCACCATATTGACGGTTACTTACAGAACATTTCTTCATTTTGATTCGAGGTGTCTAAGAGAGCTGAGCCCAGTGTGGCACCTCTGAGACTCTGCACCATGCCCCCCAAGTTGCACAGCATTCTCCCAGCCCTGTACCTCCTGGGGGTCTTGACCCTACTGCTGTGCCCTTCAGGCCTGTGTGGTGAGTACAGTGGTTATGGGGAAAGGAAGTAGTTTCTCTAAGATATAAAGAAAAATACCAAACAACAATTCATTAAATGTCGTCAATTTGTGGCTAGAATAATTGTGTTGATATGTAAAAATTCTTGTGAGGCTGCTTTAGCAAGGAATAATCTTTAATTTTCAAATAAATTTTTTATATTTCAATGCTCCCAAATGTTTAAAATACCTTCTAACTAAGTTAATTATGCCATCTACAATCTTAGTTAGTGATTCATTGGAGTGGGGGTGGGGGGAATTCTACCAGTAAAGCAAAAATATTGTCCATTATCACTAATAGTAACTTTTCTAGAGTAAAATTTAGGACACTTAGAGAGTTATAAACCATTACATAAATTTAAGACATTGTTATTGAAATGTCGAAAAGTTTTTACAAATGAAGAAGTGAAAGAGTTTGAGAGAACTTACTAGAACTTTTGAAGATCTGTTGTTATGGAAATTAATTTGTTGTTATCTAAATGGAAATGTCCGTTAAGCAAAATATTTTTCTCTTGTGCTAGATTTTTTTTTTTACCTAGGAGAATTCACTTGCATAATATGGCTATCTCTATGCATATTCCCTGAAAATGACTATCATGGCATAAAAAATGTAGGACTTGGGATAGCTTCAAGGGAAAATCCTGAATCCAAAATAATAGTTGAGTGCTCTTATGAGCCAGCAGCTTGATTTGACAGTGTGGAAGCCATGCCTTCCCCATCACTGAGAGAGGTGGGGGGAAAGCATGGGTTTATTAAGGAAGAATTTCTACCTGGAAGGTGATTTTTCCCTCAAACACCTGGGCATTACTGAGGAGTAGCACTACGATTAGGTTCTAGAGTCAGTACAGCATGAAGAACGTGTCCAGGGGATGTTCAGGCCTCCAGGTTGTCTCTGAGTTCTCCTCTCTTGGAGTCTGAGGTAACAGAAGAAAACCTTATTAAGTTGGTTAACATCTTTCGATTATTTCTTCATGTGTCTGTTTCCCTGTCTCTTTTTCTCCTATTTCCTGAAATCTTCCATTATCGATGGCCTTAATCCTATGAATTGGCATTTAATGTCTGTCAACTTTGACCTGAAATCTCCCTTTCTGATTCTGCCTCCCCTTTTCTTTATAGGAACAACCTTCTGAGGCCAGAAACTTGGCTCATTGCCTCCGTATTGATCTGCCTCTGCTATCTTATCAGCTACTCGCTTCTACCCATCCTTCGTGTATCCCCACGTCATTCCTGGACATCTTTCCCTAATACTCCAGGCCTCAGTTCTGTCAGCTTTTTCCGGTAGAACTCATTTGTTGTCCTACTCTCCTAGCACTCGTGTGACTGGTGTTGTAGTGTAGCTATTTAAATGGCTCTATCTTATCTAAGTATATTGAAAGTATGGCTCTTAATATTACCTGAAGAGCCTCGTACAGAACTCCATACATATGTTATTCATGAAAATTAAGAGCTATTTTTTAATCCTCACCCAAGGACATGATTTTATTGACTTTAGAGAGAGAAGAAAGGAGAGGGAGAGGTAAACATTGATCTTTTGCTTCCTGCATGTGCCCCAACTGAGATGGAACCCACATTCTAGGTATGTGCCCCGACCTGGATAGAGCCTGTGATTTGGTGTTTGGGATGACACTCCAATCAACTGAGCCAAACTGGCCAGGGCAAGAGCTGCTCTTTTATATTTCTTAGAAGGTACTTAATCTGAGGTTACATGGAAGCTGTTGACTTACACACAGGTGGATTAAACAGAGTTTACCTTGGAATTGCTGAACTTCCCAGAGTTTGGCTTTGGAAGGGCAGACGTAGGGAAGCAGTGCTTGACTTGAGCTGAATCTTGGCCTCTCGGGTGTTTAAAGCTTGCTCTGTCTCCTGTTCTCCTGTGAGTTTGTTTGATCTTGTGGGTGCTTTATCATCACTGAGGATCTGCCAACTGCAATTCCTGGGGAACGGTCAAACCCACCTCCCAGCCTGGTTGATAGCTTCCCTGTTCCTATCTCCTAGATTTCTGGTGATTCCCAGAGATTTTTTTTTAACTGAGGCCTTCCTTGCACTTGAGGTGGTCCTTTTTGGATAGACCTGAGGAGGACTTCACCTGGGTGTCTTTTCAATGCAGCCTAGTTCTAGTCCATGGACGGTACTTATCCTTTGTTCTGAATAATGTGAGGAATACAGACCAATCCTACAGCGCAGAAATCTGTCTTTTGCTGTCATCATCAGAGCTGCTGAAAGAAGACATACCAGGCTTTCTCACAACCCTTTTCTCATCTGCATTATCTGGGGGTAGAGGTAGTATTCACCGGACATCAAAAGCGTTATAAAACACTTCCCCAAGTATTATGCTTAAAAAGTTAATTTAACTGGTTCTGAGCCACCAATTTTTCAAGTATGGTGTATTACTTGACATTGAAAGTAACAAGAAACTGCTGTTCTAATCCCCAAATTTTATTAATCACTGGCACTTATGTAGAATATTTCACCCCTTAAAGGTTGTGTTTCCTTTTCTTTAGAATGGGCATGATGATAATACTGCCTCGAAGAGTTAATGTGCGGAGGAAATGATATAACATACTAGTATATGAAATGATTAACACAGTGGTGAAGGATTAACAAATCCTTTCTCTTAATTTTGTTAAAGAAATGAAACACACCTCAGTAGTATGATTTAATGACTTAGTTCTATCTCATGAGAGGAGTATCTCAATCTGAATTGTTAATCAAACTCTAGCTCATTCTCTTTCACCTTTCTGTATCACCATTCAAGATTGCAGAATACCTCCTGGTATTGCCCATGGATCCCATCATGACATAAGTTCATTTTTCTCCTTTACGACTGTGGTGCACTATGAATGCGATGAAGGATATGTTCTGGTTGGAGACCCCCAAATCACCTGCAGAAGTTCACAATGGTCATCTCCAGCCCCTCAGTGTAAAGGTAATTTCAACTTTACTGATGGCTCTTGTTAAGGTAGAACCACCGTGAAACCTAGAGTCTCCTCCCAGCCAGAGGCAGCACTTAGAAATTTGTATTCTGTTTATTTATTCACTTCATGTAGTTAATATTAATGCATGCATATAGTACAATATTTTAAAAGTGTGAACCAAGATGTATGTTTTCAGAGGTACGTTTTCTATAAGGCCACCTTTTTGCTTTGTTTTAATAAAAGTTTTAATTTAAATATAACATGCTATAGAATTGTGCACAAATCTTAGGTATATAGGGCAACCAGTATCATGAAGTGAGCCTGAACCAACCGATGAAACTATAACTCAGGTCAAGAAACACTACTGTTGCCAACACTCAGAAGTGTTCCACATGTCCTCTCCCATTCGCTACCCACAGAAGGTCACTAGTCTGACAGCATGGGTTAATTTTTGCCAACTTTTAAACTTGATATAAAGAAAATCATGCACAAGACACTGGGGGGTAGGGGAGGCCAGGGGAAGGTCAAGGGGAGAAAAAACAAAGGAGACATATGTAATACTCTTTGTAATACTTTAAGCAATAAAACAAAATTAAAAAATAAAATAAAATAAGAAAATCATGCATGTACTCTGTTGTGCCTGGCTTCTTTCCTCACCATTATGTTTTGGAAAACCACCTATGTTCTTACTTGTAATGAGAGCTATTCATTTTCATTGCTGTATAATATTCTTTTGGATGAAGATACCCCATTTTATGTATCTTATACAAGTTTGAATTTTTTATGTTTTAGGCTACTATGAATAATGCTCTTATGAACATTCTTGTGCATGTCTCTTGGTACAAATATGCCAACATTTCTGTTGGGAATAAATTTAGGAGTAGAATTACTGTTTCACAGAGTATGCACATATTCATTTTTAGTAGGGGATACTGAATTCTGTTCAAAGGTGGTTGCAACACTTTACATTTCCACCAGTAGTGTATAAGCATTCTAGTTTTTATAAACAGAAGTTCTACATTCCAATCTGGCTCAATTTATCAATCTTTTTCTTGATGTTAGAGCTTTCTGTGTCCTGTGTAAGAAATATTTGCCTACAACAGGGTCACAGAAATATAGTCTCCTATTGTTTTATCTTTCACATGGATACCCTCAACCCACTTGGAATTTCTATGGGCTTATGGTGGAAATTAAAAGTCAAAGTTTGTTTTTCCCCAAGGAATAACCCATGAACCCTGCACCACGTATTAAATGGACCATAGTTTCCACACAGCTCTGCAGTGCTGCATGTATGCTTTTGTTTCTGCTACCATATTCTCACAGCGAAGTTGACTTCATAGGAGGTTCCTGGTTGACCACAAAGGTTAGGTGTGCCTTTAAAAAAATACCACACTATAAAAAACAACTCAAGGGACTAATGTCTCTCCATTATTTCCATTCAGTGCAAAGAGATATTAAGAATATGCAACTTAAAATTATAGTCTTAGGATCATGTAAAAAGTAAGGTTTTGAGATATAGTTGCTTTGAAAACTCAGATTCTAGGACCACAGTACCTAGGTTTATATCATAATCATGCTACCGAAAAGCTATGCAACCTTAGACAAGTCACATAAACTATCTGCACCTAATTTTCCTCTCTAGCAAAATGGAGATAATAATAATGTTTTATGTTGATAGTAGAATGCAAGTTATTTTTATTTTTTACTGTTACAGTAATACAATAAATAGAGGTCAAAACAACTCACATCATGCAGGTATAATTTATTATCGGTGTTATTCACCCCTCAGTATTCTCTACTATTGTAAGATCTTATTCTGAGAATCACAAGACGATCAAAATTGTGTTTCCATGAACAACAGCGCTGTGTCTGAAACCAGAGGTAGAAAATGGGAAGCTGTCTGAGGATAAAGATCTGTTTATTGAGTCTGAAAATGTCACCATCCAGTGTGACTCTGGCTACGGTGTGGTCAACTCTCAGAACATCACCTGCTCTGAAAACAGGACCTGGTACCCAGAGGTGCCCAAGTGTGAGTGGGTAAGTGGCACACACATCAGGGAGCTTTATCACACTCTCCAGAGCTTGGTCCCAACCAACACTGATGAGCTCTGACTTTCGTCAAGAATCGTTTCTGAGTTGTTTAAATCACTTTTGGAATCAGCAATTTCACCCTCAAAGCCCTTGGTGAGCTCATTAAGGCAAGTTCTAACTCTCTCATTTAATAGCAAGAAAACCTAGGCCCCTAGATAGGAGGACAGGGTTCCAAAGACCCAGGTAGCCTGGGACCAGCCCTGTATTTTCTACCATAAGTGCTATGCTTTTGCATCGCCATCAACACCATCCCTTCGGTGGTCCCTGAAGAGGTGCCCTGAGTGTCTTCGGCAGCACTGTTCCTCCCCTGCCACATTGGTCTGGAATCATTCTCTGATGTTTCTCTGATTTATACCCTCATATCTTGGATTTCTATGCGGAGGGTCCTGATACTCCACTTTTGTTGTCATCAGTGAGGCATCCTGAAGGAATCTTCTACTTCCAACAGTTTGGAGAGAAATTCTCTCAAAATCCATCCTTTTTCTCTCTTTTAGGAAGTCCATAATGGCTGTGAGCAAGTGGTAGAAGGCAGCAAACTCATGCAGTGTCTCCCAAGCCCCGCGGACGTGAAAATGGCCCTGGACGTGTACAAACTGTCTCTGGAGATTAAACGACTCAAGCAAGAGTAAGACTTGAGGAGGAACACCCGTTAGAACTCAGTACAACATAAACCGATGAACAAAAACAGATCTAGAGACAGGAAGCATCGATCAGACTCTCAAACCCCAGAGGAAAGCCAGGGGAGGGTGGGGGTAAGGAGGAGAGATCAACCAAAGGACTTGTATGCATGCATATAAGCATAAGAGATGGACGCAGACAACAGGGGGTGAGGGCAGGGGCAGGACTGAGGGGATGAGGGGACAATGGGGGTATAAAGACACATTTGTAATACCTTAATCAATAAAAATAAAAAAGAAAAAGAAAACAGTACATCGCTTTCCCCTCACTCATCACCCCCTAGTAAAGCATTAGGTATATTTCTTATTAGCAAGTCTACTGTATTTTAAGTATTATTTACTGGGGGAAAAAACAAACATCTGTTTTAGAAGAATCTTAGTGACACTGATAATGTAGAACTATTGATCACTTGTATCTTAGCTCATATTAAGCTCTGTTTTCCTGGATTTGGTGGAACGGCAGAAATAAAGAATCACCTGTCAAAAATTCAGTGTCTTTGTTTCCGCTTTAATTCCTGTGTAATGCAAAACTAGGGTCCTCTATGAATCATTCTCTGTTGTTTCTCTGATTTATGCCCTTTTCCCTCTTACCATATTTCAGGGTACATGTGGTCCTCAAAAATACATGTTTGTGCCTTGTCTGAGGTGTCTTTACCCTGCATCTTCACTTCCTACTCATCCTTCAATGCGCAGGTCAAATATCACATCTTCCTCCACGTCTTCTCCTTTCTCTCCCTATGTGATCACCAGTATTTCTCTGGAACAACTTCTCACTTCCTCTTTATATATTTTTTTTTTACCTTGAAAATGTTTATTGAAGCTTCTTTTTTTTATGTTTTATTGCTTAAAGTATTACAAAGGGTATTACATATGTCTCCCTTTTCCCCCGCCCTTGACAATCCCTCTTTATATTTTTAGCTTCACTTGGTTTTGCACAACTTTCCTTCCATTCAAGAATAACTAGCTTGAAAGCCTTTGAAGGCCTGATCTATGTGCCCCCAAACATTCCTGTTGGGCATGCCTAAGTCTTCCAGTTGCATCTAACCACTTTGGAAATATGTCTATTAAAATGGCTTTCGTGTCTCTTTTAAGTCAGATTCCCCAGAAGCAGACACTGAGGAGAGGATTCGTGTACAAGCAATTTATTAAGAAATGGGAACGGAGGTAGGGAGAGCGGGGAAGGCAGGGAAGGGGCCTAGCAAGGTGATCAGGCAAAGAGAATGGCTTAGCCTTGTCCCAAAGGGAACTCTCCACTAGGAATGTGCTTGAGCTCTGTCCCAATTCCAGGCAAAGAAACTGGGCTTTCATTCCGCTGTACCCGTCAGTTATTGGTAAATGGCCACTCCGGGGGCTCAGGAGCCCCCCGGGACACCCCGCTCTCTCTATGTGGGGACAGAGCTGTCCAGCAGCCAAGAGAGTAGAAGGCATGGCCTTTAGAAACCAAAGCACAGAGAAGCCGGCAGAGGAGTGCACAGAAATGGTAAAGGGGATGTGAGGGGCTGGGCGGCGCTGACTTCATGAGTCCCTCTTACATCTCTGGATATTCTTGGGCGCCTTATATTTCCAACAGTCACCATTTCTTCCAGTTTTGGGCTCCTTTGAAATCTCATTCCACTCATGCTTCTTACTCTGGCTACTTCCGGTTCGCCACCGCCCCTTCATTAATAGTGGAGAGCATCGCCTCTTTCCTGGATTTCTGCAAAATAACAGTTATACAGTTATACTGTGTGGCCCCGGCAGTGTGGCTCAATGGTTGAGCGTGGACCTAGGAACCAAGAGGTCAGGGTTAGATTCCTGGTCAGGGTACATGTCCGGGTTGCCGGCTTAATCCCCGCTAGGGGGCATGCAGGAGGCAGCTGATTGATGATGTTTCTCTCATTGATATGTCTGTTTCTCTTCTTTCTTTCTAAAAATCAATAAAAGCATTTTTTTAAAAAAGAAAGAAAGCTGCATAGCTGGCTTTTACTAAAGCTTAGAGTTAACAGAGGGGTATGAGGCTGCTACAACACTGGACTTCCACAACGCGTGTGACATAACTAATTGGAAAAGACCATTGGCTTCCACTGCCATCAGGACTATCTTCTGGCTGGCTTTCTCTGCATGACCCTGCCAGCCTCCGGGCTGGTCTGATCTGCCACTTTCCCCCTCAAGTCTCTCCTTGCCACACGGGATCCATTCTTGCTCTCACTATCCCAGGAACCCATTTCCCTTTATTAGGGAAAGGATTTTAGCTCTTGGTCTTTCCCGAGTCTCAGGGATTTATATCCAAAAACTTACGAATATACTCAAATAAACAAAGGACCATCCATTAGGCTTGAGCACCACGCTGTGGAGATCTAGAGGAATCTCTGAAATATGAGTCTTTCTGTATTTCCTCACCCTCAAGACTCTGTGGGGGGCAGTGTGGAGACATTCTCGCAGGGATGTGAATTATGTCACTTTTTCCCCCCTAAATTAATTTCACATAATCACAATGATAAAACTAATACGTGTATGTGCACGCAATAATTCAAAGAGGGTGGTAAAAAATAAAAATAAAATTCCTCTCTTTGTGCCTCAGTCCTACAGCTCCTGCTGATTAGCTTAGCCCCGCTGAAGAGGATACACACACTATATCACTTGACTTTTTATCTCTAAGCCATGTATTTTAATTTCTTGCTATAAAATTATCACTCTAGCTCCTGCCCTGCCCTCTCCCCACTCTCTCTCTCTCTCTCTCTCTCTCTCTCTCTCTCTCTCTCTATTGGTCAGTCTCATTTATTTATTTTTCTTTTATTGCTTAGTTATTTTCATGGCTTTAAGTAATATATTTAAACCTCTACTATTTATGCAACTTTATTTTTGACAATTTACTATTTTATTAAAGCAATACATAAAATAATTTAAAAATAAAAGAATCCAAGAAGACTTACAATGAAAACTCTAGTGTTCCAACTCATTTAATCTTATCCTTTGGTTTTATCCTCCCTACCTCCTCCTCCCCACCCCCCACCCCCAATAGTCACTTTCAGCTCCTTTGGCTCTTATAATATTTATCTATATATTTCTAAATAATATTCTCATTCTGCATATATTATTTTTAAGCATTATGTATTTGTGGAGAGCGGCTACAGCGTTTGGACAGGCAGAAGCCTGGGACTAATGAGAGGGCACCATCCTCTCATGGCAAAGCCACGTGCAAGTCCCAGCACACTTATAGCCACAGCTTGACCTTATGGTCCGAACCTGTGGTCCCACGTGGCTGAGTGATATGGGCTGCGGGAGGCGCAGCAAGTAAACAAAGCTTGATCAGGTGCATGTAATTGAGTAGATTCGAAACCCATGAAAACGTTGTAACCACGCCCTTATTTTGCCTCGTGGAATCTGGCTATAAAATAAAGACTGGGCTTGCAGGCCTTGGCGCTGTCTCTCCATTAGAGAAGGCAGCGTCCCACCCAGACCCAGCTTTCTTCTCTTGTCTGTCTTTTCTCAATCCTTCACCGCCCCCTCTCAGGCTCACCGAACCTGGCTGTGCTGGCGCGGCACAGTATTGACTTAGTACTATTAAGAGAGAATAGAGTTTAGGTCTTTGCCATCTTCCCTCACAGAGTAGTTACATCCCACTCCTTGATTAATATTCAGTGTTTACATTATTATGACTAAGGAAGTCAAGCCAAGGTAAGACAAGCAATGATCTATGTGTTTATTTACTTACAACTCTTTAATTTGTATGGAATTAATAGTTGATCTTGTCTTTTGGTTTAGTTTTCTAAGTTCCCGTTGCTGATTCCTGCTACATGCTCCCATAGATCTGTCATAGTCTAGTAATGTATATCCTAGTGGTCAGACCTATCAGATGCTGTTTCAATTCCATACACTCCCATCTAGTTCCTGGAGATGCATTCCCAGACCCTTTCTATTCAGTGGTTCTGAAATGAGCTCCTTATTTATATTATTATTTATTATTACTTTTAGAGAGAAAGGGGGAGAGAAACATCAATGTGAGAGGGAAACATTGATGTGAGAGAGAAACATGGACCAGTTGCCTCCCATAGGTGCCCCAACCAGAGATGGAACCACAGGCTAGGTATGTGCCCTGCCTGGATATCGAACCTGCAACCTTTCCGAGTATGGCAAGGCACTCCAATCAACTAAGCCACCTGGTCAGGGCTAGCTGTTTCATATCGTAGGCCTTTTCTTTGCTGTTCTCCTTATTTCTTTGATTCTAAGTCTTTGTTTTAATTTTCTAATTTTTGCTGGAACAGATCCTTCAGAAGATGCCTAAGACAGTGTGCCTGGGAAATGCATTTTTGAGTCCTTAAATGTCTTAACACATGTATTTTTCTTACCCTTACAGTTAATTGATGGATAGGTTGTATGTAGAAGTGTGGGTTCTCTCAGAATTTTGATGATATTTCTCCATTGCTCTGTGCCTTCCTGTGCTGCTATGGACTAGTCCATGATATTCCAATCCTTGATACAATGTTGTTCATCATTTTTTCTCTCTCAGTCTGAGATATTTTAGTACCTTCTCTTTATTAATGTGGCCTTGCTTTAGGATGCTTTTGATCAGGGGTCCTCAAACTATGGCCCGCGGGCCACATGCGGCCCGCCGAAAACATTTATCTGGCCCGCTGGGTGTTTTTGCCGCCGCTGTGTGCATAGGAATTTGCTCATAGTTTTTTTTAAACTATAGTCCGGCCCTGCAACGGTCTAAGGGACAGTGAACTGGCCCCCTGTTTAAAAAGTTTGAGGACCCCTGCTTTTAATGCATTGATCCAGGTCCTTGCTGGGACTTTTAGATATGGAAACATGTTCTTTAGATCAGAGAAACTTTTTAGAATTTTTTGTTTTCATTTTATTTTTTTTCCCACCCCCTGGTACTCCTTTAGTAAAATATTGTTATAAATGTTATTTCTGTCCTACTTTCCGTACTTTGTTCTTAGTGTTCTACTTTCTAGGAAATTTTCCTGACTTCGTATTTTAAGATTGTTATTGAAGTTTAAAATTTATTTTTTTAAAAAGTTTTCAATAGCTAGTTCTTATTCTGTATACATTACTTTTAAGTAAGATCTTGTTCTTTTTTCATGAATACAATGCCACATTTTTCTGTCTCTGAAAATATTAATTATAAGGTGGCTTTTGGGGGGATATTACTTGCTTTCTGCTCATACGAAGAAATGAAATTCCAAAATATTAACTGATATCTCTGTATGTATGAGTGACGCCTCTCTAATGGTCAGCTTCTTTTAGCATGATAGGCAGCAAGAAGATTTAACTATTTGCGTGTTTGTTTTAGTTTGAAATGAACATGTATCTGCAGTCTTTTTTGTAGGTCCTCAATGCCTCCTGAGAAGGTTTCTGTAATCTCCTCTTTATTTAAAAAAAATATTTTTATTGATTTCAGAGAGGCGGGGAGAGGAAGAAAGAGTTAGAAACATCAATGATGACAGAGAATCATGGATGGCTGCCTCCTGTGCGGGTTGCGAGCCTGCACCGTGCCCTGACTGGGAATCAAATCGAACAATTACCTTCTGATTCATAGGTTGATGTTCAACCATTCAGTTGTAATATCCTCTGTGGGAGACCAATTCTAGCATGACAGCAGGGATGCATCTGGGAATGGCTGAAGGCATTTCCCCAAACCCGAATAGGATACATTAAATTGATTCTTGGCTGCCAGACAGCTAAATGGCATCTTAATCTACATGTTATTGCCTCCACTGGCCAAACACCTGACAGCCGTAGGCTAATTCCCCCATTCTGCCAATGTTTCTGTATACCCTTTGAAGTGTGTATCTCTCCCTTGCCTCAGGACAAATTGTGTTAATAAAAAGTATGGGGTCCTGGGGACAGCGAGAGAACCTCAGGCCTTACAGTGGTTCTCAACCTTCCTAATGCCGCGACCCTTTAATACAGTTCCTCATGTTGTGGTGACCCCCAACCATAAAATTATTTTCGTTGCTACTTTATAACTGTAATTTTGCTACTGTTATGAATCGTAAGGTAAGTATCTGATATGCAGGATGTATTTTCAGGGGTTGCGACCCACAGGTTGAGAACTGCTGCTTAGACTTAAGACCTAGCTCCTTTAGCTAAGCTCCTCTGACCCCCAATCCTTTCAAAATTATATTTCGTCTCTAGACTCTTTATTAGCCACTGGATTCCTATTTAACACCTACACACAGCCTTCTCCAGATTCCTGAACCCTTCTTGATGCTGGGACAAGAACCCCGGCAATCCTCTTAATTGATCTATCTACCTTAGCCTTTTCTCTTGAGCTTGTATGTGCTATGTAAAATTAAGAAGTGAGTGCTTCTAAGTTTATGTTCAATTTCACTGCCCTTTTCATCTGCCAGCCTTTACCTACATACTATTATTTTTACATTGAATCATATATAGCACTTTGATTTTATTGATTATCTGTGACCATTACCCATTGAAGGCAGAACTAACTAACTACACTTACCATTTCATTTGTGGGGTTTGTTCAAAGTAAGTGTTCAATAATCATTTCATAAAGGCCTATATGAAGTTCTATGAGCTAAAACTTGGCACAAAGATCACATTTTAAACTTCCTGCTGAATGCAATTTCTTCTATGGTATCACAAACCAAAATCATGTAGTATGTTCCTTTTCTGGGCTTAACCAGAGAGTCCCAGGGCCATGAAAAGGGTCAAGAACAGCCAAGATAATCTTGAAACAGAACAGAGCTGAAGGACTAACACTACTAGATTTCAAGAATGATTAGAAAGCTATATTAATAAAGGCAGTGTTGTGTTGGTACAAATAGAATCAAGCTGGCTATATGGATGAATACAGAATTGAGACATATTTATGTGTATCTTAATATATTTACCTTAATTGTGACAAATTTGACTCTTCAGTGTGGTAGGCAAGTATTTATTAAATGCATATTTCCTGGGTCAACTGGAGAGCTACATGGAAAAATTTGACACCCTACCATATTTCTAATGCAGTGAAGTACAAAGTGGATTATAGATTTACACGTGAAAGGTAAAAAATAAATAACAGCCCTATCTGGTTTGGCTCAGTGAATAGAATGTTGGCCTGTGGACTGAAGAGTCTAGGGCAGTGGTTCTCAACCTGTGGGTCACGACCCCTTTGGGGGTCAAACAACCCTTTCACGGAGGTTGCCTAAGACCACCGGAAAAAACATATATAATTACATATTGCTTTTGTGATTAATCACTATGCTTTAATTATGTTCAATTTGTAACAATGAAATTGGGGTCACCACAACATGAGGGAACTGTATTAAAGGGTCGCGGCATTAGGAAGGTTGAGAACCACTGGTCTAGGGTTTGATTCCAGTTAAGGGCACATGCCCGGGTTGCAGGCTCGATCCCCAGTAGGGGGCATGCAGGAGGCAGCCAGTCAATGATTCTCTCTTATCATTGATGTTTCTATCACTTTCCCTCTCCCTTCCTCTCTGAAATCAATAAAAATATATTTAAAATAAATAAATAACACACATAGAAAAATACCTTTATGATCTTGAGTTAAGCAAATCTTTAGTATATAAACAGCATAAGAAGCATGCTGTAAAAAATGTTATAAATTGTCCAAAATTAAAATAATAATTTCTATTTATTTAAAGTCTTCATTAAGGTTTCAAAAGAAGATGTAGAAATGGCTAAAAGCACATTTACTCAGTCTCATTAGTCATTAGGGAGACACAAATCCAAACCACAATGACGTAACACTTCCCACCCACTAGGATGACTATATATACTGGTATTTCTAAAAGGGGAGGATGTGGAGGAACTGGAACACTCATATATTGCTGATAGTAATGTAAAATGTCTTAGTTGCTGTGAAAAAATACATCAATTCTTAAAAATATTAGAGTTACCATATGATCTAGCAATTCACACCTAGTGATAGTCCCATGATACTCATACAAACACATATACACAAATGTTCACAGCAGCATTACTCATGACAGCCCCAAAGTGGAAACCACCCAATTGATAAATAAATGAACAAGTGTGGTATATCCATACAATGGAATATTATTCAGTCATGAAAAGCAATGAAGTGCTGACACATGCTACAGCATGGATGAACTTTGAAAAACATTATGCTACGTAAAAGAAGCCAGACCACAAAACCACTTATTGGATGATTTAATTTATATGAAGTATCCAGAACAGGCAAATCTATAGGCACACAAAGTAGATGTGGAGGGGGAGGGAAGAGTGATTGCTGAAGAATAAGGTGTTTCTTTTTGGGGTTATGAAAATGATCTGGAATTAGATAGTGGTGACAGTTGCACAACCTTATGAATTGTACATTTAAAAATGGTAAATTTTGGCCCTAACTGGTTTGGCTCAGTGGATAGAGCATCGGCCTGTGGACTCAAGGATCCCAGATTCGATTCCAGTCAAGGGCATGTACCTTGGTTGCGGGCACATCCCCAGTAGGGGGTGTGCAGGAGGCAGCCGATCGCTGTTTCTCTCTTATCAATGTTTCTAGCTCTCTATCCCTCTCCCTTCCTCTCTGTAAAAAATCAATAAAATATATTTAAAAAAATAAAAATGGTAAATTTTTTGGTATATCAATTGTATCTCAAAAAAAGAGAGAGAAAGCCACTTAATTGCATACCCAAATTCAGATGTTCAAATCAGAGATACTCTAGTATCTCAGAATTGAAGTGTATTTGGAGATAAGGTCATTAACATGTGATTAAGTTAAAATTGTGTATTTAGTGTGGGCCCTAATCCAATATGATGGGTGTCCTTATATGAAGACACATGTGCATGTAAAGGGATGACCATGTGCAAACACAGCAAAAAAGTGGACATCTGCAAGACCAGGAGGGACCTGAAGCAGGTTCTCCCTCCTCGCCTTCATTAGAAACTAACCCTGATAACACTTTGGCATCGGACTTCCAGTCTCCGGAACTGTGAGAAAATAAACCTCTGTGTCTAATACAGACACCATTAAAGGAATGAGAAAGCAAGCTGCAGCCTAGGAAGTGACATTTGTAATAACAATGCCCAATCAAGGACTTCTATCCAAAGTATAGAGTATCCCCCAAAATGTATACACACACTTCGAATAATTATAAAGGTAGTGTTTATTAACATACATTTCACTTTCGCTGGGCCAGTGTGGCTCAGTGGTTGAGCGTTGACCTATGAACCAGGAGGTCAAGGTTTGATTCTCGGTCAAGGGCACATGCCTGGGTTGTTGGCTCAATCCCCAGTAGGGGGTGTGCAGGAAGTAGCCAATCAATGATTCTCATCATTGATGTTTCTATCTCTCGCCCTCTCCCTTCCTTCTGAAATCAATAGAAAAAATATTAAAAAATACCTTTCATTTTCAAAATTGAGCTCTCAGCTATAAAAGTGTGTATACATTCTTTGGGCGGACCCCCTGTATATAAAGAACTCCTACAAATCAATAAGAAAAATATAATCAACCCACTAAAAGAATGAGCAAAAGACCTGGAAAGTCATAAAAAAAGGATATTCAATTGTCCTATACACATATGAAAATATAATTATCAGGGAAATTATAATTTAATATCACAGTTTTTTGTTGGACCACAGCATGGATGGACCTCAAGGATATTATGTTAAGTGTGGGGCAGGGGGAGAAATGCGTGAACTATTTTTTGTTTTTAGTTTAAATAAACTGAATAAACTGTAAAAATAATATGAAAAAAACCCCTTTAATGTGAAAGGTCTTAATCTAAACTAGTGAAATATTTCCCCTTATAGATACACATGCATACAGCTAAAGAACAATGTTTTAGTGTACTATATTGCACCAAAGTTCCAGAAAACAAGTAAAGCAACTGCAAATGGATTTTGTTTCTTAAAAGAAGGAAGTTGAAGAGAAATAAATGGTTGTATATCTGAAGTGGCTGTTGATTCCCATAAGAGTTAAAGCAGATCAAGGAAACACACACAAAGGCCACTCACAAACACACGAGGGATCAGGCTGTCTCTTCCACACGGCATTTCAAGTACAGCTACAGTTGTTATGTTCTGAGAAAGTAACTTGGACTTGTTGCTAACAGCAATACAAGAGCAAGTATATTAGAAAACAAAGCACAGTGCAGTTTCACTGCAACCACAGAAGAATTGCTAAGATAATAACGTATCAAGTATTAGCAAGAATATATTGTAATCAGAACTTTGAAAAATTGTTGGTGAAAATATAAAATTCATCCACCTGTCTTGGCAAGTTTGTTAGCAGTAACTACGAAAGCTGGGCATGTGCTTACTCTATGATCTTGTAATTTCACCCTAGGTATTACCCCTCAGAAGTGCACACACCTGTCCCACTCCCACAATGGACCTACAGTAGAATGTTTGCAGCAGCCGTATCTGCAATAGTCCCAGAGTAGAAACTACCCAAATGCTCATGGGTGGTAGGGAGGATCCATTAATTGGGGCATGTCACAGGGTGAAATATACCACAACAGTGGAATGAATTTCAAAACAGAATAGTGCATACGATTATTTCATTTGTTTAATCTACAAAATCAGGCAAAAGCAAGCCTTAGTGTACAATGTCAGAACAGCAGTCCCTCTTAGAAAGGGGGCCTGAGGAGGGCTACGAAGACTCTGATAATGTTTGTTTCTTCCTCTGGGTGGTGTTTCATGGGTTCGATTCAGTGTGTGAAAAGTCAACTAGCTCTATAGTTAAGATATTGTGCCTTTCTTGTATTCATATCATATCTTAATAAAAATTAAGTAAAACATGGTAATGTAAGAAAAAGGATAGGGAATATAGTTAACAATACTGTAATAACTATAGTTACCAGGTGGGCATTTGAATTATCAGAGGGAACACGTTGCAACCTATATGAATGTCTATCTGCTGTGTTATATGCCCGAGACTAACACACAAAAAAGTGTTGAGTACAAACTGTAATTGAAGAATAAAATTTTAAGCAATAAAAAAAACAATAAAAAAAAAACCTGAAGAATAAAATTTTAAAAATTAAATCAAATATTGGAAAGAGGGTGTGTCTTCCATACCCTTGTGATCTGGGAGGTAATGGCAGTCTTTTTTTATTTGCTTAGACAGCGGTTCTCAGCCTGTGGGTCGTGACCCCTTTGGGGGTCGAACGACCCTTTCACAGGGGTCGCCTAAGACCATCGGAAAACACATATATAATTATATATTGTTTTTGTGATTAATCACTATGCTTTAATTATGTTCAATTTGTAACAATGAAAAATACATCCTGGATATCAGATATTTACATTACAAATCATAACAGTAGGAAAATTACAGTTATGAAGTAGCAAAGAAAATAATTTTATGGTTGGGGGTCACCACAACATGAGGAACTGTATTAAAGGGTCATGGCATTAAGAAGGTTGAGAACCACTGGCTTAGAATATTCCTACCAATAATGCATTCAGATGCCATAGAAACTGCCATTTTCCTCACAGTATGATCTTGTCAAAGTTTTTATTGGCGGCCACTTTTTTTGCCCTTTTACAGCTGTACGTGATATCCCTAAGGTGACTATCCCACCAGTTTCATGGGACACTGTGGCTAAATCCCATATCCAGAAATGTTATCTGTGTTGTTTTGGCTCCCTGGGGTGGCTCACTGATTTTCAGCAGTGCGGCGAACAATAACTAGGGTAATAGAGTTTGTTGTTAGTCTCCAGATTATTCTATTACAGCAGATCCTTGGGAGTTCAGAGTATGGTTCCTATGTCCCATTGGTAAGGTCTATCTCCAATTATACATCTCAAGCTTTGGGTATCTCAAACCATGGCTGGTAAGATAACCTGGGCTTGGCCATATCAAACCTCTCCCCTTCATTGTCCCAATATTTTCCTCACAGATATTTAGACATAATGGGTGTGGGGACTTTGCCTCAGTCCCAGTGTTACCACTACTCTACTCAGTGATAGTATTCACAGTATTGACAAATGTCAAGAGGAAACTCAGATCGATGAAATCAGATATTTGGGTAAATCAAATCCTTTGCTTATATGAAAGATATAGAAGTAAAGAAGGAAGTTATCATGTCCTAGCTGGTTAGGTTCAGTGAATAGAGTGTTGGCTGGAGGACTGAGGAGGGGTCCTGGGTTCAATTCTGGTCAAGGGCATGTACCTCTGGTTGCAGGCTCAATCCCCAGCCCTGGTCAGAGTGCATGCAGGAGGCAACCAATAGATGTTTCTCTCTCACATTGTTGTTTTTCTCCCTGTGTCTCTCCCCCTCCCTTCCACTCTCTCTAAAAAAATCAATGGAAAAATATTCTCGGGTGAGGATTAACCAAAAAAACAAAAGGAGGAAGTCATCAAGGGTGGATAAAGAGCTGAGAGAGCAGGCATACTCTCCAGGTTAGACAGGGGTCAAGTTTCCGGACTTCAGAATCATCACAGTGGGGAGATACACTGCTGAGATGACTTTTATCTTAGGAAAAGCCTCAGGGAACTTCTGGAAACTTGTGCTCCCTTCTGAGCGTCGCCTTACAACATTGGCCCAGTTCTACACGCTGACATTTGACAAAAGCAAATCAATAAAGAAAACCGAGCCCCTCTGACAAATAGTGCTAGAGCAGCTGGACATTGCAGGCAAACATGAATCTTAATTTAAACTTCACATCTTATCAAAAAAATTAACTCAAAATGAGACCTGGACTGAAATGTAAAACATAAAATGCAAAAACCTTTTTAAAAAGCACAGGAGAATTTTATGGGATCTGAGATGTAAATGTAAAGTGTAAAACTATAGCACTTTTAGAAAAATATATGAGAAAAACCTTGGAATATATGGCTCGGCAAAGAGTTTCTAGACTTGAAACCAAAAGCATCATTTGTAAAAGGAAAAATTGATAAGTTAGACATCCTCAGAATTAAAAACTTTTGCTCTGCAAAATATGACATGAAGAGGATGAAAGACAAGCTACCATCTGGAAGAAAATACTTTCAAACCATGTATCTGACTAAAGACTACTATCTGAAATAGATAAACAGCCCAGAACTCAACAGGAAAGCAAACAATCCCATTAGGAACCAGGCAAAAGTCACAGATATTTTACTGAAAAGTATATGTCAATGGAAAATAAACATATGAAAAGATGTTTAGCATCCTTAGCCATTAGGAAAATGCAAATTAAGATAACAAGATACCACTATACACCTAGTAGAATGGCCAAAGTAAAAAATGCTAATACCAAATGCTGGCTAGGGTGCGGACAAACTGAGTCATTTGACATTGCTGGTAGGAATGTAAAATGGTCCGCCTGTCTGAAAACAATATGATAGTTTCTTAAAAACCTAAATATGCAACTCTCACATGCCCCACCAATTGCATCCCTTTTATTTAACTTATGGTCACACAAAAACCTGTACATGAATGTTCTTATCACCTCTATTCGTACTAGTTAAAAACTAGACATAGCCAGCCCTGGTTGGGTAGTTGAGTTGGTTAGAGTGTCATCCCAATACAAGTTTGCAGGTTCGATCCCCAGTCAAGGCACATACAAGAAACAACAAATGAATGCATAAATAAGTGGAACAAGTCTCTCTCTCTCTCTCTCTCTCTCTCTCTCTCAAATCAATCAATAACTTCAAAACACACACACTCAATGATTCTAATTTTAAAAACCCCACAGAAACAGTGTAGATGTCACCTCAAGGTGAGTAGTTAAAATACTGTGGTGCATTCATACAGTGGAAAACTACTAGCAGTTGAACAGACTATTGACACATACAAAAACTTGAATGGATATTAAAGGAATTATGCTGAATGAAAAAAAAAAAAACCCAACTAATCCTCAAAGATTCCGTACTGTATTATTCTATTTATCTAAAACTTTTTTTTTTTAAAATATATTTTATTGATTTTTTACAGAGAGGAAGGGAGAGAGATAGAGAGTTAGAAACATCGATCAGCTGCCTCCTGCACATCTCCTACTGGGGATATGCCCGCAACCCAGGTACATGCCCTTGACTGGAATCGAACCTGGGACCTTTCAGTCCGCAGGCTGATGCTCTATCCACTGAGCCAAACCGGTTTCGGCTATCTAAAACTTTTGAAATGGAAGCCAGACTAGTGGTTGCCAGGGGTTAGGGATGGGGCGATGGCCAGGACAGAGGTGCTGTGGTTATAAAAGGGCAACACGAGGGATCCTTGTGGTTATGGAACTGTTCTGTGTCTTCACTGGTGGTGGAGACACCATCCTGCGTCTGTGATAAAACTGTACAGAATTGAGTAAGATCAATGTCAATATCCATTCATTCAGTAGCTCTTGATTATTTCCTTTCATGACTTGGAGGAGGGAGTTAGTGCTTCTGCTTTCTAGCTCTTTCCCCCATTTTCTTATCTTCCATTTCATGATCTAGTTATCTATTTTTCTAGGACAATTATTCACACTACGTTTATAGTGGAGAGTACATATCTGGTTCAGATCCTGGCTCAGCTACGTATTGATTACAAGTCTTTGGGCAAGTGTTACTTAACTGTGTTTGAGAAGGGGATACAAAAAATCATAGGATTATTGTAAGATTAAATGGAAGCATTTATGGAGAGTGCTTTATACGAGGAAGGAATAATTAAAAACAGTCTTTTAGTGAATGTTTAAATTGCTTGTTTTTTCTAATACTCAGTATTGTCTTAGATTCTCTTTCTGAAGTCAGACAAATTCGTGGTGTATTTATTTGCTTTCCTTTCTCTCCAGGAAGGTTGAGATTTAATTGTGCTGCAATCAGTATTACGTCATCATTTATCCAATTATCTTTGGTAAGAGGTCATTTTCAGGACAGTTTCCCCCAAATTGTCTTAATCAACATCAGCATATCTTCAAGTATTACTTCCCATGAAAGGTAAAGAATATGCATGTAAACACTTGTCTTGCTGCTTTTATCAGAGACATAATTCCGACTGGATGTGTCATTTGGCTGATCTAACACATTCCAAATACTCTCAGGTTCTTATGAAACCTTCCTCTCTTCCTGGTTCACCACTCCCACCCACCTCACTGTCTGGTGCATGCTTTTCAGTGGGGCAGGCACCACCATTCCCTCTTCTAACAGATTAGAATAGCACCCAAGTGTAATTCATTAGGTGTCTTAAGTAAATCAGGAATATCCAAAGGAGTGTCCCAATCATACTGTCTCACCATTTAAAATATATATATATATATTTGATTTCAGAGAGGAAGGGAGAGGGAAGGAAAGAGAGAAACATCAATGATGAGAGATAATCATTGATCGGCTGCCTCCTGCACGCCCCACACTGGGGATGAGCCCACAACCTGGGCATGTGCCCTGACTGGGAATTGAACCATGACCTCCTGGTTCCTAGGTTGATGCTCAACCACTGAGCCATGCCAGCTGGGCTGGGCCATTTTTTCCTGAGTCTTTGTATGCTTCTCTCTCCTCACTAGGCTTTAGAACTTGGGGAAGGAAATTTAACTTCCTTCATCATTTTTTGTTTTGTTGTTTATGTTTTAATTTCATGCCGCTGTTGGCAGTCCAAACTCATAACTGCAGTCACAACTTTTCCTAATAGGAAGTGCTTCTCAGAAATGACTTTCTTTCACACTAATTTCCAAACTCCACTAGACTTCCTTTGAGGTTTGTTGAGCCCGCCTACTGAGAACCAGAGTCCTTTCCCCCGACTGCTGGCACCAGCTTCCCTCTGGCACCCGGAACCCGGGCTTCCCTCACAGCCCCAGCTTCGTCTGGAAGGTCGTCCAGTCTAATTAGTATATTATGCTTTTATTATTATAGATTCCAAATTTTTTCAAATGGTTTTAAAATTTTTAGGCCTATATAATTACTAGAAAAAATAAGGTTGTTTTGGATAAATTTCTGGGGCTATGCTCTAATAAAAAGATAAGAATGAATTACAAATAACTTCACTTTCTTATATATAAATCTAAATTCACAAATGCTTAACATTCCTTTATTTTTTGAAATGAACTTATTACCCCCAGCGATATTTTTTTTCGAATTGGTTATTATAATTTTACCATCTGTAAAGCAAATGTTAAATTGTCATTATTATCAATAATTCTGAGAAAATTAACTACAGTCTACATTTATGAATTATGTATATGAGTCCTTTGTAAACCATCAAGCATTTCTAAACATAAAGTTTTATTTTTGCACTTTGTTAAAAAATTTCCTTAAGTTAATCAATACTGAAAAGGTTTGACAGTACCTGCGGGGCTCCATGAGGAAGTGGTGGCTGGAGTTTTTCATTATGTTTTATATGAATGAATATGTATTACAGGTGGTTATTTTTTATTTGGTGATATGATTTCTTTTTTTCCCTTTTGAATAATTTCAAATATACACAAAACTTCATGTTCTCATCGCTCAGCTCCAACAATTATCAACTCATGGCCAACCTTGTTTTATCCATATGGTGGATGAAAAGGGGCCACATGCTAACCTGACAAGCTCAGGGAAGGCCTGCCTGGCGGCCTTGAAAACTCAGATCTCAAGTAACCACAAAAGATGGTCTGGTATTAAAACTTTTTAACTAAAAGCAATTTATGGCAGGTAATCATGTTGTAGGCTAGAATCTTTGCTGACAAAAGTCAATCTTTACCTACTGAACCTGTTTATTTCTTTTTTGTTTTCTTAACTTTTAATTTTTATTTGTAGAGAGAGGGGAAGGGAGAGATAGCAACACTGATGATCGGCACGCCTCCTGCACGCCCCCTATTGGGGATCGAGCCTACAACCAGGGTATGTGCCCTAACTGGGAATCGAACCTCCTGGTTCATTGGTGGATGCTCAACCATTGAACCACATTTCCAGGCAGTACAAAATACTTCTTATTTCTTTTCTGATGTTTTCTTAAAGCCATGCGCTATTTAGAAGTATGTTATTTAATTTCCAAGTATTTGGAGGATTTTTCAAATAACCCTCTTTTACAGATGTCTAACAATAGCAGTGTGAACAGACATGATATGGTATATAATGTGAATCCTTTCAGAAACTTATTGATACATGTTTCATAGCTGAGAATGTGGTATCTTGCCAAATGTTCAATTGAACTGGAAAAAAAAATGTGTTTTTGCTGCTATTGAGTGGCATTTCCAACAAATGTCAATTAGATCAAGTTGGTTGTTAGTAATGTTCCCATAAATTCTATTCTACTGGGTTTCTGTCTACTTGTTCTATCAATTATTGAGAGAAGGGTATCAAAATTTCTATAATTGTGAATTTGCCTATTTTTTCTGCTTTCAGTTTTTAAAATATCCTTATTATTGAAAGTATTACATGTGTCCCCTTTTTTCTCCCATTGACCCCTTATAGCCCGCCCTTGCCCTCTGCCCCAGGCCTCCACCACCCTATTGTCATAGGTTATGTAAGTAACCTAGTTTTTTAGTTGATCTCTTCTTACCCACCCACCCACTTACTCACCTACCTTCCCTCTGAGATTCCACAGTCTGTTCCATGCTTTATGTCAGTTTTTGCTACATGTATTTTGAAGTTCTTTTATTAGGGGCATACACAGTTAGAATTTGTATGTCTTATTGATGAATTGATCCCTTTCTCATTGTGTAATAACCTTCTTTATCTTTAAAAATGTTCTTTGTTCTCAACTATACTAAAATATAATTTGTCTGATATTTAAACATTTTGCATTTCTTTTCCATAAATTGCTAGATTAAATTCTGAGATCCAAAACATAAACCAGGTAATTTTCAAGCAGTTACATTAATAAAAGTAAAAATAAACAAGTAAAATACATTTTAATAACATATTTTATTTAACCCAAGTTTGCAAAACATTCTCATCTCAACATGTAATCAATATAAAAGTTACTGATGTGATAATTAACAGTGTTTTCTTTCTGTCTTCAAGATATAGCATGTATTTTATTACTCACACACGTCTGAAGTTAACCTAGCCACACTTCAAGTGTTCAATAACCACATTTGGCTAATGGCTACCATATGATATAATTCAATTCTAGATCTTCTACAATGCAAGTGTCAACAAATATTAAAAGATATGCTCACGGTTTCATGATTTAGGGGTGTTTTTGACATTTTTATGCCTTAGAATCAGGAAGGCATGAGGAAAACTGTGCAAAGAATGCAATGCTAGGTACAAGATAGGAGGATATTTATCTATGGGTAAGATATGAAATACTGCAGGAATGCCAGTGCTTGAAGTGAAGACGTAATAGAAATCAGAATAACTTAGGGCTCTCAGTTCTCCAGCTCTTGAAAATGCACATAGAAATGATGAATTACCAAAAATTTAAATCTTGAGTGCCTGATTTGAAATCATTCCTATATGATATATGAAAATACTAGACTTTTATCCCAAGTCATATAGAACAGCTGTTTAGTGCTACAGATAACAGTGCTAAAATGGAGAACCAGAGATGACGCAGGAGTGACTCGGGCTTCTGAAGGGTGTGGAGGGACTGGAATTAGGAAACTGAGTGATTTCACCGTGTATAATCGGAAAGCTATTCAGAGGAAGCTTGAGGCCTGAGTTGGAGACTACCCTCGAATGGCCGATGGCCAGAAACAGCCTAGGATACTTCTACAGATGTGTCCACATTCTTAATCAGACCTCTCCATAAAGGTAGATAGAGTCTTTCTTCATTCATTCCTTGAGTTTAAGCTGCCTTGTGATTTGCTTTGGTCATGGGAAAAAATGGCAAATATGAAGCCTTGTACATCTCTTTGGGTATCAGGACTTGTTCTTGGAACTCTGTGACCACCATCATGTGAATAAATCTAGACTAACCTATAGGGGGATGAAAGATAGATGCTCTTCTTTGTCTCAGCTGATAGCTAGCTAGTTGCCAGACATGTGAGTGAGGCCATCGGGACTAGCCAGTCCTCGGCCAGCTCATCAACTGACACAGACACATGCCACAGTCTAACAGAGATTAGCTGAGCCTGAACCATACCAGAAAGACCGCCCAGAAGAATCCTTGTTTATAGATAGCTGTTTAGGCAACTGAATTTTAAGATTGGTTTGCAGCAAAAACAATCCAAACACCTTTGTAATTTGATGGCAGTTTGTTAAGCTAAGGCGCAGAGAGGTGGCCGTTCTGTCAAGTTATCAACCCCAGGCATTATATGTGGGACAGATTCAACTTACAAAGAATTGATCAAGGCTGTGGCACATGAAAGAACTCACTTTTTGTCATTTTGTTGTGGTGGTTTATGTGGTGTTTGTGGTAGGCTACACAAGCAAAAATCACAGAGGCCGTGGAGGAAGAGACTGGGATGGGTATGCACCCAATGCATTCTTTCTAGAGACATGGGTAAACCCTGACTAGGACCTGAGTGAGGGTAGAAAGGAAGTGTGATGAAAGGCTTGTTCTACACACCATGAAGCCTCTTTCCTCTGTGATGGGTGTGATAGAAGTGACCCAAGTGACCATGCAAGTGTTTCTCATGATCCCAACAAATCAGGCCGAGCAAGGAGGCAGGAAACAAGAGGGGGTTTCAGGGATGTTCCAGGCAATACCCTGGGAGAAAGGTGGTCCAGGGTGAGGGTGACAAATGGGAATAAGAATATGTCTCAAAATAATTACTATATTGTGTCGTCTTCCTACTTCTTTGAGAGAGAATTGTGAATACATGTGCTGAGGTAGCAATTTTTTGGGGAAAGGTAGTAATGGGTACAGAAAATATTTCATCAGAAAAAGTCAGGCAGAAAGGATGTGGACTGAACTCACAAAGGTCATGTATCTGGAGCATGGCCTCCGGAAGGGGCCCAGCATGGCCAGCCCCGTCCTAGGGAAGGAAATGAGCCGCGAGCCCATAGGATGCCTTCAGAAGCTACTTGGCACTCAAGATGGCCCTTCCCAGTGTGTATTCGTTGGGAGGAGCTAGGTTTGCTTCCAGAGCAAACAATCCCCGAGTCTCAGGGAATTAAAGAAGAAAGGCTTATTACTTGTTAACACTACATGCCCATCGTGGGTTAGCAAGGATGGGGTGGGCTCTGCTCTGGGTCCCATGCAGAAGGAGCCTCTGCTGCAGTGGAAGGAACATGACAATCACACACAGGCTCTTCAAGACTTCACAGTGTACTGGCACTTTAAGGGAATTTTAAAAGGAGCAGAGAAGCACAATTCTGCTATGTGCCTGACAGCAATTTCCAGCCAAAGTTCTACAATTACATGTGCTCATTCCTTCTGAGTTTCTTGTGAATGCCAATCAAGGGCAATTTCTCGGCGGATCACGCAGGAAGCAGAGAGCATTTTAATAAACATGGATACAGGAACACTGGCAGAGAGACTCTGGAGGTTGTAAGGACCAGAGGATTCAACAGGGAAGGCATGGCCTTGTCTAGAGCAGCTCCGGCCAAAATGATCTGCAATAGCAATAAACTGAAGACAACCCAAATGTTTATCGATAGGGGACTGGATTCAAATATGATGTGGTTACAACAGTAGAATTTATTCATTCATTCACCAAATACTCATAGAGTGCCTATGCCCCAGACACTGTTTTAGGCACCAAAGCTAGAGCAGTGGTTATTAAAAAGACATTAAAATTAAAAGCAGCATTCAAAAGAATGGGTGTATGCCCTGCCTGGTTTGGCTCAGTGGATGGAGCGTCGGCCTGTGGACTGAAGGGTCCCAGGTTCGATTCTGGTCAGGGGCATGTGCCTTGGTTGCGGGCACATCCCCAGTGGGGGGGTGTGCAGGAGACAGCTGATCGATGTTTCTCTCTCATCAATGTTTCTAACTCTCTGTCCCTCTCCCTTCCTCTCTGCGGAGAATCAATAAAATATATTTTTAAAAAAAGAATGGGTGTATTTACATGTATTTATGTAACCTGAACATATTTTTATATGTAATATAACAAATCACAATTTTTATCTATGTAAGAATATTTGAAAACACTAATATCAATGTAAAGACTGACAAAAATTGTATTCGGCTGCTAAAGAAAGTAAAGGCAGAGGGGAGACAGTAGCTGGGAGCAGGGCATCAGGTGAAGGGATAAAAGGGCTACAGTGGACAGAGAGAGATGGCATCGAAGAGGCTGGTGAGGGCGAATAACACAGGAATCCTGATAAAGAGGGTCAGAGTTTGGCTGAGAGAAGATGACCATACACGGGAGGATGGGCGTCGTACAAAGTATAAGAGCAAGCTTGTTAAAGAGGGAATTTCCGGCGTCAGGGTGGAGGGCCCAGGTGAAAGTGGTCACCATAACTTTATAGTGACATCGATCTATTTAATTGTATGTTTTTGTGTTTTTTTCCAGGCAACGGCTGAGCCCTGACTCATTTCATGTTTTGGTTTTGGTTTTGGTTTTGTTAGATGGATGTGATGAAAGGACGAAGGAGCAAAAACAGTTTGGGATATTGAGAAAGATTGAAATGGGGTACCACTGACTTTCAGTTGGGAAGAGAAAGAACAATTGAAAAGAAGAAGGACTGCTGGACAGTGTTATTGAAAAAAAAACATGTTCAATGGCAGACTATTAAGAATGGACAAACTGGAAAGACAGAGGGTCTGGCCACAGAATGGCATATCTGAATTTTTAATTCTTCAGGTGGCGCAGTTCTGAGGAATCATAAGGATGCCCATGGGAAAGGGTGCTGAGTGAGAAGGATGTGCCTGCAGATATGGAACTCAAGGGAGTGAGGGGCCTGGCCCTAACTGGGATAATTTCCTGACATATTTCCCAGGTAGGAAGCCAGGCCAAGGGAGTACGGATGGGGATAGAGTGATGACAGGGGAGGCGGGGTGCATTTGGCCAGGCATAAATCAGGTGTTCCTGAGCCCCTTGGTCACACTGCTATTGACTGCCACCCACTCCCTGTATGGTCTCTAATAATGAGATCCCTGCCCCCCTGGAGATTAGGACTCTATGCCTTAGCTTCTGCCTCTTGGCACCTGAAATTCCATCACTGGACTGGTTGATCGTTGCTCTAGGACAGTGATGGCGAACCTTTTGAGCTCGGCATGTCAGCATTTTGGAAAACCCTAACTTAACTCTGGTGCCGTGTCACATATAGAAATTTTTTGATATTTGCAACCATAGTAAAACAAAGACTTATATTTTTTGATATTTATTTTATATATTTAAATGCCATTTAACAAAGAAAAATCAACCAAAAAAATGAGTTCGCATGTCACCTCTGACACCCGTGTCATAGGTTCGCCATCACTGCTCTAGGACCTTGAGACTCTAGGTCAGCCGTGGGCAAACTACGGCCCGCAGGCCGGATCCGGCCCGTTTGAAATGAATAAAACTAAAAAAAGAAAAGGTGTATGTAATGATGTTTAATTTGAATTCATATTAGTTCACGCAAACACTCCATCCATGCTTTTGTTCCGGCCCTCCGGTCCAGTTTAAGAACCCATTGTGGCCCTCGAGTCAAAACGTTGGCCCACCCCTGCTCTAGGTCCTCCAAAGGTGAAGGCTCAGATATTTTGCTCTGAACCTATCAAACGAGACTAATAGGTTTAGTTTGTGGCTATAGCCTTTTTACTGCCCTGGGAAAGCGTGCTACTAATTAAGGATCAAGCCTATCCCTCCAGGGGGTGGCAGCCCTAGAGGGCTAATTACCAGAGATTCTGTTGGCGACATTTTCTTCTCATGGGCCCTGATTTTTGCAGCCCTTCCTCCCAGATCTCCCAGAGCTTCACCTATCCCAAACTTTAGAATTTGTATGGGAGAGTAATTTAAAGTCATTGTAACACTTCTTACACAATTTCTATCTTTTATGAGTAATATGAGTTCTTGGGTTGATTGCAAAAGACTGTATTTTTAGTGTCCTGTCTGACAGGGAAGATAGAAGAAATTAGTGGTCATCCGCACAGAACCTAACAAACATCCTGCTCCCAGAGGGAGCTTTGGGACAACATGAAACATGACAACAGTCAAATCATAAGATACCAGCAGGAGTAGAATCTGAGCAAGGAATAGAGAACCCGTTTGAAGAAATAATGACAAAAATGTCCCTAACTTGGTGAAGGAAAAAGTCACACAAGTTCAGGAAACACAGAGTCCCAGTCAAGATGAACCTAAAAATTAAACATAATTAAAATGACAAATGTTAAAGTCAAAGAATCTTAAGAGCAGTAAGAGAGAGAAACAGAAAGTTACGGACAAGGGAACTCCCATTAGACAATCAGTTTATTTCTCAATAGAAACACTTCAGGCTAGAAGGGAGTTGCATAAAGTAGACAAAGTAATGAAAAGCAAGAAACTGAGACCAAGATTACTCTATCATTTAAAATTGAAGGCAAAAGAAATAGCTTCCCAGACCAAAAAAAAGAAAGAAAAAGGCTAAAGGAGTACATGACCACCAAACCAGCATTGCAAGAAATGCTGAAAGGACTGCTTTAAGAAGAAAATTAGAAAAAAGCGAACAAAGGTATGTAAAAAAAAAAAATGTCAACGAATAAGTACTTATCAATAACAACCTTAGTTGTAAATGGACTAAGTGTTCCAATCAAAAGACACAGGTCAGTGGAATGGGTAAGAAAACATGACCTGTACATATCCTGTCTACAGGAGACCCACCTTAGAACAGAAGATTCACACAGAGGGAAAGTGAAAGGATGGACAAATATTCCATGTAAATGGAAACAAAAAAAGAAAAAGAAAAAGCTGGGGTAGCAATCCTCATATCTGACAAAATAGATTTCAAAACAAAGGCCATACAGGAGACAAAGAATATCCCTACATAATAATGAAGGGACCAATCCCACAAGAAAATATAACCCTTGGTAACACATATGCACCAAATGCATATATTTAGGAGCACGTAAATATCTAAAAAATCTCTTGATGGACTTTAAGGGAGAGATAGATAGCAATACAGTCATAGTAGAGGAGTTTAACACCCCACTGACATCACTGGATAAATCTTCCAGACAAAAAATCAATTAAGAAACAGTGGCCTTAAATGACACACTAGATCAGTTGGATCTAATTGATGTTTACAGTACATTTCATCCCAAAGCAGCAGAATATACATTCTTCTCAAGTGCACATGGATCATTCTCAAAGATAAGCCATATGTTAGGACACACAATAAGCCTTAACAAATTCAAGAAGATTGAAATTATATCAAGCATCTTCTCAGGTCAAAATGGCCTGAAACCAGAAATCAACTACAATAAAAAACTCAAAAACATTCAAACACATGAAGACTTACTAGCATTTTATTAAGCAATGAATGGATTAACAATGAAATCAAGGGAGAAATAGAAAAAACCTGGAATTGTAAACAAATGAAAATGAACACACAACAACTCAAAATCTATGGGATACAATAAAAGCAATTCTGAGAGGGAAGTTCATAGCATTACCGGCCTACCTCAAGAAATAAGACAAAGCTCAAATAAACAATCTAACCCTACAAATAAAATAATTAGAAAGAGAACAAGAAAAACCCAGAGAAATTAGAAGGAAGGAAATAAAGATTAGAGTGGAAATAAATAACATAGAAACTAAACAAACAATACAAAAGATCGATGGAATCAAGAGCTGGTTCTTTGAAAAGATAAACAAGATTGATGAACCTTTAGCCAGAGTCACCAAGAAACAAAGAAATAATACACAAATAAGTCAAATCAGAAATAAAAGAGGTGCAGTAACAATTGACACCACAGAAATTCAAAGAATACTATGAACAATTATATGCCAACAAGATGGACAAAATGGACAAATTCATAGAAAAATACAGTCTTCCAAAACTGAATCAGGAAGGATCAGAAAACCTGAATAGGCTGATAACAACTGATAAAATAGAAGCAGTAATGATAAAAAAAACAAAAACAAAAAAACTCCCAGCAAACAAAAGTCCTGGATCAGATGACTTCACAGGTGAGTTTTACCAAACTTTGAAAGGAGAAATAATAGATATCTTCCTCAAACTACTTCAAAAAATCCAAGAACACTTCTAAGCTCTTTTTTTGAGGCCTGCATTATCCTAATTCCAAAATGAGATAAAGACACTACAAAGAAAGAAAATGACAGGCCAACATCCCTGATGAGCATAGATGCTAAAATCCTCAACAAAATATTAGCAAATTGGATCCAGCAATATATTAAAAAGATCATGACCAAGTGAAATTTACTCAGGGATCTAAGGGTGGTATAATATTCACAAATCAATAAGTGTGATACATCACATAAACAAAGTGAAAGACAAAAATCAGATGATCATATTATAGATGCAGAAAAAGCATTCGACAAAATCCAATGCCCATTTTTTATTAAAACTCAGCAACGCAGGAATAGAGGGAGCATATCTCAACATAATAAAGGCCATATGTGACAAACCTACAGCCGACATCATACTCAATGGGCAAATACTAAAAGTGTTTCCCTTAAAAACAGAAACAAGACAGGGGTGTCCGCTTTCACCACTCTTATTCTACTACTGGAAGCCCTAGCCAGAGACCAGACAAGAAGAAAAAGTCAAAGGCATTCAAATTGGAAAGGAGGAAGTAAAATTGTCTTTATTCCCAGATGACATGATACTGTACATAGAAAACCCTAAAGACTCCACCAAAAAAAATATTAGAATTAAGAAACGAATTTGTCTTTCTTCGGTGGAGGCTGAGGCAGGTGGCAACCTTTGTCTCGTGGTTCAACTGCATGTGAAACTGCTCCTGCACATCTGACATCTGTCCTGGCGGAGTCCTCCACAAAGGCACAATTCCACTCCCAGGTGTAGGCAGAGCCATTCCTCCTGGTCAGGTCTGGTGGCAGCTGTCATCCCATTTATTGCCCACCAGTGCCATAGGGTACTTACCGTATGCAGATTGTTGTCCTGGATCTTACCAGATCAGCTCATAATCTGCTGCTTAAAACCTCTAATGACTTTCCACTGCACCTAGAACCAGTTCAAAATTCCAAATTCATAATATGATTGACAAGATTTCGTATGATCAGAATCCTATCTAACTCTCCAACTTTATTGGGAGCCCCTTTCGTGCTTGCTCCTGCCCCTATGGCCTTTCCCCAAATACACCCAACACTTTCCTATCTCAGCATTTAGCACTTAGTGAGTGCTCAACATATACATTTTTTGGAAAAATAAGTGAATGGGTGGAATACAGGGAACTATTGAAATCCCTAGATTTAAAGTTAAATTAGGAATTGTGTAACTCTAACAGATTAAGTGGAGGAAAAAGACTGAGATACCAGGGATTCTGGTGACAGTCAAGAGTTTGTTCAATGGTTATGGAAAAATGGAACATGTGTGGGTAAACATAGAAAGAAGCGAGGGAACACAGGAATAGAGGGAGCATATCTCAACATAATAAAGGCCATATGTGACAAACCTACAGCCGACATCATACTCAATGGGCAAATACTAAAAGTGTTTCCCTTAAAAACAGAAACAAGACAGGGGTGTCCGCTTTCACCACTCTTATTCTACTACTGGAAGTCCTAGCCAGAGACCAGACAAGAAGAAAAAGTCAAAGACATTCAAATTGGAAAGGAGGAAGTAAAATTCCTCCTTTGGAGGAATGGTTCAACATGGATATGAAGTTCAGGAGTTTTGAGATAATTAGGGTCGTAGGTGGACATGCTAGGTGGAAGGGCAGAGTTGAGGAAGATCAGCTGAGCTGGAGAAACAGGAATTGGGACATAAAGGTGTCAAAGAGATCAACACAGAAGACACAAGTACACCTGCCCAATAAACCTGACCCTTAGGAGATATTTCAAAAGGGTCTGTCCATGAAATGAATGCTAATAGCAAGAATCTGGAGAGAGAAGAAAAATGGGAGAGCAAATTTCATCAATAAAAGCCATATGTGCAGTGCATTTACATGTTAGAGGTAAGTTAATGTGAAGATGACGAGTCGGAAAGACTAGCCCTGGCCGGTGTGGCTCAGTTGGTTGAGTGCCTTCCCATGCACCAAAAGATCACCAATTTGATTCCCAGTCAGGGCACCAACCCAGGTGGTGGGTTTGTCCTGGTGGGGGTGTGTATAGGAGGCAACAGATCAATGTTTTCCTCTCACATTGATATTTCTCTCTCCTCCCTTCCTCTCTCTCTAAAATCAATAAGAACATTTTTTTTTTTTAAAAAAAAGAGTTGGAAAGAGTTAATAAAAAAGTTTGATGGGCTGACCGGCACAACAGGATATAACTTTTTTTCGTCATGAAACAAGTGGGAGTGGAAGGTGGGGATTTCATAAGGAAAGGCAGTTGGGCATAAGTATCAGGAAGATACAGGGTTTCTGTTAAGATAAGAGGAAATGAATGCGAACCTGTTCAACAAGGTCAGCTGTGGGACAGGCCTAGTAGCAAAGTCTGATGCTGGAGAGCAGGGTTGAAGGAAAAGCAGGAGTGATGGTTTATTTTTTTTAAGTGGTAGGAGTAAATATTATAAATGCAGGAAACTGAAGACTTAAATAGGAGGCTGAGAACGAAATTTGGTACTAGTTCAGGGGAGAAAAGCTAGAGCGAATCCTATTGGTTAAGGGGGTTGAGGTGGGTGGCAGGAAGGTCCCTAGTTAACAGATTTATGCATGCAGGCATAGTTTATTCCAAATAAACACTCCTGAATTGGATTCGATATTCAATAGAGCTGTTTCCTTTTCCAATGAATAAAAAACACTTTGTTCTGTCTGAATTCATGTTATGAACTCCATGGGATCAACAGGTCAGATCTGTTTTCTTTCAGGCTTCAGACATGAGACGTGTAGCCTTTGATCCCAGCTCATTCACAGTTGTTTTTAAAGAAGAGGATGTTCTTGCCATAGTTCGGCAGGTTCCTTTTCCTACTCACTAGCTTCCTGATATTTGTCATTCTGTTAGAGTGAACTTAGAATGACAAATACTCTTCATAATGATAAATATAAATCCTCTGGTTGGGGAACCTGAACCTGCCCATTGTAAGTCCAGTTTCTTTTGACTCCACATGTCTTATCCTTGCAAAGGCTCAACCAACCTTATCAACTAAATTCAGGATTCTGTATTGGTTTGGGCAAACTGATCTCACAAGAACAGAAAAAAGGAAAGATTTTAGTGATGGAAATTTTATACAAATAGATCAGCAGTAGTCATTTTATATAAAAAGTATAGTGATAGAAAAGTCATCAAGCCTCTTTGCTTCAATAAGCACTCTAGCCCTTGCTGGTTTGGCTCAGTGGGTAGAGCATCAGGTTGCAGACTGAAGGGTCCCGGGTTCCATTCTGGTCAAAGGCACATGCCAGGGTGGAGGGCTCGATCCCCAGTAGGGGGTGTGCAGGAGGCAGCTGATCAATGGTTCTCTCTCATCATTGATGTTTCCATCTCTCTCTCCCTCTCCCTTCCTCTCTAAAATCAATAAAGAGATATATATTTTTAAAAATCACTCTAATGGCATAAGCTCACCAATGAGCTACAGAGTAAGAAAAAACTTGATAGTTTCCAATGTTAATTTAGGGTGGAGGGTAGTTTATTCTGATTCTCTGGAGCTGCCCCCATCTCCTCACCCATTGTCATTGTATCGACATGGGAATAGTGTGTTAATGAATTGTTTATGTATTTTATATTATTAAATCTCTAAAGTAAAGGCATCTTCTGGTGTCTGGGGGTGGAGAAATCTCACACAAAGAGTAGTGTTGCTCCTGGCAGCAATCACTTGTCTAGATATGTGTTGACCACAATGTAGTTGAGATGTCTAGGAGATTCAAGATGTTCAGAAGATTTCCTCCATAGGAAGCTGCGCTGAAACTTTGGAAGTCAGAACGCAGGCATGATGGGGTCCTGCTACCCTAAACTATGGCACATTGGCATATTGAATGTCTTCACCGAATGGAGTTTGAGAAAACAGTAGAATCAGGAAGGGCACTTTGCCCTCTGCCCTCACATTTTCCCCCTGAAAGGAGCAAATAAATCTCCGGCGTGAAAGGTTCCCTCCCTGAATCGTCCTTATCACTGGAGACAGGGAATTGGGGGTTGAGAAGGTGGTATAAACAAACCTTGCTACTTCACCTTTTACTGGCCCAAACTCCTTTGTCTTGTCAATTCTTCACAAATGTATTGTCTCTTTGTCTAAAAGGTATAAAAGTGTTCCACTCTGTCACTTCTTTGGGTCTGCATACTCGTGTGAAGGCTCCCATGTACATGTAAAAATTTAATAAAGTTTCCATGCTTTTCTCCTGTTAATCTGTCTTTGTCCATTTAATGTTTAGATCCAGCCATGGGCCCTACCAGGATCGGAAGAGCTTTTTCCTCCCCTCTTGGTAGAATTTGTGCCTTCCATTTAGGGTTAAGTAAATCCATCTCGGAGAGGATATAAAACAGGACAAAGTCTGTAAGCCCTGGGGGCACACCAGCACATACAAAGTTAGAAAACTGTATTTTATATGACACAGTTTTCATGTATTTATATGCTTTATGTTCCTTTCCTCTTTGTGTTTTGCTATTTAGAAAAGCTTCTGGGAAAAGCCCACCCTGTCTTAGCCATGCTAAGGGGGAAAGCAAAGAACTGAGTCTGTGTCCACATTTTGTTCAAAATGAAAAGGCACAGACTTCAACCAGGAGCGGCAAAAACAACCCAAATGTGACCGGCCGCCTGGAGCAGAAGGTGGATTGGGAGGAGCAGAGAGCCGCTTGGCTACATGCTGGGCCCATTTGAAGATCCCCTAACGCAGTGGTCGGCAAACTGTGGCTCAGAAGCCACATGTGGCTCTTTGGCCCCTTGAGTGTGGCTCTTCCACAAGATACCACGTGCGGGAGCGCATGTACAGTGAGATTGAAACTTCGTGGCCCAGCGCAGAAGTCGGTATTTTGTGGAAGAGCCACACTGAAGGGGCCAAAGAGCTGCATGTGGCTCGCGAGCCGCAGTTTGCCAACCACTGCCCTAATGAAATGAAAGCTTAGAAATGCTGCATTTCCTTTACACACAGGGGGGACGGGGGAGCTGCTCCTTCCCAGGCAAACCCAGCCCTCTAAGTAAAAGTGTTATAGTTGCAGGGAGATTTATTGCAGACCTTTAGCTGCCTTCATGTCAGGATACTGCATACCAAACAGCTAGGGGCGGTAACCTCTCCCTTTAAAGATAAAACAACTAAATGCTTTGTGTAATAACATTTGACGACTTATTTCTGCAACAGACATTTACTACAGTTAGAACGGGCCTCATAAAAACTGTGGTCAGCCGTTGCTTATCTTAAATAAATTGCAAATGTGTGTGTTCATCTGGATTGGGCTAACGCTTGAATTTCTGACATGCACAATGTATTTGTGTTAACTGCTGCTCTTTTTCTGCATCCTCGTAAAAGGATATTCTGCTCACAGAGGAAAAGTTGCCGAGCTCCATTGGGCTGGAACAGAAGTTTTTTCTGATGTCAGGAATGATAGTAGAGAACCGACCAATTTGTGGTGGAGAAAGCCGTGGCATTGAGGGTGGGATGTGGGACAAGGAGTACATCGGGCATGTACACACTTTACCCATGTTTGTTTGGTCTGCTTAGAATTGCTCATAGTCGTTTTTAAAACAATCAGATTTCTTTTCAGTTTGTAAGTGGGAATGACCTTAAAGATTGCGATCAGAATGACGTAGAAAGAGTATTATTGAACAAAGCTTTTAATCCGAATTTTAATCATAATGTAGGTAATGTCATACAACTGTTTTAATTTGTTTGCAATGACACTGTAGGTGGAAAATACTGGTAAGTTCTGTCCCCTCCTTCCATCTGAAGGCTGTTGCTAGGGTGAGGAATGAGAGTGTCAAGAGCAAACTGAGTGGCCAGTGTTAAGACTATCACTGGCTGGTCCTTCCCAGATGATGCCAGTTTGATTTGACTGCAGTCAGACTTGGGAAGGTTAATAGCCAGAAACACAAAAACAGTTGACTAGTTGGACTCCAGAGTGTCCAATGTTGAGGGAATCGGTTTAGTCTAATGGGACTGATAGACAAGAAGAAGGGAGGAAGAATTGTTCATTAATTAAGCAAGCATTTAATGAGGACTTGATATAAGCTTATTGAAGCAAGTGTGACTAAGAAGTAAAGGAGAAGCTGAAGGCCTCCTCCCTCTCACAACCCAAGAACCACTTAGAAAGACAAGACATCTATAGCAGAAAAACTAAGTGTGAGGTCTGAGCTGTTCTGTTTAAATGTCAGGGCCGTGTATAGGAATTCGGGCCAAGAGAGACAAGTTTAGCTGGAAGACTTTGTGGGGAAGGTGGAATTTTGGTCACGAACTATATACTTACTAATTGTCTCTCTCCATTGAGCATGCCTAAGAATTTTGAATACTGTAATTTGCAAGACCCACATTAGATCAACTAACGATGGAATAGAAGCCACATGGTAGTCCTATGGGTCAATAGGATTGGTGGAAGAGTCGATACTCCTATCGACCTATAACTGACAATCCTATTGACAAAATATCTGACATGATGTTTTTTTTATGTTTACTAAGTTGTGTTGATGCTCAAACCTCAGGAGAAAAATGGTTGTGTTTTTTCTTCTGAGGAAGATACAGGACAAAGCAAACCCCTGTCTTTAGGGTTCTGAGAATGTATATATATACACAGCTAGACCTTTTCCATCTCTGACTCATCCAACTCTTCCTGGGGCTCAGCCGAAGGCATTTTAAGAAACCCCACAGTGTCTCTTTCCATAGTTCAAAATTAAAATCAGACATTCCTCTCCATTCTTAAAAGGAACCTATTTCATATGACGCTGCCCACACCCGTGTTCTTCAGATGTTGAAAGGAAATATGCCGAAGAGTAGCATGTTAACTACATGAGGTTTCAAAATGTGGTGGGCACAGGAATCCCAAGGATGTAGACAGAGCAGCAAAAGAATCTGAAGTGTGGGGAGCCATTACAGTGTTTGGACAGGTTCAAGCCTTGGACTGATGAAAGGGCACAGTCCTCTCATGGCCACGTGCAAGTCCCAGCTTGGAGGGCAGAGCCTTCCCAGCACAATTATAGCCAACAGCTATAGTTGTAAGCTTGAACCTATGGTCCGAACACGTGGCCCCACGTGCCTGAGTGATGTAGGTTTGATAGAGTTCAGGTGCATGTAGTTGAGTAGGATTGAAACCCACGAGAATGTTGTAAACATCTTGACCACGCCCTTACTTTGCCTCGTGGCATCTGCTATAAAATAAAGAAACGGCTTGTGGGCGTCATCGATGTCTCTCAGAGAAGCCACCGAGACCCAGCTTTCATTCTCTTGTCTGTCTTTTCTAAGCCTTTCAGCCGCCCCCACTCAGCCTCACCCTTGGCCATGCTGGCCCGGCACACCGAAGGGAATGATGGCTTCTCTGACAGGAAATGCCTATCAAGTGCAGCATCTCTTACTCTGAAAACAATGATGTAGGCCATGGTCTCAGAAGATTCTTAGTTCCTACCTGTGCTTGTGTTTTTTATGTTCTTCTACCTTTTCTCTGCTCTAATAAATAAAACCACCTCCGACCTCTGGGAAGAACTCAGGTTTGAGTTATTCTGATGGGTATAATATGCTTTCTAGCACAGTATACTTTATAAGCACTTTCCCTTATGCAACAGATAGATGGGTCTCCCCACCTTTACCAGCAACAAATATTTCTTTCCTGTAAGACAGGGTGGGGCAAAATAGATTTCTAGTTGTGAGTTTGTGAAACATGGAGTCCATTCTTGCATTATTACTTCTTGTATTATTTTCCACATGAACAACTATAAACAAACCGACTTTTGCCTCACCCTGCATTATCGCCAGGCCCCAGAGACGTGAGTGTCCCCAGAACTCACCAGGTTTAGCGTAGACTGAGCCACTGTGAGCTATCTGGTTGAAAGTGGCACGGCTCTTTCCCAGAGCTTTGCACTCTAAATTGTGGTAAGGGGTTTCTCACACGCACAGTACGATGTTTCCACTTGAGGGAAAATGTTTTCTGCATCAGCGAACTAGGAGGATGTGGCACTTGGCCAGTACTTTCTTTGTGGCTTAGAGTCAATAGTGACCAGATTCTCAGCTTTCACTTTCTGGCAGCAAGACCGCTGATTCCAAAAAGTAGTTCCAAAAGCATTTATATAGGCACAATATGTGTGTGTCTCTTTCTTTAAATTCCCTCTTACGGAGTCCTTATTCTTACTCATTCTCTTTTTCAATATTAGTGCATTTGTTTTTAAAGAGCTATAAATAAAAAACCAAGCCCTCCCCATGAATTAGCTGTAAAAGGCACAGATATACATATTGTTTTTGATTTTTGACAGGAAAGATGTCTTTCCCGCAGATTCCTCTGGTTTACAAATGACAAAGGTCTTGCACAGCACAGATGTCTTTGGGCGGGCTGGTCGCATTCAGGGATGCCAGAAACAGGAAAGGGCTGCTGTTTCTACTCTGGAATATTTGGTATTTTGGCTTTGCATCAGCTACGCTTAAATTAACAAGAAAATGATGTCTTAGTGTCTTTAGTGTCCGTAGTTTGTCCCAGCTCTCATAAAATAATGCTTCCAGATTTGGGAACATTTAATTGCATAGCACACACCTAGTTGTGGAATGGGGAGAAGTTCCAAAGCAATTTGAGGTGGACAGCATGAATAAATGGCTGTCACCTGATGTTTGTGTAAACTAGTGGCATTTCTCTTCTTTATCAGAGCTGGTTGAGTTTGGGTATTTAAAGATGATATCATCACAGTATAGCATGCTGTAGTCCTAAATCAACTGATAATTTGACAATGTTTCTTCTCTCTAGAAGACACCCCCTCCAAAGAAAAAATAAATTCATTGCCAACTTTCTCATTTTTCTAGGAATACTGGGGGAGGAGGATTCTATAAACCACGGAACAGTTTATAGGCCTTGGTGCATCCAAAAACTTTTTAGAAGCTGTTAGTTAATAATGACATCTTAATACTTTATAGCTTTCCGCGGTCTGTAGTATGTCATTCACTAGATGCCATCGTGCTGATGACTCAGGATATCCTCACATTTGTGATGTCAGCAGTTGCACTCGACATGATGTCCTGATCCCCCTGCCCACTCACAGATGTGGTCCATTTAAGTCTATGGCAGAAGTTAGACTCCATGTATCAGCTTCAGGTTAATTGAAGACAAAAAAAAAACCCCTGCTTCTCTGCCCCTCAGGCTGCTGCTGAGCAACCAAGCCTGGAGCACCCCAAGGGCAGAGGCAGCCGGATGGGTTAGGCACTCCACCACTGGGACTCTGCAGAACAGCACAGCCTGTAATTCCCAAAGTGAGAGTCCAGGGGGGAAAGGGAAATAAATAGACCTCACTGAAGTACATTCTACCAGCCATACCTCCCTATGGAAGAAACCAGCTCAAAATATCTTTGGGAGTTACTGAAGTTGAAGGAGTCCAGCGCCTAACCCATGAGGGGAGGCAAACTTAGAGGGAAGATACAATTTTGGTTGAAATACTCTTCACATGGCCAAGGTCATTGCCCAAACAGGCAATTATCTGGAGGAAAGCTTTACAGGTGTGGTCTGTGTGTAATTGGGGGATTTATAGTCTGGCCTTTAGAAAAAATTGTTCCCAGCGGTGACCATCTCATGAGCCAAAGTGAGAGTTGCTAAGCAATGAGAGAAACAAAGGCAAGTTCCAAGAAGTTCATTAAAAGCCACAGCTGCAGGGCTTTGCTCAACTCTTCTCCACCCTTGTGGGGGAGACAGGCCCACTCAGAGTTCATCCCTCTTCTCTGTCTCGGCCTTCCCCACATCGCACCCCTCCCAGTTCCTACTGCACTCTGTTTACACTGCGAGCTTTAGCATGGACCACATTTTGCCTTGTACCACAGCCTTGAGTATGTCTATGTTTCCCAATTAGATCACTGGCCCCATGAAGGCAGGACTCCTGTCTTATTTGTCTTCTCACTGACTTAGTGCCTAAAACAGTGATGGCGAACCTTTCGAGCTCGGCGTGTCAGCATTTTGAAAAACCCTAAATTAACTCTGGTGCCGTGTCACATAGAGAAATTTTCTGATATTTGCAACCATAGTAAAACAAAGACTTATATTTTGATATTTATTTTATATAGTTAAATGCCACTTAACAAAGAAAAATCAACCAAAAAAATGAGTTTGCGTGTCATAGGTTCGCCATCACTGGCCTAAAACAATCTTTCTATACACAATATGGCCATAATTCATTGACTGGTAACTGCATATTAATTATCTCTGCCTCTTGAAGTTCTAGCCTTGCTTTAAGGCCTATCTCTAATGCTCCCACTTTCAAGAAGTCTTTTCTGGTCTCTGATGTGTGGTCATTTCTCTTTGAATTCCTACACACTTCCCTGTACCACTTCTATAGCACTTATTTTGCCTTGATTATAGTTATTCCAGTGTGGCCTTAACTGTGTGCTCCCTTGGGTTAGGAACCATGTATGTCTTCCTTGGCTCTATATCTTCGGGTACAAACCCTTACACACAGGTTTGCTCGTTCATTTATTCATTCATTCCGTAAATATAACTGTGGTATGTGTTCTAGGACTGGGATATAAAGCAAATAAAATACACGTGGCTTTTATTCTCACTGAGCTTAATGTTCCAAGGGGGATTTTGACAAGTAAATAGGAAATCAAAGCTTGGTGCTTTGATGTGATATAGAGACCATGAGATCACTTACCTGATTCAAGGAACCAGGGACAACTTCCCTGGCAGATGATACTCGTGCTGAGACTTAAAGAACGAAGGAACAGCATAAGCAAAGGCTAGGAGTGGGAGAGAGACTGGCATATTTAAGAAGTTAAACAAAGTTCAGAAGTTCAAACTGGCTGAAATGAAAAATGCTTCACATTTATGTCATATTTTCTCTCTAGAAGAAAATATGTCAAGCCTCTTTTTCCTCCTCACACTCATTGAAATCTGTTGATGCAGAAAATAAATATATGCAAACATTCGATGTAGCTTATGTCTTCTTACGTCACGAATATATTCCTCCACTCTAGTTAAACAGTATTCGCTCTGGTTGTTCATCCTTAAGTAAGAGAACAATGTGAGTCCAAGTATCCCACGTGGGACTTGGCCACAAGTATTTGACAAGTAAATACTGACCCGTAAGTAAGTAAATACGTAGGAAATAATTTCCTTGTCTGTAAGAACACAGACCCATGAGTGACCCGGACTAAGCTGGTTTCAGGAATTCAGTGCGTACAGGGCTTTATTTTGGGCTCTCTACAAAGTTTCCATGGGAAGGAGGAAACAGGACTGTAAGTAGGGTTACCACACAGTTTGTCATCCCAGTTGGGACACTTTTGAGAGTAAAATTGCAAACTCATAATAACTATGCACCGAGAAAACAGGAATAAACTGGGGTCACGGAGGTACATTGGGACACGTAATCATTCCATCTATAGCCAAAATGTTCACAGATTTAGAAATCTTAACGTCCAGAGTTTCTCTTCTTTGCCTTTATTTTAGATCGCATTTTACAGAAAATGCTCTGAAAATAGTCGATGCTCGAAGAATGTTGTTAACTATATCTTAGAAAACAGAAGAACCATGTTCCCTTCCTTCATTCCTAGCAAACTGGGCCCCTCATCTCTAATTTAACGCTCTCTAAATACTGGCCATCTGCACAGCTAGTATTCATGAGTATGAAGTAATATTTCTGACCTAGAACTCTTAAAACCCTCGTAATTTCCTGAGTGATAGGAGCATCTGACATAATTCCTTGTAAATTCCTGGGTTATAGGAGGATCTCTCGTTCTAATGAGGTGACTCCGAGTGGGCTTCTGAATGACGACTCGTTACCAGGAAGACCAAGCCATGATTAGAAACTTGAAACTTTTAGCCCAACCTCCCATTCGCAGTGGTTGGCAAACTCATTAGTCAACAGAGCCAAATATCAACAGTACAACGATTGAAATTTCTTTTGAGAGCCAAATTTTTTAAACTTAAACTATATAGGTAGGTACATTGTTATTAACTTAATTAGGGTACTCCTAAGGCTTAGGAAGAGCCACATTCAAGGGGCCAAAGAGCCGCATGTGGCTCCCGAGCCACAGTTTGCCCACCACGGGAGAAGAGGTGGTTGCAAATTGAGTTAATAGTCAATCAAGCCTACATGATGAAGTCTCTATAAAAATTCCTGAACTCCTGCACTTGGGAGATTCACAGTCCTTGCCTTATGTATTTCTTCAAGTGGCTGTTCATGTGTATGTACTCTTTTGTAATAAGTCAGTAATAGTAAGTAAACCGTTTCCAGGGTTCTGTGAGCTGTCTAGTAAATTATAAGACCCAGGAAGAGGATGATAGGAACCTCAGATTTGTAGCTATGTCAGTTAGAAGTTGTGGGTAACTGGGGAACCACTAGTGGCAATTGCCATCTGAAGAAGAGCTTCGTCTTTTGTGATAGAGCCCTTAGCCTGTGGAGTCTGCACTGACTCCAGGCAATTAGTGATAGAATTGCTTGGTGTAAAAACCCATACATCTGGTGTCAGAAGTGCGAGTATGAGGAGAGAAAAACAGTGAGTTTCTCCCAGATTGGGAGCCTACAGAACTACCTCACACTCTACATCAGCACTGTCCACAATGACAGAATGTTCTATATGTGCACCATCCAGTATAGCAGTGTTGAAATTTATAACAGAGACCTTAACCAATACAGGAATTGAGAGGGCCTATGGGAGGAGCTATCATGCCATATGCTGGTCATGAAAGCCCTACAGAAAAAACTTTTTATGGTTTCAACAGAGCTTTATGGTGTAACAGCCCCTCCTCTTAACTTCCTCCTTCTATCTACATAAGGGACTTACTGTTTTTTTTTTTTCTTGGCTTGAGTTTGTGCATGTGACTTGTTATGTCTGCATGCAGTAGACTGCAATCCCTTCTTTTTCCTGAATAAATAATTTTTGGCAACGGAATGCCTAGTCGACTTTATTTTTATGGTTGGCAGTAGCCACTGGCCACATGGACTGTTGAGGAGTTGAAATATGACTAGTGTGACTAAGGAACTAAATTTCAAATTTTATTTAATTATCATTAATTTAAAAGTAAATTTAAACAGCCACATGTGGCTAGCAGCTACCACATTGAATAGATCACTGGGAGTAACAGGGCAGCAAGTGTATGGCACTAATATAAAACCAGAACATCTTTCTTTCTTCCTTTTTTCCCCCACTGTACATACACCCAGCCAGAATCCTAGTAGGCCAAAGGTTTACTCGTTCCTTTTGTTTAACTCCACCACAAGAATCAGTTTCATCTCTTTAAATATAGGAAAAAGGAAAGACCTTAAAATATATAGATCAACTATATTTGCAAAATGGAGAACTGATTTGTGTATTCATTCTACCTGAAACACTATGGAAAGTATTTATAATAGTGGAAATGATAATAAAGATAATTATAAGATTTCATTCCATCATATACAATGCTTTAAAGAAATCCCCAATTTCTATATTTCTGCCAGAGACTTATATAAAAGAATCTTAAGGTCCCAAAGCTCTATCTCTAGAATTTTACTCCTTTTAATGCAAAAAAAGGACAAAGTAATTGATATTAGATCTCTCCATCTTATCAAATGTGTTTGTTCTGTTTTCTCATTAAACTCTTTGTAAATATGGCTCTTATTACTTTCTGTTTTGTATTAGCTATATAACTAATACATGGAAGACAAATATACTGTCCTACTGGAGAGGAAGTAGTTTAAAGTCAAGGACTGTATTTTTTAAATATATTTTTATTGATTTCAGAGAGGAAGGTAGAGGGAGAGAGAGATAGAAACATCAATGATGAGAGTGAATCATTGATTGCCTGCCTCCTGCACACCCCACCCTGGGGATCTAGCCAGCAACCCAGGTGTGTGCCCTGACTGGGAATCTGTGATCTGAAATATGAAATGAGATAAGGTAAATTCTTAACTCTGATAGCAAGCCTATTGTCAGAGAATCATGGAAACGCAGGAGTGCCTTCCAGCTAAAGTGCCTCATATATGAGTAATGCAGATGTCATTATTGAACTGAACTTTGAGAGTATAGTAAACTGAATTTTTTCTTTAAGGATTGCATGCTAGTACAAGTTTTTTGGAAGTAAATATGGAAATTTCTATCAAAAGACTTTGATGTAGCCTTGGCTGGTGTGGCTCAGTTGGTTGGAGTGTCATCCTATACACCAAAAAGTGGTGAGTTTGATTCCCAGTCAAGACATATACCCAGGTTGTAGTTTCAATCCCCTTTGGGGTGAGTGCATATTGATGTTTCTCTCTCACATTGAAGTTTCTCTCTCCCATATGAAGATTTTTTTAAAAAGACTTTGATGTAATAATTTTGTATGTGAGATTTTATCCCAATAAAATAATTTTTATCACTTTATTGAGGTATGATTGACATACAAAAGCTGTACATATTTAATGTATACAACTTGGTGACTTTGGAAATAGTATATAACCATGAAACCATCACCACAATCTGTACCATAAACACATCTATTACCTCCAAAAGCTTCCTTTCATCCTTTTTATTTACTATTTTGTCTGTGCATGTGTCTGTGTGTGTGTGTGTGTGTGATAAGATCACAGACATAAGAACTTCCCTCTAAGCAAAATTTTACATATGTAATACATAATTGTTAACTATAGTCACTATGCTGTAGAGTAAATCTCTAGGACTTATTAATCTTTCATAACTGAACATTTGTATACATTGATTACTACTTCCCAATTTTCCCTTAGAATTTATTAATGTCAATCATATAAAATCTATATTAGTATGCAATGTGTGATTTGACACTAATTATTTTCTCTTTTTTAGAGGTAATTCTGACTAACAAAGATGCAGAGGAATAACTAAACTTCTAGAAAGCCCATGTTTTGTGAAAAGTGAGAAGGTGGCTTACCATGTCCTAATCTAGATTTTGATAGCCTTAACTGCTCAAGATTTTTGTGTCTAGATAAGTGAGGATTGGTCAATGGCGAGTTCCAAGGTAAGTTCCAAATTGAAGAGTGCCAAAAATATCAATATCTATTATCTATATCTAATCTATATCTATATCTACATTTATATCTATATCCATATATATGTTTATTTATTTATTTTAAAAATGGGTCTTGTAAAAGCATAAATATTAGCTTTCTCAAGAAAACTCAAGTTAATATAAGCAAAGGGGTCAGGGCTATATTTATATCATAACTAGAGGCCTGTTGCATGAAGAGATTCATGCAATAGGCCTTCCCTTCCCTTGGCTGCTGGCACCAGTTTTCCTCTGGCACCCAGGACCTAGGCCTGTACTCTGGCTGGGCTCCAGCCAGAGCCGCCCTGCAGCCCTCAGGCTTCGCTGCTCGCCAGCCCTTCGCTGCTGGCCAGCCCTGGGGCCGTGAGGCCTCTATGCTCCTCCTGGCGCCAGGGCCATGATGCCTCACTGCTCCCCATGGTGCCGGGGCCGTGTGGCCTCGCTGCTCTGCCAATCCTGGGGCTGTCAGGCCTCACTGCTCTGCCACCCCGGGTCGTCAGGCTTCACTCTACCACTTGGAGCCTACGTATGCAAATTAACCGCCATCTTTGTTGGAGGTTAATTTGCATATTGTGCTGATTAGCCAATGGGAGGCATAGTGAAGGTACAGTCAATTACCATGTTTGTCTATTATTAGATAGGATGTAAAGCCTTATGTTCCAGCATAAGTCTTGCCTCTTCAAACCTTCCTATGATAAAACTTTGATTGCGTCCTGCCCAACAGATTCAAAAGTGGTCAGTGTTTGTATAGGACAGAGAGAAGAAAAAGAAAATAGTGACTGGGAGGATGGGAAGTCGGGGCAAGTCCAGATTAGTTGCGCAGGTGATGTACATCTGGCAATCCATTTGGGAATTTGTATCCTCATCAATTCAAAGTTCATTCTACAAAGCTTTGCACCACGTAGAGAAACAGTAAGTACTGAATGAATTAAAAGCATAGGGGGTTGAGATGTCATCTACTCAGATTATTGATTCTTTACAGCTTTCTGAAGCTGAAATTTGCCTTTTTTCCCCACAAGGTGTAATTTTAAAGGGTAGCAGCTAAAAAGGTGTTAAAGCTGTAGAAAAAAATCCAAGAAAAGTATAAACATAGATGTTTCCTGGAGGATTTGCCACTTCAAACCGCAGCTGTTATTAATGCCAGGTATCCTTGGTGGCCAGTTCCTCATGAAAGCAATGAAGCTGCCGAGAGCAGGGTTCAAGTGCTCCCAAGGGCATGGCTTGTAGCTTTCCATTCATTATGGAGTCAAGCTTCGAGAGCCAGTCCCCTGCCTGAGCCCAATGCACTGCCCTGCCAGAGTGAGAGAGAGAATTAAGAGGATCTGGAGAGTAGAAGATGGAAGACACTTGGGCAGTGATTAAATTTAAGGGATGTAGTAAGTTTTTAAAACATTCATGTCTCATTTGAACATGAAGAAAGGGGCCAGAGAACATACTGTAGGCCAGCAGCTAGGCTGAGGAAAGGGGGCGGGGTGATTAAGGTGGAATGAAATTTCCTGTGCAGTATTCTTGGAAGTATGAGACCTATGGATAGTTGTCCACATTCTCTCACAGTTGGTTTCAATAACATCAAAAGGATTATTTTTTTCTTTGCTTCTTCCTGATTTTTACGGCACTTGTCTCCTAGGTCCCTGGGGGCAAGTACAATGATGGTCATCATTAGGTGTAACATTTCAAAAACACTTTTAACTTAACCAAGCCTGTTTGTATGGAAAGAGCAAGGGCATTGGAGCCAGAGAAATTTGAGTCTGTTTCCTCTTCCACTCCTTCTAAATTTTGAATTCTTGGGCAGCAGCTTAACCTCTCTGGTCTGTCTCCTTAGATAGAAAAGGAGGGTCAAAGTGCTACCCACTTCTAAAGATTGTTGTATACATCAGCCCAGTGTCCAGTGCACAGTAACCACATAGTAAATTTCAGGGGTTAATATATCCCCCCAAAATAAAATGTTTCCAGATATTTATTTACCTAATATATACTATATAGTTAACCTTCAAAATCAAGGTAAGACCAAAGGTAGACAATGCAGTGTAATAACCCTACGTGACTGAAAAAAATGAAATAGTAAGAATAATAGCAAATAGCGTAGGAATCTAGGAAATAAAGATCATGGAGGTAAGCTACGTTCAAACCTCCTATTTCATTTGACCCTCATTACGATTCTGTGACGGAGGCAGGGACATGACGAATGCAATTGACAGAGTGGAAAAATGGAAGCATAGACAGGTCCCAGCTCCATTGTAGCTGCTCTAAAAATAAAGTGATGGATTAAGAAAATTCTAAAGTTTCCTTCCAGGCTGCAATTCTTTAATTCTTTGACTTTCCTTAAGTAAGCCTACTCATTACCATGAGATTTGATACCAGAACTCACATTTCCTGCTTCTCAGCCCAGGGCATTCTACCAAAGCCAGAAGTTGGTAGAAAGCAGAACACCTTGCTTCAAAGGAAAACGAAAACTCCACCTGTGCAGAAATATCCTTCTTGCTTTTCTACTGGCATCGTTCTCACATTTCAAATCTCCATCTCAATGGCTCAGCCATTGTGTGCTCACACCTCCATAACAATGTCCGTCCTTAGACATCAAAGTGCTTTCACTCTGTTGTACTTACACACTCAGTTCCTAGGAACTTACTGATGTTTATTCAAGTCTCTCTCAGTCTCCTCCACACGCAAGCTTTCCTCCACGCCAAGAGAAACAAAGCTTGTCACCTCTTGGTCTTACTTCCTTGCTTTTTAGTTGTTTACTCTACTACTTTACTAAAATAAATAATCTTGCTTTTCAAAATAAATCAAGTTGAAGTTCTACTCTTCTGTCAGAGGAGAAAATAGACACCACAGCAGAAGAGCTAATTACACACTTAGAGTGTAAGTGGAAACCAAGTAGTTATATTTGTGGGCGTCTCTGTGCATATAGAAACATGCACTATGCCTCTGGTTTACTGTGTGGTTGACTTCTTTCGACTCCAATTTCATCTGAAGTCCAAAGTGGCCTCGGCTCCCCAAAGACCTCGGGGCCTTATTTTGTTCCAAGAGACAATGCCATAGCAATGTCATGTTTGCCTGGTTACAGAGACTTCCACAGAGGCCTACATATTGCCAGCAAGGTTTAGCAGGCACTGACTTTGCAATAGCTATGGCATCTCTGTTATTTGGTTCCGACTGCTTTTATTTCATAAATCTGTCAAGATGTATTGAAGCATAGCAGTGCCTCCTTTGGAAAAACTGCTGTCTGAACTCCTCTGTTAGCCTTAGCCTCTTATTCTGTAGGTCAACTCTGTTATTTTTAGACTATAAAATAACTTTGTTTTTCACTTGAATAATAGAAAAGATAAACTTAACTGTCTGACCTTGCAAGCTAGCCATCTAAAGGGGCTGATACACTGATACTGGTAACAATTCCCATATTCTCATGCCAAGTGTTTGTTCTCATGCCAGGTGCCTATATAGATATGTACTCAAGGTTACAACATTATTTGTACAGATATGACAGGTGTTGGTTAGATATGATATGTACTCAAAGTTACAAATTGTCTGTAAAAATAACTGACACAAGGACCTAAAAGAATATAAAAAAAGAATGCTTCCTCCTTTGGGTGTTCAGAATTTGACAGAGGTAATCTGCTCTGAACCTGCACGCAATAAAGATGACTCCTAACTAATTGGCTTACTAAGGCATCTTGTCCAGCTCGCTGATTTGCGATGCAACAGTATAATAATAATAATAATAATAATAATAATAATAATAAGTCCCTATTACATTATTAAGGTGAAATGACTAACTTTTTTAAATGGATAAATTACATTTATATTAAAAGTAAATAACTGAGGGACGGTAAAACCTAGTCTAAGATCTGCCGCACCCGAGAAACTCCTTGATTCAAGTTAGACTGTCTAGGGTGTTCCCCAACAAATCTAACAGCACCCTTTCATAACAGCAAGCCGAACTTGAATGTCAACTTGACATATTTACACTTGATCTTAGCCAAAAGGCCGAGAAGCGATAACTTTACATATTTATCTATTACCTTTAAAAATCTCCCCTACTGAGGAGGCGAAAACGGTGTCACATTAATTGTTGCCACGTGTAGCAAACACACCTAGGGCCATGTGTGGAACTGAGGACCAAAGAGACAAATGGGGGCAGGAAACATTTTTTAAAAAATCAGAGAATAGAGATGTTGAAAAGTCCAAAGTCCTGAAGGGAAATCCTTCAAAGGAGGTGACTCCCTGGGCCTCCGTCTCTTCCAGACCTGGGCTGAGTTCCTGCCTCTGAGGTAAAAGCTGGTTATTTTTGCAGGGGTTTTAGGAGGCCGCGGAAGGAGTTTTTGGGTTTCACTCAGAGCAAGCAGTCGGAGTCAAAAGCTGAGGCTTCCATTATCATCTGTGACTCTGTTGCCAGCTCCTCCTCCCCCTTCCCTCTTAGCTTACCTATTGGAAGAGATGGGTAAAACTTGCTACCTCTCAAAATGTTAAGCTGTGTTATTGAGGATGCATTTGTATATGATAATAGGGAGGGAGTAGCCCACATACGTGATGAGGGATCGTAACATTACCTTGGTTCCTGTTGCTAAAACATGTATTAACTTGCTATTAAATATAGGTTTATGGGAAAGTGTTAGGAACACAGCACTCAGCAGCGATGACGGATACATGGCATGATCCGCATTTATTTAGCTCATTATAAGTGGATCCAGAACGTCCAGAGAAGGGTAAATGGGCATTACTGATTAAAGGTTAAAGTCCAAAGGGACTAGATGAGAGGCTAAGGAAAAAGAGATGAAGTCAAAGATGGCCCGTGTTCGTCAGAAGAAAATTAAAATTACCCAATGTACAGCTTAGGCAAGATCCACATCAAGATGATCTTCGTTTACATCTATCTTCTTCCTTTTTTCTCTCTTCTATTGCTTCCTATATTTATTGAAATCTTACCATATCTCAAGCTCCATGACAGGTCTTAGAATTTAAAGAGAGCAAAACAGACATGTCATTTCCCTGCTGGACCTGGTCATTGCTTCTGGTCATTTCCACACCTGCAGACGAGTGGGGGAGGGAGGGTGGATCCCCAGCCAGAACAACCCCCAAGGGTACTTCTTAAATTGGGTGAATATTCACATTCTGCCATTTGAAGAAGCGAAGATCTCTGAAGTAGGACTGATCTGTAGCCCTCCAGGGCAAGGTCAATGCTATTAAATGGGGTCTTTTTTGTGAATAATTTGACCTTTTTCTTTTCTCTTGGGCTATGGTTGCAATGATGTTTAACCAAGAATTTTTGTTGTTTGTCTTTTCAATCTCTCCTTACACAATAGGACAGGGGTGGGCAAACTTTTTGACTCGAGGGCCACAATGGGTTCTTAAACTGGACCAGAGAGCCGGAACAAAAGCATGGATGGAGTGTTTGTGTGAACTAATATAAATTCAAAGTAAACATCATTACATAAAAGGGTACGGTCTTTTTTTTTTTTTAGTTTTATTCATTTCAAAAGGGCCAGATCCTGCCCGCAGGCTGTAGTTTGCCCACGGCTGCAATAGGATCTCCTTTTTAAATATGTTTTTATTTACTTTAGAGAGAGGGAGAAAGAGGGAGAGAGAGAGAAACATTGTTTTGAGGGAGAAACACTTACCAGTTGCCTCCCATATGCATTCCCCTGGGGACCAAACCCACAACCTGGACATGTGGCCCCACTGGGAATCAAACCAGTGACCTTTCTGTGTGCAGCAGGACACTCCACCAACTGAGCCACACCAGCCAGGGCCAAAATAGGATCTCTTACCAACTCTTCAGAAAAAAATGCAGTGTGTCAGGATAGCTTTATATGATAGTGATACAAGAATCAAGTGGATGGAGAAGTTAAAAACAGTGGCTGGCCTTCCCCACACTCACCCCTCTGCTGAAACCCAGCTTGGTTTTGAGGAGGCTTCGTGCACGTGTTCCAGGCAGTGGCCGGCAGCAAAGAGTCTTTTCCTTGGTGGAGTTGGCAGAGGTTACAAGAAGCAGACGATGCAGAGAAGCAGCTTCCAGGACTCCGGGGACAACGCCTTCTTCCCCCTAAAACATGGGTGGGGTGAACCTGGAAGAGTGTTTGTGGGGGAGGCTGATGATGCCTTACATCTGCTAATGAGGAAGGAAAATTCCCTACAGAAAGTCAGGGAAAGATGTGTTGGGGGGGAGGGCTAGATGTGTGAGGAAAGTGGAGAAGTGTGAAATAGGTGAGAGAGACTGGCAGAGTTGATGAGGAAAATGGGCAGTAGTGACAGTTCAGTCCAGATGGCTTAGTGTCCATCCTATTGTCGTATTTTCTCCAGGAGATCCTCTGAAGGTTTAGAGATGGGTGACAAGGGAGCTTTGATATTTGGCCCTGCAGGTCAAATGGAAGAATAACAGGGTCAGAAAGTGAAGGCATTCGAAAGAAAAAGGGGCCCAGCTGTTGTAGCTCAGCAGTTGAGCATCAAGCCAGAAACCAAGAGGCCACTGGTTCAATTCACAGTCAGGGCACATGCCTGGGTTGTGGGCTCCATCCCCTGAGGGGGGCGTGCAGGAGGCAGCTGGTCGATGATGTTTCTCTCTCATCAATGTTTCTCTCTCTATTTCTCTCCCTTCCACTCTCTCTAAAAAATCAATAATATATATTTTTTTTTAAGAAAGAAAAAGGGAAGAAGTGATGGTCCACAGAATATCAATCAGGAAAGGAAGAAGTAAAGACAAACGGGAGCTAAAGGAGAGATAGAAGCGGAGGAATCTGTAAATTGGAGGTCTCAGTGAGGACACAGAAGAGCAGATCGAAAGTAACTGATTAAAGGTTACGTTCAGAGTCTGAGGTATTAAGGCAGTGGTTCTCAACCTTCTGGCCCTTTAAATACAGTTCCTCATGTTGTGACCCAACCAAGAAATTATTTTTGTTGTTACTTTATAATTGTAATGTTGCTACTGTGATGAATCGTCATGTAAATATCTGATATGCAGGATGGTCTTAGGCGACGCCTGTGAAAGGGTCGTTGGACCGCCAAAGGGGTCGCGACCCACAGGTTGAGAACCCCTGTATTAAGGTATTTTCAGAGCAGGAGCAATTCCAGGTGATGACAAGCTCCAGGGTGTGTCTATGGAAATGCCTGGCTAACGTAGAGAAGTCACTGGAAATAAATGTCTAGAGTATCAAACATGGGAGGATGGAAAAGAAGTGAGGATGCCAAGCCTTCAATGAACCAAGAGCAGTGGTGAGGAGAGGCCAGTAGTTGACAGAAGCAGAAGGCCTGGAATAGTGTTGCTAAATAGAACCATCTCCACAGGGGCAGGGACATTTTTCAGTAAGAGGGTGGGAGAAACCAACATCGTGGAACAAACATATCATTTCCTAATAAAAACCACAGACTCAGGGAGGCTGGTGTGGTACTTGTAAAGTTTCTTTTACAAACTTTTAAGTAGGAAATGAGCCCTAGCTGGTTTGGCTCAGTGGATAGAGTGTTGGCCTGCAGGCTGAGGAGTTCCAGGTTCAATTCCAGTCAAGGGCACATGCCCGAGTTGCCGGCTCGATCCCCAGTAGGGGGCATGCGGGAGGCAGCTGACCAATGTTTCTCTCTTATCATTGATGTTTCTCTCCCTCCCTCTCCCTTCCTCTCTGAAATCAATAAAAATATATAATAAATAAATAAATAGAAAAAGAATGAACATCTTGCAAATAACATGTTATTTGTTTGTATATTTTCTTTAAGTTGTGTTTTCTGCCCCTTAGTTTATCATAGTTTTAGACTCTGCCTTGTTTGGCTCTGTACCTGGTAGAATAGCTTACTTGCTGGTACAGCTCTGTAATATACTATGACAGAGTATATAATGTGCCATACCCAGATCCTTGTAAAACAATTTCTAGGAAGGATTGAAAGACCTTTAATTACAGATCTACAGTTAATAAAACCTGAGGTTTTATTATTAAAAGCCCATGAGATGAGAGTTACTGCATACCAACCCCTGGAACAGGGCTAATAAAAAGGAAAGAGAGTTGAACCAAGTCACTGCCCTTGACAGCTTCACTTATCAACTATTCATGTGTATTGACTATATCTTTTATGTCATGCACTGTTAGGTAAACATAAAGCTGATTCACTCCTATTCCTGTCATTGAGAGGCCATGGTCTAGTGCAGTGATGGCGAACCTTTTGAGCTCGGCGTGCCAGCATTTTGAAAAACCCTAACTTAACTCTGGTGCTGTGTCACATATAGAAATTTTTTGATCTTTGCAACCATAGTAAAACAAAGATTTATATTTTTGATATTTATTTTATATATTTAAATGCCATTCAACAATGAAAAATCAACCAAAAAAATGAGTTCGCGTGTCACCTCTGACATGCATGTCATAGGTTCGCCATCACTGGAGTGAATTAACAAATGATGACAGATCTTTGTGAAGGGCTGTAATAGAATACTCTACAAAGGGTTATGAACTTCTATGTGGGGAGGCTACAGAGGACTTCAGGAAGCGTTCACCTGCATTAGAGTAAGAGGCTCTTAGGTAAAGGGCCTAGTAGTTGCAGAAAAAGAACATAGCACGTAGGAAAGAGTAGGTAGCTGAGCCAGGCTTTAACATAGGGTGCGTGGAGGCAAGAAGCAAGAGATATCAATGGGAAAGTATAGAGGGAGCAGATCCTCAAGGGTCTTGAATGTTATGCGAAGGAGTTCAGATTTTATTCTATAGAAAGTCAAGGTTCAATAGGATTTGGAAGAAATATTTTTAGATGCAACAGGAATTGAGAATAGAGTAGGGGTAAGGGTACAGGAAACTCAAGACTAGAAGATCATTTAAAAGATGATTACGAAAGAAAAAACTTGTGACAAAGAAAAAAGAAAGAAAATAGGAGATGTTTAGAAGGTAGAATTCATCAGACTTGATGAGTGAAATGTATGTTGAAAATGAGAGATAAGTAGAGAAATTCTAGAATGACCTCAAGGATCTGACCCAAACGTACTTGGTGTCTTATAGTGCCATTAATATGATTAGAAACACTGAGGAGATGGAATTTTGGTTGGAGGGGGAAGAAGAAGAGATTACAGTACTGGTTAGGGAGGGAGGTGAATATATCGCTTTTACAGGATGGATTTGCGATGGCTCTGAGAACTCCCAGAAGTGGTCTCTGCTAAGTGGAGAGAGTTCAGGCTGAAAGTATAATTTGAAAGTCAGTGTCTACGTTTTCCCCATGGCCATGAAAGCAGATCTTAGAGGGCACGGAGCTCCAATGCTCAGTCTGAAAGGCCTGAGATGAAGCAGACACAAATGAAAATGTTTTTCCATTTAACTTTTTCCCTGCTACTTTGAAAAATGATCTTCATTGAAAAAAAAAACACATAAGTGGGATAGAAGTTGATGAAAGACAGCGGAGTGGTGGAGAGCATGCAGCCCCCAGAGGAAACTCTATATGCCTTACGTTTTTTCCTTATGCAATAAAGTTTAATTTATAAATGAAGCACAGCAAGAGATTAAAAACAACGAATAATAAAATAGGATCATTATAACCATATGCTGCAATGAAAGTTATATAAATGTGGTCTCCCTCACAATCCCTCACTGTACTGTACTCACCCTTGCTCTTGTGATGATGTGAAGTGACACAATGCCTATGTGATGAGGTAAATAGAGGTGAATAGAGGTAGGCATTGTGATGTAGCATTAGGTTATTTGTAAGAGTTACTAAAACACAGACACTGCGATACCTCCAAAGTCTAAGCAAGAGATGGTTTATTCTTTCCATCTCTTTTAACTTTGTTTCCATGTTAATGCATGGTCAGATTATTATTATCTTATGTATAGAATTTATAATTTTCATCTTGCTTGATACCTCGCTTGACTAAGACGGCTCCTAAGTGACTGAACGGTGAGTAGTGCAGACAGTGTGGATACCCTGGACAAAGGGGACTCACACCCTGGGCAAAGGAAGCAGAATGCCATGGGGTTCCATCATGCCACTCAAAATGGTGGGCAATTTAAAACCGATGACTTGTTTATTTCTGGAATTTTCCATTTACTCGTTTTCGGTTGATCGGGTGTAACTAAAACTGTGGAAAGAGAAACCTCAGCTAAGGGAGGACTAATGAACTTGGACCATGCTAGGTGGGGAGGGGTTTCCTTTCGAGTGAGTCAAGATAAACTATATGCCAGAGGTCAGCAGGAAGGCAAGTTGACCCGGCATAGCAAATTGTGTTCATCCACAAATACAACCAGTGAGAGGAAGGCAGGGAAGAGTTAATGTGAAGTGATAAAGGGGCTTGATGGCAGAGTAAGAAGACTGGTTTATCCGGTGGAAACAGTAAGTGATTGTTGAGCATGTGGGAGCTTAATCTGGATATTGTACATGGAATCAGTTGACAGGAGAAGACGAGGTGGGAAGAGCAGGTAAGAGCTTGTGGGGACAGCCTCGATGAGAGGTGTTAGGATCTAGACTGGGATGAGTGAGAGTGGGAAGAAAGGGCTGAGCTCTGGGTGGGAAGAATCACTGAGACATGAAAAGAAAGGTTGGATTTTGTCTTCTCTACCAAGAAAAAAAATTTTCAATGTAGAAAGGATGAAACAGATGTGATTAAAATGGAATTAAATTGCAAGAAGTTCAAGTAAAATATCTGTGTTTTTTTAAAAGTAAGTTTAAATCACTAGATAACCCAGAATAATCAAATATTTAGCAATTATGAACAGAGTCGGCTAATAGAATTCCTTTTAAAATGAAATAAAGAGCTCTAGAATAAATAGTACTTTTGCTCTATATGGGAAATGAGTAAAAATAGGAAGAAGAAAAAGTAAGCTAACTTCAATCCACCCCAGATTTAGTTGACATTTTGGTTTATTTTTTCCATCTCTTTTACGTATAACTTTGTTCCCATGTTAATACATAGGTTGATTATTGTCTTATGTATAGAAATTACAGTTTTCATCTTGCTTGAATAATTAAGATATTAATAAAATACTTCATATTCTATAGTAAATTTGTTTGTACACATGACTTTTAATAATTGCATAGCATTTAGTAATATGAGTATATTATCTAACCAGAGATAGTTGGATATTAATACATTATAAATTTTCTTTTTACATTAATGTAATATATTTTTGCTTAAATCCTTTTCCTGAATTGTGGATTATCTCCTTGGGCTATTTTTCCAGATATAAATCTTCAAAAAACACAAAAGAATATGAAATAAGTATTCAGTTTAAACATAACCTTTTAAAAAATTGGATGAGATAGTTCATCTGCAAAACCTTAGTGAAGAAAAGGAAAAAAAGAAGACGGTTGTTTAACCACCCTGCTGCCCTGAGGGACAGCTGATAATGACACATGGGAAATCACATGACATAAAAAACATCTAAGGAGGCACAAGTCAGGTTTGATAATTAACATCAGCCGCACAGCCCAGTTGTCTCTATATTTATGTTGTTCTATTGCATTAAGTCTAATTATATGTATTTCTATTTAACTGCAGAAATGAACAAAGCATCAGTATAACTGTTCTCTTAATTCATCATGTTGTTGTTTTAAAATTCTGAATCAATGGCAACAGTAGACAATATTAAAAAGATATCTGAGCCAGGTAATACCCACTGAGACTCAGAGTGAAAATTCTGGCGCTTGGAGTGAGCAGACCAGATACACGGCGCCCTTTAGAACATGGTGTCCGGAGAGGTCCGCTATGGACTTGGCAGTTGACTGTGAAGTGTGAGTGGTGTCAAAGCACAAAGTTTGCAGGCAGATGAATTGGGTTTGTTTCACCCTGATGGCTCCCAGATGTATGCTTTGGGCCTAGTTAAGTAACCTTTGAAAGTCCTAACACCTACTTCACAGAGTGGATCTGAGGGTTACACCCCAGAGCAATGAAGTCCGACACATATCTAAATTGTTGCTGTCGTCACTTCTGTCCTTCACATTATCCTGGCACCAGATTGATAGGGATTCTCTGAGCAGGGGAGAGAATATTGCAGGAGAGCCAGAAACGCTCCTCACTAGCTCTGAAATCATATCACCAGCTCCTCAGATGGAGCAGATATAGCAGGTGGGGCTCAAAACTGGATGGATAATGGAATCTTCTTGGTGCTCATCTGGTGGGAAGTTGCCATGAGGATCCTGGTAACGGTGAGCAGCCTGATTTGACGCTATGCCTCTCCCATTAGGGTAAACAACCAGGGCTAGACTATCCAAATTAAACAAACGGTCTATCCAACATGCTTTTATAATTGTCTTTGTCATGTTGCCAATTTTCTCACACACATAACAGCTCAGTTTTTTGAAAGTCAGTAAAGTCCACTAATGCTGTTCCATATACTAAGAGTATTTCCCAAGCCAGGTTAACTCTACTTAAAACTGATTACTAAAATGGAGGACAAAAAGAGAAAAATGGTGTATTTGATTGCGCTATCCTTGACCCAATGACCTGCTTGGTTTTCTGTGGCTAAAGCCCACTGATGTCAGAACTGAAGCCTCTGATCTCATTTTATGGTTTTAAATCAACTTTATTAGGGTGTAGTTTGCCTAAAACAATGGAAAATTTCAGGTAGTCGGTTTGATGGATTTTGACAAATGTAGACACCATTTAACCACCGTGCCAATCAATATATAGGACACTTTTGTTGTCTCCAAAAGTTTCCTCTTTCCCTTTTGCGGTCAGTCCTCCTGCCCTTTGCATTCCCCACTCTCCACAGTCACTAATTTGATTTCCATCACTGTAAATTGGGAATCTAGAGTGTCATATAAGTGGAATGATTAGTATGGATGTATGTATCTAGCCTCTCTGGCTCAGCATATTATAGAGATGTGTCCGTGTGTCCATGTTGTGTATGTCACTAATTTGTTCCTTGGGTCAATACTTAGGCATGGAATTGCTGGATTATAAAGTATCTATTTAACTTTATAATAAGTTACTGGAGTATTTTTCCTAAGTGACTGTAGCTTTACATTCTCACAAGCAATGTAAGAGAGATCTATATCCAATTCTATATCCTCACCAATGCCTGGATTTTTTTTTTTTAAGTCTTCTAAGACTTTAGTCATTGAATGTGTGGTTAGTAGTATCTTATTGTGCTTTTGATGTGCATATCCCTGATGAATAATGATGTCTAGCATTTTTTCCTGTGCATATGTTTTTCATTCCAATATCTTCTTTCATTGTATTTCTTCAAGTAATGGAAGCAATAGGTGGAGAGGTACCTAGGTGTGGATAAATAAGAAGACCATTCTTTGAGGTTAAGCATTTTGAAGTAGAGAGGAAGATGATGAATATGAAAGTGTGCTCACTTCCATCTATTTCCCAGATAACCTCAAAATCATACTATATATGTCTTTTATTCTGGAATATTCTTTCCTCTCTTTCCTACTTATCAAAGTTCTAATATGGCATAGATGTCAGCGAAGGTTTACCTAAACTATGAATTAAGAGAGAGAAATGGCAAAGGTTGAAATGATGTTTTCAGTCACTTGTTTAATATACCTGTAGTATTTATTGAATAGGTTAATGAATTCCATGATCATAAAGAAGATAGACTGGTAAATCCAGTTTAACAGACATTTATTCAGTGTCTACTATGGGTGTGGTATTGGACCGGGGAGTCACCCTTAATAAATTCAATCCCTGAGATGTAGACTTATGTTGCAATTAGACCATACATGGTGGAATGGACTAAGAAAGTACCAGCAAAGAGATGCTAAGTGCTATGGAAACACAAGGATTGATGCATAGGAGGGAAAGAAGGGCTATCACAGAAGAAAGGGTAAATAGATGGGGACCTGGAGGAAAGAGTAGCAACACATTGCAGGCGGATCACGAGAATTCTCACTTCACATTACACAGTGTTTTACAAAGTATCATACTTTAAACAGATATTAGCTTGTAAGAACATGTAATAAAGAACTTCAACATGCAATGGGTATTTAATTTTAAAGCGTGCCTTTAACATTTATGTAAAATGTTTTTTGTACTCGTTCAATAGAAACTTATCGGGCCACTGGATAAAGCTAGCAATAAAACTTCTGGTCCGCAATGTGTTAATTGTAGTTACTGCTTGTTTAAGGTAAATTGCCTTTTTTATAACAGACTATTTAGATTTATATGATAAAGTGCAATGTACCCTATGGAGATGCTCAACATTTAGGTAAATAATTTATTTGGCAACGGAAAGAAAAGTGGCAGGAAAATATTTACCCACTAAGTCATACTTCTGAGAAATATCAAGGAAACATTTAGCTTTATTTATGCACCAAGGTAACACATGTAGTGGAAGGAGTATAATCTCAGATGTACTCAGACTTGGGTTCAAATTTTGGCTTTACCAAATCTGTATGCTTTGGTCCAATTATTTTCTCCCCTGACTCTCTGTTTCATCATGTGAAAATGGATGTAATAAAACTTTATTCGTGCCATTGCTGTAATGTTAGGTCTCAAACTAAGAGTAGCACATGGTATGTGATCCTTAAAAGTAAATTTCTTTCTCCTTCACCCTTGTGTAATTCTAATGAGCTCAGATTATAAAACTGCTTCTTCATTAGCAATATCATAAATCAAGGCAAACAGAATCCAGATGGGACTACAGTGGAGGTAGGGAAGAAGGCCAAGGTTTAAAAAATCTGAATCTTTGTAAACGACCCTAATTGTTGCCAAAAAAAATACAACCAAATTCTAATGGGTGGGGAAAGAATACTGAATTATCTCAACACTATTAGCATCTCCTTTGGATACTTTATATTTCTTTTATAGATTTTTTCCAGATTCCATGACATGGCATGTCCTCTTTTATAGATGACATGAAAAGTAGGCAAGTCCTGGCATATGAATGATTCATTCATGTCAGTCATTACCATCAATTATTTCTAATATTTATTGAACTAGAGGCCCAGTGCATGAAATTGGTGCATGGGTGGGGTCCATAGGCCTGGCCAGTGGTAAGGGCTGATCAGGTCCAGGCCAATCAGGACCGGGCCAGAAAGGAGGTGACAGTCCCCAGGCTGGGTGCAGAAGGAACAGATGCCGGATGCCAATGCCATCATCATCGGTGCCCTGCCGCCACACGGTTATCTTCCTCCCCGCCTCCTCCTTCTCTTGCCGCTGCACCATCACCGTGGTGGGCAGGCAGCAGGCCAATTGGGGCCTGCTGGCTCGGGGGAGAGATGGGGCATGGGAGGCTGGCCACCAGTCCTGAGGAGGGAGCCAGCCATTGGCCCCCTTGGGAAAGGGGCTGCACCCACTGCCACCCACCCCCGGTTCCCTGTCCCAGCCCAGGGCTCAGCCCTGATCAGGCGATCAGGGTCTGCTGGCCAGGGGAGGGACTGCGGGAGGTTGGCCAGCCTGGGGAGGTTGGCTGTTGGAGCGCACTGACCACCAGGGGGCAGCTCCTGTGTTGAGCATCTTCCCCCTAGTGGTCAGTGCACATTATAGCAACCAGTCATTCTGGTCACTTAGGCTTTATATATATAGACTAGAGGCCCGGTGCACAAAAATTTGTGCACTCGGGGGGAAGGAGGGGTCCCTTAGCCCGGCCTGTGCCCTCTCACAGTCTGGGACCCCTCGGGAGATAACGACCTGCTGGCTTAGGCCTGCTCCCGGGTGGCAGAGGGCAGGCCCAATCCCTAGGTGCAGCCCCTGGTCGGGCTCAGAGCAGGGCTGATTGAGGAGTTGGGGCGCCGCCCCTGTCATGCACAGAGCAGGGCGGATTGGGAGGTTGTGATGCCACCCACAGTCACGCTCAGGGTAGGGCCGATTGGGGGGTTGGGGCACCGCCCCCTGTCACACTCAAGGCAGGGTCGACGGGGAGGTTGTGGCGCCACCCCCTGTCACGCACAGAGCAGGGCCCATCAGGGGTTTGGGGAGCTCCCCCTGTCACGCACAGAGTAGGGCCTATAGGGGAGTTGGGGCACTGCCCCCTGTCACACAAAGAGCAGGGCCCATCAGGGGGTTGGGGTGCCACACCGTCACACTCAGGGCAGGGCCGATGGGGAGGTTATGGCTCTACCCCATCACACACAGAGCAGGGCCTGTGGGGGGCGGTTGGGGCGTCGCCCTCTATCACCCACAGAGCAGGGCCGATCAGGGGGTTGGGGCACCGCCCTCTATCACCCACAGAGCAGGGCCGATGGGGAGGTTATGGCTCTACCCTGTCACACACAGAGCAGGGCCCATGGGGGGACGGGGTTGGGGCACTGCACCCTGTCACACACAGAGCAGGGCCGATCAGGGGGTTGGGGCACCACAGCCTGTCATACACAGAGCCACAGGGCGATCAGGGGGTTGGGGCGCTCCCCCCTATCGGGCACAGAGCAGGGCTGATCAGGGGGTTGGGGCTCCTTCCCCTGTCACAAACAGAGCAGAGCCTACAGGGAGGTTGTGGCCCCGCCCCCTGTCACACACAGAGCTGCAGGGCGATCAGGGGGTTTGGGCGCTGCCCCCTGTCATGCTGATCCTGGTGCCAGGAGGCCTCGAGGCTCTGCTGATCCCGGTGCTGGGAGGAATATTACCCTTTTACTATATAGAATAGAGGCCTGGTGCACGGGTGGGGGCCGGCTGGTTTGCCCTGAAGGGTGTCCTGGATCAGGGTGGGGGTCCCCGCTGGGGTGCCTGGCCAGCCTGGGTGAGGGGATGATGGCTGTTTTCAGGCTGGCGGGTGACTGAAGCTCCCAACTGCTCCTTTTTTTCTTTTTTTTTTTTTATTCTGGGCCAGCTTTAGCTCTGAGGCTCCAGCTCTTAGGCCTCTGCTGCTGAAAGCAGGTTTCTGGCCTTTGTTTACCTTCTGTATTTGAAACAATGTTGCAATCCTGCTGGCTGAAGCCTAGCAACTAAAGCAGGTTTCTGGGGTTTTGTTTAGCTTCTATATTTGTAACATAGTTGCTTAGAGTTGCAGTTCAGAGGCCGGCAGCGGCAGGCGGGGAACATTGGAGTCCTCCGTCACTGAAGCAAGCAAGCCTCATGTTAGCTTCCAGCTGCCTGGCTGCCGGCCGCCACCTTGGCTGGCAGTTAATTTGTATATCACCCTGATTAGCCAATGGGAAGGGTAGCGGTCGTACGCTAATTACCATGTTTCTCTTTTATTAGATAGGATATTTGCTATGGGTCAAGCAACATACCAAATGCTTTACATGCATTATCTCATATATCAGTGATGGTGAATCTATGACACGCGTGTCAGAGGTGACATGCAAACTCATTTTTTGGTTGATTTTTTTTTGTTAAATGGCATTTAAATATATAAAATAAATATCAAAAATGTAAGTCTTTGTTTTACTATGGTTGCAAATATCAAAACATTTCTATATGTGACATGGCACCAGAGTTAAGTTAGGGTTTTTCAAAATGCTGACACGCCGAGCTCAAAAGGTTCTCCATTACTGTCATATATCCTTCACAAAACTGTGAGGTAGGTAACATGATCAGACCTGTTTTATAAATGTGGAACTAATGACACAGAGCAGTTGATGATCAGGCTGCACAGAAAGTAAGGGAGCAATGGAAAAGCATGCGAGCCTAAGTCAGTTTGACTCCCAAACCCTCTCACTGTCTCTGTGCTAAGCTGTCTCCCATCCCTCTCTCTCTCTTTCTCGCTCTTTTTGTCTCTCTCTCACACACACAAACACACACACATACAGCACTCACCTACACACACTCACAAGGTCACACACTAATATACACATACATATACACACACACACACTCACACACATATATATTCACACACACACACACACACACACACACACACACACACACCACAACTTTTCTGGCCCCGGCCCCTGCCTCTGACTCTTCTTAGGTGAAACTTCACTGTTGTCTCAGAATATTCAGGTTTGGCAAAGCAATGCTCATTCACGTGAGTCAAGCATTACACTTCCACGTGCTGCTGAGCCTTTCCTTAGGAACACAGGGAAGCTAGAGGCAGGGCAGGAGCCATCGTGTCAGGTTACACTGGCACGTGGTGCTAGGCCACTTTGGCTAGGTATTGCTAAACGTTCATCTAGTGACAGAAAGAAAGACATGCTATGCTCAGTGTATGCCTGGATTCGTGAGTTCCTGGAGAATAAGCTTCCTTTATAAGAAATAGGAGATCACGTTGCCAATCATATAAATGTCTAACCAGTATGCTAAACAACTGAAACTAATATAATATAGGATGTCAATTGTAATTGAAAAAAAGAAATAAAAGTTTGCTCATTGGTTTTCATTTATTTTTAGAAAACAAGCCACTTATTCTGCAAAACACAATTGCTCTCCTTGGCAGCTGCATGACAAATTCCTCAATAAAACGTTTTTGCTTTTCCTGGCCACTGTTAGATTCACTGAGAATGATGTTTGACGGAGTGATGATTGCAAATATGAAAGAGACTGATTCCTTAGACTGAGGGACAGACAGGCACACGCAGGACTTGGAAAGCATAGAGGGAAGGTACTGGGTCTGATGGGGGGAGGAGGTGATGTCAGACGGTGTAACAGAGAGGTTACGATCCAAGCCCCAGCTCACCCCTCACAAGCCATGTGGAGGGGGCTGGTTGCACAGTTTTCCTAAACACCAGGCACCTCACCTACCTGGTGGGTGATACTATTTGGTTCACAGTTCTGTATCCATGGACTTACAGGAAATCACATTATCCTCTTCTCTTTCTACCACCTTCTCCTTCCCCTTCATTCTAGTCTAATTTGGGGGTCCCCAGGGCTCACCACTTGGGCCTCTTGGAGTTTCTGTTTAACTCTCTCCCTTGGTTACCTCGCTTTCAGCTATGTCTCCTCCAACATTTCCATCTCATGCTGTGCATCTCCACACAGACGCCCTGCTAAGGCATTTTAAATCAACAACAACCACACATCCACGTTTGTTATTTCTTCCTACATTTCAAAATAGGGCCCCTAGTCTCACACACCCCAAAACTCTGAGTCATCTTTACCACTTTTTTTCTTGTTCCTTATCTAATCAGTCACCAAATTCTGTAGGTTCTTCCATCCAAATTTCTTTGATAAAAACAGGCATGGAAACACAAATGGCTATAATAGTTGTGTCTGACAAGGCTGTTTCCTTCATACAGATTTCTTAATTTTAAAACTAAAATTAAAGGCATTTCTGGGTGTCTGCTTGCAGGGCCTCTCTCTATGCAGCATCTTGCACGCAACACACAGATAATCTTTTACTTTCTGCTAAAATCTTCACCAGCCCTCCAATGCTTCTCAGTGATGGAAACTGCATTGTGTGGAAGGCTCTCTCAGATACCTTGACAGCCTCTCTGGCAGCCTCTTCTTCCATCACTCATGTTAAATCCCCCTGCTCAGCCTAAAGTAATCCCTTACCTTCCCTGAAATCCACTGACATTTTCCTCACCCCAAAGTTTTGCCATAACATTCTTATTTCTTTTCCTATTTTCCCTATTGCATCGACATATTTGTCATTATTTAGCCAGGCCACTAGACCGTGAATTAGCCTGTTCCACCCTAATTGGCCAGGTTTCTTTTTCTCTTTTCTGAACACCCACACATACACACTACATTGGTTGAGGCATTTCCATAACATTTATCACATAAAACCTCCCTGGTAGAATTTATTAAAGTAAATTCCCTGACCCAATTTCTGCATGGGGAAGCGGGTGCTGAGCACTCTGACACTATTTACCCGAGATAGCATGGTATCACCCAGGTTAAGAATTTAGTCCTACAAGAACACCTCCTCCCCTCCCTCCCGCCCCCCGCTCCACACACACACACACACACACACACACACACACACACATACTAACAATTTTTGCACACCAGCAGGGTATCCAAGAAGTCACTTCCATTCTGACACTATCTACCTAGAGACAAAGATAGCATCGAAATCCACCGGTTCAGGATTCAGTCCTATAAGACTGACCTTCCCTCCAGACACAAACACTTCAGATGACAGCAGCAAGCCCGGGCTTCTGTGCTTCTGACCAACAGATTGGAGGTTCCAACAAATCCCTCCACTTGCAAGTGCCAGCTGCAGGTTGTTACCCATGCTTCTAATCAACTGGACATAAGTCAGAGGTTCCCACAACGCCGTCTGTGGGTTCTATTCATGTGCTAGATCGGGTCACAGAACTCAGAGAAACCTGTTAGTTATTAGATCACTGGTTGATTATAAGGGGATATAACTCAGGAACAGCCAGAAGGAAGAGATGCATGAAGTATAGGCAGAGGGGGTAGAGCTTCCATGCCCTCTCCACTGTACCACTCTCCTGGCACCAATACACATTCACCAAACCTGAACCTTCCCGAACGCAATCCTCTTGAGTTTTTATGTTGGCTTCACTGCAGTTCTGATTGATTAAATAATTGCCATTGGTAATTAATTTAACCTCTAACCTCTCTTTTCTGGAGGTCCAGGTGGGACTTAAAATTCTAACCCTCTAATCCAGCCGTGGGCAAACTACGGCCCGTGGGCCGGATCCAGCCTGTTAGAAATGAGTAAAACTATTGAAAAAAAAGACCGTACCCTTTTATGTAATGATGTTTACTTTGAATTTATATTAGTTCACACAAACACTCCATCCATGCTTTTGTTCCGGCCCTCCGGTCCAGTTTAAGAACCCATTGTGGCCCTCGAGTCAAAAAGTTTGCCCATCCCTGCTCTAATCACATGGTTGGTTCCATTGGCAACCAGCCCCATTCCTTTGTGAAGTCCAAAAGTCACCTCATTTAACATAACAAAAAACAACTTTTGCAGGCCTGGCGGGCATGGCTCAGGGGTTGAGTGTTGAACTATGAACCAGGAGGTCATGGTTTGATTCCCAGTCAGGGCACATGCCCGGGTGGTAGGCTCAATCCCCAGTGTGGGGTATGCAGGAAGCAGCTGATCAATGATTCTCTCTCATCATTGATGTTTCTCTCTCTCTCTCTGAAATAAATAAAAATATATTTAAAATATTTTTTTAAGAAAACAACTTTTTCAGTCTCAACCCTTAGAAAATTCCAAGAGTTCCTGAGAGTTGGGAGCCAGGAATTGTGGACAAAAACCAAATATAGATAAGAAATATATTTAGATGATCTGGATGACTCAATATACATTTCTTACAAACCACAATTTCTTATACATCACAATTAGAGATTCCTGAATGCAAGTATTGGTCCTTCCTTACTGTGCTTCTGAGTACTAGATGATCTCCAACTTATTAAAAGCCTTTGATGTGGTCACTGTATATAGGTCCTGAGACAGGGGCGAAAGCGGTGTTAACTATTTCCTGCCAAAAGCATAGACCAATTCTCTATTATTTTTTTTAACCTAAATTTATCATTTTGGAATTGGAAAGCTCTACAGAGATGATTTTAGTTCTAAACTCTTTCTTAACCCATGTGGAAATGAAACCCTGCGGGATAGGGTGGCTGAGCTTAGCACTCATAGCTGGCTTTTGGTAGATTAAGTATGAAGACTCAGGTCTACGTGCTGTTGACAGCAGGAGGAACTTGGTTCCCAAAGCAACCTCCCAAAATGCCTCGTTCAGTGTCCTCCATGCAGACGATACCTTTGCTGACTGACCGCAGTAAAAAGAATGCAGTGTGGTAGAGTAAAAGAGGTAAGTACAGGTTTGGAATCAAACGAGTTGGATTTAGATTCTGGCCTGGTCACTCAATGAGCCGCTCAGATTTTGGTTAATTAACCTCTCGGCTTGTTTCCTCGTCTATGACACGTGGGCAATTATTCCCAGTTCGTGAAGTTGTGTTGGTGAAAAGGTAAAATGTATATGAAGTGATTAAAACCACAACAATTTGAGGTCATTAATATAAAATAATCCTTAGTAAGTTACACATTTGTATATTTAATGTTTCTTAATAATGCATACATTTTCATCTTAGAAGCTTTTTCTGAACTGAGTCAATGAAGAGTGGATTTCTCTTTTTTTCTTTTTTTTTTTTTTTTGCCCTCAGAATGTTGAAATTTTGGGGGTGGCTGTGAGTGTTACTAAGAGTCCACCCAGTTATTTCTTGTAAAAGTTCCTTTTTTTCAACGTATTATCAAGAACCATGTGTTTTGCAAAGTGAATGCTTAGAGCATTCAGTGTTGCTGGGTGACAGAGATAATTTTTTTGACACTTTGCAAAGCTCATTGTTTTTCCTTTTCTGGGTTAATAAAAAACAGCTATTCCATTCGCTTCATAAATACATATCTCTAAAGCTAAGTCTTCTGACAGCTTCTGACTGATCTTGACCTTCAGCTCCTTGTCATGATGCTTCCTTGACTTTCACACCAATTCTATGAGCTCAAACAGAAACAAAGACCCCCTGCCCACAATGGCCTGGCCAAAGGGTCTGGTAGGTAAGGTCCCGGGAGGCTCTTAGGGAGAATAAATGAAGCCCTGGTATCACTTCTAAAACACAGCTGGGCCCTGATAAACGTAGTGTTTTTATGTCAAACTAGAGGCCCAGTGCACGAAATTTGTGCACGAGCAGGGTCCCTAGCGGTTGCTGGATGCCAGCCGGGGCCTCCCTTGCCCCGGCTGCTGCTGGCCAGGGTCTCCCTTCCTGCCGTTAGCCGGTTGGCCCCACCTCCTGGGCAATTTGCATATTAGGCTTTTATTATATAGGATATGAAAGTAAAAGTAAGGTGGTTTAATATAAAATGTGAGAGTCACACTAGATGATTTTAAAAGCCAACTTCTATACGCTAGCATGCTTAATACTGACAGGCTTTTATGAACGATTACAGGAGCTCCTTTCCTGGAATCCCTAACGGATCAGTTCCAGCACTGGGTGACCCAGGGTTCTGTTCAGAGTAAGTAAGCATGCGTCAGAGAAACACGCTCCTGTTGGAAAATGCTGTTTTCCTCTTCATAAAGCTCTTATTAACCCACCAAGAACTACCAAGAAGCATCTCAGAAAGAATATCATGACAGGATGCATGGCCCAGGGACTAAGGCATAATTCCAAGCCTGGGAGTTTACTTACCCAGGTAAGGTGTTTGAGGCACACACGGGAAAGCTAGGCTAGGACTCTGCTAACCAGACTCAGGTAAATTACTAAAGGGAAACAAGTTCTTGAGGTTACTGTCCATGAATGTGAGCATCTGGCCTTTCCACCGATGTCCTTTAGTGCTTGACAGGCACAGTGCTGGGCTGAGTGGCTCTGTACTATGGCTTGTACCACCTAAGTCGGTGTTCTCCACCCGCTGCACAGTGTCATTACTTACCAGAACCACTTTAATTAATCCTGATGCCCCAGCCATTCTCATGTAACCCAGCTGAGGTGCAGCTGGAACATTTGGATTTTTTTTTTTTTTAAAAGCTTTTCCTGTGATTCATTCCAGTGTGTGGCCAGCCCCAGACATAGATGTAAGACCTTCTAGCAAACCTTCCTTTTAAAATCCACCGCCCTATCATGTCGCTTCCTGGCGCTTGGTTTCCGTCCGAATTTCTCCCTGCAGTCAGACTAGACGAATCCCAAAGTGGAATTCACCAGCCCGGGTGCTCCTGGGAAATAAGGAAAGCGCTGGCAGGAAAGCGGTTCCGCCCAAACCTGGGCTGAGCAACAGTCCCTCCCCGCTGTGTTGCTCCACCTGCTGCTTACTTCCTTTCACACTTGCTGTTCTCCAATTGCCAAGCGCCCTGGAAGACTACGCGCCGCGCCCTTGTCTCTCCTGCGCTCTTGTTGGCACCGGACAGGCCCCCTAGTAGCAGGAACCACGTCCCTTGGGGAGGGGGGGGACCTCCTTCTCAGCTCCAAGCCTCGGAATCAGCACCGCGCGCGCCTGCCGCTCAGCTTTGCAGCACCAGGGCGCCTAAGGTCCTCTGATCAGGTTCCTGGGGCGCCAAGCCTGGCCGCTTAAAACACACCCCTCTCCTCTGTTCCCCCCAATATTTTTGTTTACCTAGAAAGCAGATCTTTACTTTTCCGGATGGCAGCTCGTCGCAGGCCCCACCCGAGCAAAGGGGAAAAGTCCTAGCTCCCGGCTCCAGAGACCTGGTCTCCGGGCCCAGGACCCCTGGTCCACAGTCAAGGGTCCCCAAGGGGCCAGTGACGCCAGCGCCCCCGCCCTGGCTCCGCCCAGCACCTGCCCCGGGCAAACCCCCGTCTCCAGCCGCTCTTTGCCCCACCCTTTGGTGATTCAGAGCCCTGGAACCACCCAGGGCGCTAATTTAAATTGATTTGCAGGACAACTGCGCTCCGGCTACCCACAGCTGGACGCGGGAGCCCGCTGGATCTCTTCGTGGAGGCTGCCGAGTGCGGGCGCTGGGTCCCCGTCGCCGCGCCATGCGTCCCGCCCGGAGGGGCGCCCCCGCAGTGCTGCGCCCCCCCGGCTGGCTGACCCTGTCGCTGCTGCCGCCGCTGCTGTTGCTGTTGTGTCCACACGCGGCGCGGGGTGAGTGGGGGCCGGGGACCCAGCCCAGCGGGGTGAGCCCTTAGCCTGAGTGGGAGGGGCTGGGTCAGTCTCCATGACAACAGCAAAGTCTGGGGCCCCGGGAAGGTGAAGGGTGTGGGCGTCGGTACTCCCTACCTTTAAAGATGAGAGCTCCCGCCCTAACTGGTTTGGCTCAGTGGATAGAGCGTTGGCCTGCGGACTGAAGGGTCCAGGTTCGATTCCGGCCAAGAGCATGTACCTTAGTTAAGGGCACATCCCCAGTAGGCGGTGTGCAGGAGGCAGCTGATCAATGTTTCTAACTCTCTATCTCTCTCCTTTCCTCTCTGTAAAAAAGCCAATGAAATATATATATATATATATATATATATATATATATATATATATATATATAAAGTTAGCTATTAGGGGTCTTGCTGTGCTGGCACGGCTGTAGGAGTGACTTTAGGAGTGAGGCTGGATGGCTGAGGAAGCACCCGCTGAGTTTGCAGAGCAGCCAACACTGGGAAGCAGAGAGGCAGGGCTGGGCTGGAGGGATTGTCAACCCCCCAACATCTCTTCAGGGTGGGAGGCCACACAACCGACCACGCGGGCCCCTAACCAGAGTCCAGGGATGTGCAGCACCTGGAGCTGCACATCTCCAGGTGTCACGTTCCAACCCGGACCCAGTCTTTATTCGGCGCCTAGCAACCGTATCTAAGTGGAGAGAAATACTAAACCACTTCAAAAAATAACGGAGAGGAGGGGTTTATTCTCGACTTATTTTAGCCTTGAATTCATCGTCAAGATTGGAAGCCCAGCAAGTTGTTGGGATGTCGTCAGTCGGCACTGGATCGAAATGCTACGTGTGTATCGAAAGCCATGGCTGCTTCCCTTTGCGCGGGGAAGGGAATGTTGCTATCAATTGAAAAGTGGTCTTTTTTTAGTTGCAGTTTTTTCATCTCTAGGTGGCTGTGGTATCCCCGCCGATGATGTACCTAATGCTACACCAGAATTGGAAAATCTTACAACTTTTCCTGAAGGATTCATAGTAGGATACTATTGCAATCAAGGTTATGTGAAAATTAAGGGAATGCAGAGCGGAAAACACTGCCTTCCGAACGGTGAATGGACGAAGCTGGCACCATTTTGTAACCGTAAGTTCTTCCTTTCTTTTTAGAAGAGGGTGGGGGCCCTGGCTGGTGTGGCTCAGTTGTTGGCGCTTCCTCCCATGCACCAAGAGGTAGCTGGTTGGATTCACAGTGAGGCCACATGCCAGGGTTGCGGGCTCAGTGCCAGTAGGGGATGTGCAGGAAGCAGCTCATTCCATTTGTTTTTCTCTCATTGGTGTTTCTCTCTCTCTCCCTCTCCCTTCTCCTCTCTCTAAAAATATTTTAGAAATCAATAAAAGCATATTTTTTAAAAGTTATGGGAATGGAATGTATCCTCTTAAGGTGAACTATATCCCTCTTCCCAGGGACTGGCAATTGATACTTTTCTGGCATTGTTACACCCCAGGATATACCTGTTAGCACTTCACACTCCAGCTGGTTAATGGTATTACTTCCAGGAATAGATCCTGCTTCTTCATTAACAACCCCTTCCTGCTCCCCACACGGTATCTCCTGAACTGACGAACAGAAAATAGCCAATAGTTCCTGCTGTTGTTTAGGGAATAAATTCAATATGGACATGTTGGGTAATTGCATTGAGACACACAGTATGGGTGCTCTGTTTGAAATTTGATTTCCTAAAGAAGGACTTCCCAAGTACAACACTGGGGCGCCACTTTTACAATGTCACTATCTGTACCTCAAAACCTACGGATGGCCCAATAGTAGTTTTGATATATACAAGAAGGTATAAAGATAAGATTTGATTCCTGCCTTTGAACAAGTTTGGAGCGTTGGAAGCTACATACACATAGAAACTGCCACCACAAGTATTTTTTTTAATGGGCTTTAACTTTTTTAAAAACTTATCTGTGATAGAAGGCAGTAGGTTGAAGGACATAAGCCTTTGCACATGTATCCTGTTAGAGTTTATAACCCTACCACCTATGTTACTTTATTTACTCCTCCAGACAATTCCAGGTGAGTAGGCACACATCCTCATTTCACAGTTGAGAAAACAGGCCCTGAGACGTTAACTCTCTTGAGATCAGCAGCTCTTCTGCAGAAGAGCCCGGGTTCAAACTTGAGTATTTTGACAATAAATCCAACTGTCCCATAGCTCCATAAAGTCATGTTTGCCCAGCTGGTTCGAGTTTGTAAATACTTGAATGTACACATTGGGTCCTCTGATCCTTGCCTCAGTAGGTTGCTGTGGGATTGGATGAGTTTGCTTGCAGGAAATGTTTAGAAGTATCCCACAAATATTAGCTGTTATTGTTACTATTGTTGCCCTCGACCAGGACATTAGCCCAGGGGTGTGGGAATATTGGTTTTTCATCTACCCCTGTGCTACATGGGGCAGGCAGGGCAAGGCAACCTGCATGTATTGACTCAGTGCCAGAACTGCGCCATGCAACTTAAACAGGTTATATTCTTCAAATTGTGGGCCTCGTGATATCTACTTCACAGGCCTTTAGTCATTAGGAAACAAAAGCATACATTTGAATATGCTTGATGCTCTATAAATGCCCTATTGATATTAATATAGCTAAGTGCCAATGTGCAAGGAAGTATGCAAAAGGAGGTGATATAAAGACCAGATAATTCTAATAATTAAATATAGATTGTAAAATAAAGTGATATTACTCTTTGTTGTTGTTGGTTTGGTAATACTTTTAGGTACCTGTAGTCTTCCACCCAAGGTACGTTATGGAGTTATGAAAGATATTTTTATCTCAGTGAGTTATCGCCCAGCGGGTTTCGTTGTGGAATATGATTGTAATCCAGGCTACGAAAGGAACCATTCCGTATCAGCGCAAGTAACTTGCCTTCAGAATTATACGTGGAGCACACCAGAAGTATTTTGCTATAGTGAGTATAATTTTAAAGAATATTCTTACTTGTATGGTATTTGGGAAAATAGTATTTAATCCTTTATTCATGCTGGAAGTCTGTGTGTACATATTATTATTTGGAATGATTTTTTTTAAAAAAAGAATGATTAGAGTCATCTATAAAAGGTTAATATGCAAAGTGTCCCCTTGGGAGTTTGACCCGGAGACCGGGAGTTCACTCGCTTGCTATGATGTGCGCTGACACCAGGGGGTGGTGCAGAATGAAGGAAGGCCCTGGCCAGCAGCCGGAAAGCCCTGATCGGCCCTGATCAGCCCTAATCAGCCCTGATTGCCAGCCAGGCCTAGGGACCGTACCCCTGCATGATTTTCATGTATCTGACCTCTAGTTTTATTATAATTAGGCAAACTAAATACTTGAGAGAGATAAGAATATTAATTGATGCACAGATTTCACATTTAATTAGTTTAAGATTACCATAAATGAAATGAAAGAAGTATATATTCCTAAATAGGCTGCTTTATTGAAACTTATAAAATGACTGTAGGATTTAAACAGACTCAGGATAAGAGATTACCAGTGGTTCAGATGATGAATTTGCATAGATGTGCCTAATAACTTAAAAAAAAATTTCTACTGCCTTCTAGAAAGATCATGTCCTGATCCTGGACAAATAGAAAATGGTCATATCAGTATACCAACTGACATATTATTTGCCTCAGACATCTACTTCTCATGTAACCCAGGGTAAGTTTTTGCATACTAACCATTCTATATTTAACAAATGAAAAAACAAATTAGAATTTAAGATGGAGATTTTTAGAAGTATGGACAGTGTTCACAAGCTAGTAGCAATAAAACAATCCCTCTGCTCAAAGGTTTTCCTCATAAGCTTATCACAGTTAAATTTAGTAAAATGGGCTAAGAAAGGAAGATGTTTTATACCACCAAATTCTCTAAATTCTTAGGTTTCGGTACATGTGATTCATTATAAAAATTTAAATGTCATTGATAAAGGAAATTACTTGCAGAAATTAAATGCAAGATTTAAATGAAACCAGTCTTTAATTTACCTAAATAATAAATTTGTATATGTCATGTATTTATTTATTTGTTTTTCTTTATTGATTAAGGTATTACATATGTGTTCTTATTCCCCCATAATCCCCCCACCCCCTCACTCATGCCTTCACTCCTCCTCGTGTCCGTGTCCATCGGTTAGGCTTATATGTGTGCATACAGGTCCTTTGGTTGATCTCTCCCCCTCACCCCCACCCTCCCCTACCTTCCCTCTGAGGTCTGATCAATGCTTCTCTGTCTCTGTTTTTGTTCGTCAGTTTATGTTGTTCATTATATTCCACAAATGAGTGAGATCATGTTAATATGTTTTTTACTTGCAAAGAATCTTACAAAATATCTTAGGTTAAAAACATGTAGTTCTAGTGTTACAATATCATCTGACCAAGGTTTTTTATAAGTTCTCTATTTAGAGAAAAGGGACTCACTCACTGAATAATATAAGTGTCTAAGATACTGCTGAAAACTTTATATTCATTTTCTCATTTAATATCTGCAAATTGAATTATGATATTTTACTCTGTGTGTATGTCCATTTTTATAAAATAATATCAGTATCACTTATGTCCTATGCTAAACACAGATATTTAGATCATTAATATCAAATCTGGGGGTACTTTGAACCCTTTAAGTGTAAGTGTATTCTATTATTCTATGAAGCCCATTTTGATCTTTGAGAACTCAGAAATAGAAAATATTCAAGCATCTATATAATTTTAAGATGTTTTAAAATACTTTAATATTTTCTGAAATGTGCTCCACCCAAATAAGAAATGTTTTGCATGTCTTATAATTGTTTATCCTTTGGATGTCACTTTTTTTAATTTAATTTTTTTCTTTTTCTTTAAACTACCATACGAACTTTTATCAACTATTGTTTTGTCTCCATCTACTGGTATAGTGAATATTTTTAGATGATATTCTGGAGAATTTAAGAGAACTCAACTTTTCTTGTCCTCTCATTATTTAGGTACAAATTAGTTGGTGAAAATTCTACTTTCTGTTATTATAAAGGAAAAGATATGGCTTGGGCTGATCCATTTCCAGAGTGCCAAGGTAAGACTGAAAGAATCTAAGCACTCACGTTGTGGGCCTAAATTATCAATGACAAATTACTTTCTGTGCGTTAAGAATTATTCACAGTGTATATCTATAGTACCCTCACCTTCTAATGTGTGTCTGAGCTAATTTAAAGACTTTTATCTGTAATTCTCCTTAATTTATTACCTTTGGAGATAAAGCATTAAAAACAAACTGAAGTTTGTGTTGTGGTTAGTCATTTATTATCTTGCCATTTCTCCAACCAGTCAGACAAAATAGGGTGGGGGAGGAGCCCTCAATGGATTCATCCCGTCAGCCCTGAAAATCCCCCATCTAGTGGAGAGAGGCACTCCCAGAGGAGGGCCAAGAACCACCTTTTAAAGTGTGGGAGCTAGGGCAGGAGTTCCACTTGCCTGAGTTCAATGATACTGCAATCAGTATCATTGCAATGGCCTCCAGCCTTCATTCTTGTACTCTATTACTGTTTCATCTATACTCTACCCAGAGTTATCCATCTGAAACACCAGCATGACTTGTCTTTCCTTTGGATAGCTTGCTGGGGCTGACCAGCAGACCCCGAGCAATGGATGAATGATTCCTCTGACACAGGATTGCTGTGAAAGAGAGGGCTAAGGGACTGCCTGGCTAAAGGAACCAGACAGCCTCGATCGCCTGCCTGGTCAGGCTTTTATTGTGACAGCAGTTTGAGATGAAGTTTATCTTTTACATACAATCAGTAGTGTAGGTAATCTTGGGAGAACACATGTGTTTGCAGTGTCCTTTAAGCAAGGACACCCAAAGATTAAGCATAAAGATTCCTGTAAACACCCGGGGGTCTGCACATGCACAGACTTGTTTGGAAAGGTTAAGGAATAATTAGGGGTGCCATAAACAGGCCGCCTTCAGCATGCTTCCCTTTTCTCTGTAAGGGAATGTCCTCCTTACAGACTTTCCAACCAAGTCTCATGTGCTCCCCAACATAGCTTATTAGTGTCTCCTCCTCACTTACAAAGTCCAAACTTCTTGGTATAATGTACAGGCTGGGCATGGTCTACCTACTTATCCATGCTCATGTCAGGCCCTCGTACTTTATGCTCTACCCACACAGACTACAGTAGTTTTCTGTGTACCTCATGCTCTTCATGACCCCACATCATTCCTGTGCTGCTAACTCTGCCTGGTATGTTCCTTCTTTGCTTGATTGATTGGGTTTTTGTTTTTCCTGCTTAGTATGGGTCTGCTCTGATTGTCTTTCTAGAAGCTTTGTCTGACCTTCCAAGCTGGTTAACTGTCCTTCTCTCTTTCCACACCACTGTGCATGCTTTTGTGTTAACCCTCACCATTTTGTAATGAAATTACATCTTTAAATCTCTTTCCCTGCTATATTTGAAGACATAGGAATGATATCTTATTCTGTTTTGTACCTCTCGATGCAGGACAATGCCTGGTGTGTATTAGGTGCTCAAAAAAAATGTGTGAACTGAACTGATAGTGATATGGTAATCACCACATACCCTAGCCTAGTGTAAATCAGATTACTCCAATTTGCTCCTTGCTTTGATTAATGGCCTAAAAGTAATTTAGAAAGCTGTTAGCATTCTCTGGGTACATATGGACATTTGGTGTAATATAATTTGATGTATACATGGGATCACATTACTTCCCTGCTTAAATAAAAGAGAGGAACAACATCATGGCTCTACAGAATGTGGTATCACTGAACCTTTTTTGGGGGGCATCTTCCAGGGGTAGGCCTCTGTTTATTATGTAACTAGAGTAATTCTGCTTGTAAATGTTTTACACACTCAGCTGCTTGATAAGGTTTGCTTTAAATAAAAGGCTGTCAGTACATGCTTAAAGATTTGTATCCTAAATGTCAAAATCAAAGTGGCACATTTAAGATCTTTTGGTCTATCCCAATGACCTATTCCTATTTCCCAAGTATGCTAGTTGAATACCCAGTGTCTTTCATTTGATATCATTTCTTCAAGGAATGACAGCAATGCCCTTTTCTCAGTTCTGTTTTAGAATAAGGGTGCAACCTAGGTTTAAACTCAAGTTCCATTTACTTCCTAAGGTCTCTGTCCTGTTTTTTTGGCCCCTGAACTCCTTTGCTTTTTCCACAACCTGTTTGATGGATAACGTGTGCAAACTTAATTGTAATTTTTGTTTTACACGTGTGTTCTAAATCTTATTACAGTCCTGTGCTGCATAATGACATTCTAGTCAATGATGGACTGCGTTTACAATGGTGGTTTCATCCTAAATAATAAAAGGCCAGAGGTGTCACGACCAGAAGACCAGAGATCAGACCACCACAGCCCCTTGCATGGCTGGCCCTACCCCCAAGCAAGTGGTTAGGGGCCATCAGGCAGGCAGGCAGAATAGTTAGGTTAGGAGTGATCAAGTAGGCAGACCAGTGGTTAGGGACAATCAGGTAGGCAGGCCAGCTGTTAGGGGAGATCAGGTAGGCAGACAGCCCCTCGCTGGGCTGGCCCCGCCCCCAAGCAAGTGGTTAGGGGCAATTAGGCAGGCAGGCAGAGTGGTTAGGGGCAATCAGGTAGGCAGACGGCCCCTTGCAGGGCTGGTCCCTCCCCTCCCCAGCAAAGAAAGAGGGAGACCCAGGCCAGCCAAGCCATCGCACCCCAGCCTGTCGCCTGCAGAGGGAGGCCACCGGTGGCAGGGGAGGGCGAGCAGCGCTGCACAGATGGCAAGCAGTGGCAGCAGCGGGGGTGGGGCCAGCTGCCTGCAGTGGGGTGTGTGGGGGGGGGGGGGGGGAAGAAAGCCCTGATAGGCCCTAATCTCAGGCCAGGCCTATCTGAGGGGTCCCGGATTGTGAGAGGGTGCAGGCCGGGCTGAGGGACCCCCAAGTGCATGAATTTTCGTGCACCAGGCCTTTAGTAGGATTATAATGGAGCCTGGGTGTGCAGTAGGTAGCCCGTCTAGGTTTGAGTAAGTGCACTCTCTGATGCTCCTATCATGACGAAACTGCACAACAACGCCTTTCTCAGATCTTATCTCCATTGTTAATCTACACATGACTATCTCTATAACTTAGCATTCATGTTTTACAGCATTTGTATCCCAAACTCTAAATATACTACCTATTACTTAATAGGTATGTGTAAGCATCCCTCACTGATAATGCTAAATTTAGAAAAATGGTAGATTTTAATCTTTTTAAATAAAATGCTTAACATATTTTGGTCTTACGTATCGTAAAAATACAGCTATGTTTCATTAAGTTAAAATACATGGAAGTTTTTCCAAATAATTTTTTGTCCAGAGCCACCAGAAATTAGCAATGGAATAATTCAAAGGCAACAGAGCTCTTATCAATATAGACTTTCCATTAGCAGATTAGGTACTACAAAGGCTTCTTCCTAATTGGAGACAACTCTATTTATTTCATTGTAAAGTAAGAATTGGCCAAGGAAAACGGAGTGGCCTGAATGCAAAGCTAATCAGTTTACACTGCTATATTTTTACTGTCTGGTCCACGTATGGGTTCAGAGATTCTATGCACTCCCTGAGAAAGAATTGTTGTACATAAGCATATTTGCATTTTTCTGGGGAGCACAATTTTTCATCAGATTTTCAGAGGGTTTTAAAAAGGAAATTTTATATACTTACATATATGAAAATATATACACATATACATTTATAGACATACATATGTGCCCCATGTTTTTAGCAAATTAGCTTAAATTTGCTATTGCTATTTTTTTTAATTTTAAAATTATTCCCATCCCCACCCCCCCTTTTTTTGGCAACCATCATTTTGTTCTCTATATCTATTGGTTTGTTTCTGTTTTGTTTATTCATTTGTCTTGTTTTATTTTTCAAATTCCACATATAAGTGAAATCATAGGGTATTTGTCTTTCATTTACTTAGCATAATGTAGGTCCATCCATGCTGTTGCAAATGAAAAGATTTTGTTTTTTTATGGCTAAATAATATTCATACACACACACACACACACACACACACACACACACACACATCACATCCTCTTCATCCATTCACCTATTAATGGATACCTAGGTTGCTTCTATATCTTGGCCATTACTAATTATGATGCAATAAACATAGAGTTGCATATACCTTTTCAAATTAATGTTTTATTTTTCTTCAGATAAATATTCAGAAATGGAATTGCTGGCTCATATGACAGATCTATTTTTAATGGTTTGATGAATCTCCATACTGTTTTCCAAAGTTGCTGCACTACCTTACAATCCTACCAACAGTGCACAAGGGTTCCCTTTTTTCCACTCTTCTCCAGCACTTTTTTCCCCCAGCACTTGTTATTTGTTGATTTAGTGATGATAGCCATTCTGCCCATTGTGAGATAACATCTCATTGTGGTTTTAATTTGTATTTTCCTGATGAACAGTGATGTTGAGCATCATTTTACATGTATGTTGGCGATCTGTATGTTCTCTTTGGAGAAGTTTCTATCTAGGTCCTTTGCCTATTATTTAATTGGATTGTTTGGTTTTATGGTGTTAGGTTGTATGAGTTTATAATGAATTTTGAATATTAAACCCTTATTGGATGTATCAATTGCTGGTATCTTCTCCCATTCAATGGGTTGTCTGTTGATTTTGTCGATGGTTTCCTTTGCTGTGTGTGCAACATTTTAGTTTGATGTAGTCATATTTGCTTTATTGTTTTGTTTTGTTTCCCTTGCCTAAGGAGACATATCCAAAAAAATATTGTTAAGAATGGTGTCAAAAAGTTCACTGCTTATGTTTTGTTCTATAAGTCTTGCAGTTTCAAGTCTTACACATAAATCTTTAATCCATCTTGAGTTTATTTTTGTATATGGTGTAAGAAAGTGGTCCAGTTTTATTATTATTTTTTGCATGTATCTGTTCGGGTTTCCCTATAGCACTATTGAATAGACTGCCTTTACTTTTATTTAGTTTTAATCTTTATTGAAAGTATTACAGATGCCCCCCCCCTTTTTCCCCTATTGACCTCTTCTAGCCCACCCTGTCCCCTTCCCCCCAGGCCCTCACCACCCTATTGTCTGTCCATGGGCTATGCATATATGCATACAAGTTCTTTGGTTGATCTTTGCCCATCCACCCACTCACCCCTGCCTTCCCTCTGAGATTTAACACTCTGTTCCACGCGTCTATGTCTCTGGACCTATACAAAATGAACAGACTGTCTTTAACCAATTGTATATCCTTGCCTCCTTTTTGTAAATTAATTCACCGTATTAATGAGTATTTACTTCTGGGCTCTCCATTTTATTCCATCACTTTATAGGCCAGAACATATTGTTTGGTTATTATAGATTTATAGTATAGTTTTATATCAGAGAGTGTGATACCTCCCACCTTGTTCTTTCTCAAAATTTCTTTGGTTATTTGGGGTCTTTTGTGATTCCATATAAATTTCAAGATTAGTTGGAAACTCAAACAAATAATAAAAGCACGGAGTCACAAAAAAATGTAAAACATGAAAATACTAGATAATATGAAGAACAGTGACAAGGATAAATGAATACTGAAAGAATAAATGCAACACCTTGTGGGGTTTGAATTGTATGTGAATACAGACATGCTGTAGCAATAAAACAAAAGACAAGAAGGGGTAACTTCAATTTAAAGGTTCCCAGGTTTCAGCAGTCCTAAAAAGTAGTAAAAGAGTTCATCTGCATAATTGACTTATAGTATAATACTGTAATCTCTAGGGTTGTCTTGAAAATAATAATAAAAGAATATAAAAATTACAAGCTAACAAAGGAATTATAAGGAATACTTAATTCAAAAAGCAATAAGAACGAAGGAGTGACAAAAGGAAACATAAAATAAATCCTGGCCAGGTAGCTCAGTTGATTAGAGCATCATCCAGATACACCAAGGTTGCAGGTTTGATCCCCAGTCAGGGTACATACACGAATCAACCAATGAATGCATTAATAAGTGCAACAACAAATCTATGTTTCTCTCTCTCTCCTTCTCTTTCTTTCTAAAAAATCAATTTAAAAAGGGAAACATAAAATAAATGGATGGAATAGAATATTGATAGTAATGTGTTTGATCTAAACCTAATTGTATCAGTTGATTACATTGTGATTTGACTAATATTGTCAGACTAGATTAATAAAGTAAAAGTGAACTATTTGCTATTTATAAGAGCCACAATTTAATGATAAGAATACTGAATAGTTGAAAGTTAAGGATGGAAAAAATATGCTATGCAAACAATTACCAGAAAATAAAAAGCTGTATAACTCTATTAGTATCCAAGTATACTTTATAATAAAACAGTTAATCACCATAAAGAGGTCAGTTCAACAGGAATAGATCACAATCTGAAATCTATGTGCCCTTGGAAAAATAGCTTCAATCTCTATATAGCAGAGATGGGCAGAAAGAAAAAGAGACAAATCCACACAATTATAGTCTGAGAATTCCACATCTTTCTCTCAATAGGTAACCAAAAATCAGAATATAGAAGACACGACCAACAATTAAACTTTAAAAATAACGGATCAGGTATTGAACCCCTAAGTGTTGTTTTTAAATATACATGGAATACTGACAATATGCTGGGCTCTAAAACGCCATGCATTTAAGAAGATTGAAATTACTCAGAGCATGCTTTCTGACCCCAGTGGAATTAGACAATCAAATAAAAAGATAACTAGAAAAGTAACTTCCAGGAAATTTAAACTGCAGTACTACAAAGTCCTTTGGATCCAAAATGAGATCTTGGAAGAACAAAATAAATTGTATAGATGTTGGCCTTTAGACGAAAAGTCCCTATGAAAACTTTACTTACCCTCATGATAAAACCTACCATTTTCTGAGTGCCTGCCAAGGGCCGTGTTATCTGCTATGTATTGTACTTGTTATCCCTGGGGGAGCTTTGACTGCCAAGGGCCATTTGGATATTGATAACATCATTCATGGGCCACACAAAATTATCAGCTTTAAAATTAGCCTGCTATATTTGGTCAAACACTTAATTAACTCACCCCTAATGCTTTGGCAGGACCAGACCAAATAATTTCCTGGGCCTTATTCGGCCTGCAGGCAGGAGGTTCCCCACCCCTGAAATAGCATCCTATGCGGTCGGTAAAGGATGTAGAAATACATGACACAACATCTGAACGCCTAGAGCAGGATGTGTGCCGATGCTGTTGGCAGGAGTAGTGCTGGATGATGTAACACGTGGCTTCAGGGACAGACTGTGTGAAATAACTCACCCAAATTATTTCCCTTATCCCTTACAGTAAGGTGACACAGTCTGCTCTGTTTTTACTCTCATTTTATATGCGAGGAAACCGAAGTTCAGAGGGATTAGAAAACTTGGTCTCTAGGATGCAGTGCAAACAGGCCTAAGCACTATTCAGTTCTGCCTTAAGAGGGCTTTTGCATACGCAATCTGGAAAATATTATGCTAAGTGAAATAAGCCAAATGGAGAAAGACAAATATCACATGAGCTCACTTATTTGTGGAACCTAATGAACAAAAGGAATTGGCCAACAAAATAAGACTGGGAGCAGGGAAGCTTGGGACAGATTGACATACCTCGATGTGGGGTTTGGGGGACAAGAAGAGATAAACCAAAAACTTATGTAGGTATATGCATAGCCCATGGACACAGGCAATAGAGTGGTAAAGACCTGGGGGGAGGGAAGGGGAGGGAGGAGGGGGAAGAAGGGTGAGAAAATAGGAGATCTCTGTAATACTATCAAAAATTATATTTAAAAGAAAACACAGTTAAATGGTCCTGAAGACCTAAAATTTTACTATGTTGTTATTTGTGATTCTCAGAATAAGATCTTAACTGAAGTTGTGCTTTAGACATGTTAGCTCACCTAAAAGCTAAAGAGGAGCTAATCTGATGTGTGTACAGTTGGTAGCCAGTACAAGAAGAGAAAAAAGGGGGAGTTGTTTTATTCTGACTTCATGTCTTTAAAAAAGAAGTGAAACGAGAGACGTTTCCAAGGTCACTACCATATCCTGTGAGCTGCAGAAAACAGAACTCTGCGATTATCTCTGTAGTGATCATCTCTATCGGTCCAATGTTTGCACCCTGCTGTTCTTTGGTCTTGGCATGAGCAAAGGAAGACGATGCAAGAGAGAAAATATCTTTATTTGGGGTGTGTCACAGAATGAGATCACTGCCGACTCGGACTTCTGTTTCCTTTCTTCACACAGAGAACAGTTTCGGTATCGCAGTACTGCTTTTGGTGTATTTATTGCCTACCGGTATAATTTATGTGGAAGCAAAAACAGTGTAGCATTTTACATCCTTGGGAAATACACGAGACTTGGATGACTAAATGTCATGTTTAGGGGTTTGTGGGGCGAGAAAGAGAAGAGTCATTGAATTAGCAATGGGTTCCTAAATCTTCAGAGCATTATTTTGCTAATGTGTTAAAAACATTTTTCCTCCACAGAAATTCCTACAACTCCTCAGAAACCCACCACGACAGATGCTCAAGGCACCAAAGCCCCATCATCGCATCAGAAACCCACCACAGTAAAGGTTCCAGCTACCGAGCCCCCACCAGCTCCTCAAAAACACACCACAGTAAATGTTCCAGGTACAGAGTCCCCATCAACTCCTCCGAAACCGACCACAGTAAATGTTCCAGCTACCAAGCCCCCATCAGCTCTTCAAAAACCCACCACAGTAAATGTTCCAGCTACAAAGCCCCCACCAGCTCTTAAAAAACCCACCACAGCAAATGTTCCAGGTACAGAGTCCCCATCAACTCCTCAAAAACACACCATCATAAATGTTCCAGCTACAAAGCCCCCATCAACTCCTCAAAAACCCACCACAGTAAATACTCCAGCTACAGAAGCCCCATCAACTCCTCAGAAACCCACCACAGTAAATGTTCCAGCTACAAAGTCCCCATCAGCTCCTCAAAAACACACCATAGTAAATGTTCCAGCTACAGAAGCCACACCAACTCTTCAGAATCTCACTACAAGAAATTCTTCAACTACAAAAGCCCTACTAATTCCTCAGAAACCCAACTTGACTGTTCTAGCTATGGATGCCCCACCAACTTCTCAGAAACCTCTCACAGCCAATGATTCAGCCACAATAGCCAAACTATCTCCTGTCTCAAATGTTCTATCTACAGAGACCCAACTAACAGTCCAGACTCTCATGACAAATTCTTCTGCTACACGAGCCACACCAAAACCCCAGAGCTTCACCACAGCAAAAGCTTCCTATACACAGAGTCTCCCAGTAACACAAAAATTCACTGCGGGACATGCCCCAATGACTAAGGGTCTCCATACCACACAAAGATTGACATCTGCTCATATTGCAGCCACACCGAATCAAGCTGATTTCACGACACCAAGCACCTCGAAAGGAAGTGGACTCCTGAAAACAGGTGAGCTGACACCGCTCTGGTTCCAGAACATATATGGATCTAAAGTGCTATGGCGGCAAATGTCAACTTGACCAGGATTACGTAATTAAATAATCTGGGATCTGTTGTAGTCAGAGTTGTTTTCATACTCATGTTTTGGATTTTCTTCCGAGGCAGAGTTGGATTGTGGTTAGGGCAAATCTTTAAAAAAGGAAACATTTTGCAATGATATAGAAAAAAGGTGTGGCCCCATAAAAAACGATGCTAAGTTAAGGTTGCTGAAGAAATTCTGTTTTCTAGATTAGCATTAGGGAGTCGTTGAATTTTTCAAGACTCTTCCTAGAACCAAATAGATGCCATCCTTAAAGTTGATTTCTGGTTCATTGACAGAGACCTGTCCCTCAAGCATGCTAAAAGCTCTCTCCAGATTCCCTAGAGTTGCTAATTTGGTAAAGCAGCTCAACAGTGTCTTCTAAGTAATTGAAAACACAGTTCTTTGAATGAGTGCATAATAATGCAGGGCTCTTTAAATAAAGGCACTTGAAGTAGAATGTGCTATAGACTTTAGAACTACCTGTTGAGTGAATACATGAAACCCATTTTACTAATTAATGCTGCTTCAGACCACTAGGATGTCTTCTTGTCCCACGTCTTGCCTAATGTACAGCCATTTTTTAAAAATATATATTTTATTGATTTTTACAGAGAGAAAGGGAGAGGGATAGAGAGTTAGAAACATCGATCAGCTGCCTCCTGCACATCAACTATGGGGATGTGCCCGCAACCAAGGTACATGCCCTTGACCGGAATCAAACCTGGAACCTTTCAGTCCACAGGCCAACGCTCTTTCCCCTGAGCCAAACTGGTTAGGGCTGTACAGCCATTTTTATATGCATTCTTCTCCAATAGGGATACCTATTTTGTTTTATTTTATGTTGTTCCTAGGAAAATCTCAATATAGCTGAGCCAAGAGATAATTTTTAAAAACATTATTTTAACATTTTTATTGAAGTCAACACCCATGCAGAAAACTGCAGAAAACATACATGTGTGGCTTAACAACTTTTTTAAAAAAATTGAATTTATTGAGGTGACATTGCTTAATAGGATCATATAGGTTTCAGGTGTGGATTTCTGTTACACGATCTGTATATTGCACTGTGTGCCCGCTACCCAAAGTCAAATCATGCACCATCATCATATATTAGGCTCCCTTCACCCCACCCCACACCCTTTGATCTGGCAACCACTGCACTGCTGTTTGTGTTCATGAGTTTCAGATTTATATCCCACATATGAGTGAAATCATATGGTTGTTAGTTCTTCTGCCTGACTTATTTCACTTAGCACAATATTCTCAAGATTCATGCATGTCATCACAAATGGCAGTATTTCATTTTTTTATGGCTGAGTAGTGTTCCATTGTGTATATGTACCAGATCTTCTTTATTCAATCCTCGATCACAGGACACATTGGCTATCTCTATGATTTGCCTACGGTGAGTAACGTTGCAATAATATAGGGATGCATACATGTTTTCGAGTTTTTTGGGTATATACCTAGGAGAAGGATTGCTGGGTCATATGGCAGCTCTGGTCTTAATTTTTTGAGGAACTGCCATACTGTTTTCCATAGTGTCTGTACCAGTATACATTCCCACCAGCAGTGAATGAGGTTTCCCTTTCTCCACAACCTCTCCAGCACTTGTTATTAATTATCTTGTTGGTAATAGCCATTCTAAAAGGTGTGAGGTGACATCTCATTGTAATTTTGATTTGCATTTCTCTAATTGCTAGTGAAGTTGAACATATTTTCATATATCGTTGGCTGTTTGTATGTTTTCTTGGAAGAGGTGTCCGTTCAGATCCCCTGCCCATTTATTAATTGGGTTGTTTTTTTTGTTTGGTGTTGAGTTTTATGAGTGTTTTTTTTAATATATCTTAGATATTAAAACTTTGTTGGAGTTATTGTTTGCAAATATCTCCCATTTGGTTGGCTACCTCTTTGTTTTGTTTTTTTTGTTTTGTTTTGTTTTGTTTTTTTTTCCTGTGCAGAAGCTTTTTAGTTTAACGTAGTCCCATTCATTTATTTTTACATTTACTTCATAGCCTTTGGGGTCAAGTTCATAAAATGTTCTCTATGACCACGGTCCATAAGTTTGATACCTATGTTTTCTTCTATGTAACTTATTGGTTCAGATCTTATATTTAGGTATGTGATCCATTTTAAATTAATTTTTGAACATGGGGACAAACTATAATCCAGTTTCATTCTTTTGCATGTGACGTCCAGTTTTCCCAGACCATTTATTGAAGAGAGCAATGCATTAATTATTACAAATATATTTATTTGAAAGTAATTTTTGCAATGACTCACTCATATTCATTGAAAGGTTTCAATAATAAAGTGATATAGTCATTTAAGTTTTGATAACATCTGCTGAAAAAAAACTTCAGTTTCTGATAGTTTCTTGATCATAGGATCAGATCAGTAGTTACTATTTAAGCTTTTGAACTTGTTTCTTGTCATCAAATCATATGACCAAATTTACACGGTGTTTGTTTCAGTATTCAGTAACTCTTTATCATGTTTACTGTTTATAATGTTAACTTGATGAATAGATATAGGCACTGGTGTGTATTTTATTTGATTGTTCATAATGTGTAATTGTTTTCATAAATTTATTTATAATTATTTCTTTTAGTTGTGGAAATCTGAGTTACTTTTGAACTTTCAAGTATAGTTTATATATATGAAATTTGTAGCAAATAAATGAATTTAGTAATTTTTTTAAATTTTCTTCTTCTTTAGGGATTACCATCATTGCATCTGGTAAGTCTGACTCCTTGACAGTTCAAAGAAATTGTCATCACTGTAGGTACCGATGTTTCTGGAAGAGAATATTGTGTTATAACTGTCTTAGATATACTGTTAAAAGGCTGTGTTCATGGATGCCAAACAGAAAACAGGTAAATGTATTTCGTGATTATGTTTTGCGGACACCATTAAGTGTTTGGTATGTTTCTAAGTACTATTCCCAACCATGTTCTTGTTCCAAAGTAATATTAAGAAAACTTCAAATCATTGGGCCACGCAATCAAGTATTATTATATGCCTATTGTTTTAATTCTAGGGGCCGAAGAATGACAAGAAAAGATAGTTATTAATACAGGTTCTATCCTCAAGTATTTTACAATTAATCAGAGATGACTTCTTGTTTTTTTTAATCTTTATTGTTGAAAGTATTACGTATGTCCCCTTTCCCCTCCACTGACTCCTTCAAGAAATTACTTCTTGACCATTTCTAGATTTCTGTCTTACCCTTAAATAAAACAAAGAGTGCTACCTTTGATTATATGTTCTTCCTTTTCCCTTCTCTATGAGTGATTGAAAGCAAAATTATTTTTTAAAAAAATATTCTGTTGCTTTAGTCATGAGGCCAAAAACAACTGTGTTGCAATTTATTTTTGCATTGGTCCAGTCCTTTATTTTATCCATAAATATATTATTTAATGTTATATATTAACAATAAGATTAATAAACTTCCAAAGATACTAAGAGAAATGTTTAAGAAGCAATAGTTAAATTTGCATACTGATAAGTAACATTCAATAGAAAATACACTCTTATAAAAAAGTGTATATTTTAAAATTATGTCCTAATAATCTGGAGTCTTCTGTCTTATGTATGTATGAATTAGCCAAGGGGACTATAAAGCTGAAAACAGGTATTGTGAAATTGTTTTTAAAAAAATTATTTATGACAGTTCTTTTATATTTTGAATAAATGTCTCCTAAAGTTTAAAACTAAAAGATTTGTTTTAAAAGATTCTGTTAGAATTCAATTTGTTCATTTTATATTTTAAATAAAAATAAAATGTATTATAAATGAATATTTCATGATTTCATGTTGACAACAGTGATATGTTTAATAGATGAGGTATTTTTCACCTGCTCACTATTGTTCAATAAAGATTTGAAATGCTTATTATTTTCTCTTGAAATTCTTAAAATATATATTATGTGATTTTCCAGAAAGCTTTTTTTAGAGTTAGTTGTAATTCTAAATTATCCTCAAAAATAAAGAGGAATTTCTTCTCTTTTAAATCAGACATATAGTAATATTTTTATTTGTGATTCTATACTTGTAAAATATAGACCTGAAAATTCTTTTTTATTAGAGTGGCATTTTTTTTAAATCACTGTTTTCTTATTTTTCAATTGCAGTTGACATATAATATTATATTAGTTTCAGGTATACAACCAGTAATTAGATATTATATAACTTACTAAGTTATCACCTTGATAAATCTAGTACTCGTCTGACAACATGCATAGTTATTACAATATTATTGACTTTACTGACTATTCTGTAACTACCAATTTATACTATTCAATCACTTCACCTTTTTATCCATTTCTCCAAACCCTCCCCCTCCCATCTAGCAACTATCAAAATGTTCTCTGTATCTATGAGTCTGTTTCTCTTCTGCTTGTTCATTTGTTTAGTTGGGTTTTTTTTAGATTCTATATATAAGTGAAATCATATGGCATTCATCTTCATTTGATTTATTTCACTCAGCACAATGGCAAGATTTCATTCTTTTATATGGCTAAGTCATATCCCACTTCTTTAGTTATTCATCTATTGATGGACACTTAGTTTGCTTACACATCTTGGCTATTGTAAATAATGCTTTAATGAACACAGGGATGTATATGTCTTCTTCATTTAGTATTTTGGGTTTCTTTGGATAAATATCCAGACATGGAATTACTGGGTCTTTCTTTGTTTTTTTTTGTTATATAGCCTATGTTTTAAAATCTATTTTGCCTAATATAATTATTGCTACCCCAGATTTTTTGTTTGTTTCCATTTTTATAAAATATTTTTTCTATCCCTTTACTTTCAGTCTGTCTGCATCATAAGGATCTTGTTTTGTTATTCATTCAGTATTCATATGTCTTTTATTGGAGCATTTAAACCATTTGCATTTAAAGTAATTGTTGATAGATATGTATTTATTGCCATTTTAGTCTTTATATTTTTATCTTTTTTCTTCTTAAAGAAAACCCTTTAAGATTTCTTGTAATATGGGTTTGGTGGTGGGGAACTCCTTTAGCTTGTTCTTGTTTGGGAAACTCATTATATATCCTTCAATTCTAAATGGTTACTTTACTGGGTAGCGTAATCTTATCAGTAGGTCCTTGCTTTTCATCACTTAGAATATTTCTTGCCAATATCTTTTGGCCTTAAAGTTTCTGTTGAGTAATCAGCTGACAGTATCATAGGAGTGACCTTGTAGATAACTAACTGCTTTTCTCTTGCTGCTTTTAAGATTCTCTCTTTGTCCCTAACCTTTTGCATTTTATAGCTGTACTAGAGGCTCAGTGCACGAGATTTGTGCACTGGTGTGTGTGTGTTGCAGGGGGTGTCCCCTCAACCCAGCCTGTGTTCTCTCAGGAACCCTTGGGGGATGTCCACCTGTTGGCTTAGACCCGCTCCCCCAAGGAGTCCTTAGCACTGCCGTGGAGGCAGGAGAGGCTTCCACCATTACCACTGCGCTCACCAGCCGTGAGCCCGGCTTCTGGCTGAGCAGAGCTCCCCCTGTGGGAGTGCACTGACCACCAAGGGACAGCTCCTGCATTAAGCATTCACCCCCTGGTGGTCAGTGCACATCATAGTGACTGGTTGTTCTGCCATTCAGTCGATTGCATATTAGGGTTTTATTATATAGGATAATATTCCATTGTGTAAATGTACCACAGCTTTTTTATCCACTCATCTACTTATGGGCACTTGAGTTGTTTCCAGATATTAGCTATTGTAAGTAGTGCTGTTATGAACATAGGTGTATATATATTCTTTCGGATTGGTGTTTCTGGTTTCATAGGCTATATTCCTAGGAGTGGGATCACTGGGTCAAAGTAGAGTTCCATTGTTAATTTTTGGAGAAAACTCCATACTGTTTTCCGCAGTGGCTGCACCAGTCTGCATTCCCACCAGCAGTGTACTAGGGTTCCCTTTTTATTGTGTCTTTACGCCTTTCTACGCATGACAAACTTAAATCCCATTATAAAGTGACTTCAATTATCTACTTGTTATTCAAACTTAAGAAGTCAGATAGTCATATAACTTTTCAGTGATCTTTTTGGTCTGGAAAGGAAAGTGTGTGGATTTTTCTTAACATTTTTAAAGAAGTACAGAGGCACAGAAAATCCAGTGATAATAGCAAGATGTTGCTGAGTAAGGTGTGTTGAAACCTGACTTATAAATCTGAAAATTTAAGGTTTACTGAAGCATATTCTTTTCTCTTCTGCAAAAGTCTCTTTCCAGTATGACTTCACTTTTCCACAATTTCAGTCCCTTTATTCTGTTACATTAAATGAGATTAAAAGCAAGAACTGAATCTATCTACAACTTTCTTATATTTTAGAGCATAAGGAATACATTTCTACTTTATTAGATGTAAGTTGGACCTTTTGAAGTGACTGGGTGAACCCATATTTCTTCAGAAAAGGAGACTAGTATCATTTCATTAACACAAGATCTTGTAGGTAGAATTCTGATTTGGATTTTTCAAAACTAAAGATGATACTCTGTATATTGCTTCCATTTGTTCATCTGCAAAAAAATAATGTCATTTTATACAATTTAATAAATATTTATAAGCACTTTCTACTCTTTTCCAAGCGCTGTGCTAGTTATTGGAGCTGATCAAATGAGGTAACAGGTGGCAAACTGCTTTGCAACATTTTAAACAGTGTAAAAATATTTCTACTTCCAGGGACATTACTGAAACACTACCTTTTCTTGGAGAAAGTCATTTTTAAAGTTAGGTAATTTTTCTACCTCAGAGCTCTTCAATTAATGACTAGGAACACTGGAATCACAATCATAATTTTATTAATAATCCATAGTTTCATTTATCCCAAGTTGCATAAATATTAAATTGATTCAGATTCACCTTTGGGATAGTTTTCTGTAGGTACCAAGCAGATTTTAACATCATAAATTATTGACATTATACTTAAATTTTTTTCCTTCTTTCTAATTTGTGAGATAATACTCCATTGTCAATTTATGAAGCAATCATTTATGTAGATTTGTTTCTCAAACCTCTGTATTTTGCTCTGGTTTTTTGTTAAGCCATCAACCTTCACATAATTTCTTCAAGAATTACATATATGTACTAATTCGAGTTCTAGAAATAGGCTTTTACTTCCATCATCTAGCTATTTTGGATCACTCTTAAATTTCTATATTCATTTATCATTCAAATTGAAAATGGAGGTTTTTGCTACATTTGAAAATAATGGGGTTAATGAAATGCGGTGAAGGGGGGGAAAAACCCTCAAAAAATGTTGAGGAGCCATGATGTATTTTATGAAAATGATATAGTGCTAGGGCATAAGTTAAAGAAATTGACTGAGTAAAGTACTATACAAACTTACCTGTGCTGGAAATAGCTGTTGTTTCTTTTGTCTTGTTTGTTTTTTAAATAATTTGTCCACATGGCAGTGCAATTGTCTGATATCTATATATAGTTGATGTGGAACCAGATACACTCATTAGATACATTAGCTTCAGTTTGCTTTTCTAGTATCATCTCTACTTTCCTTTGTAGTACAGGTCAGAAGAGTAGAGTTCAAGGACATTGGAGGGTGGAGTGGGGAGGAAATGCATATATGAAAGATCAATGGTCAAATCATTTAAGTTAAGCATGATGGGGTTAAAATACTTATAATCTCAAACCTATCAAACTAATTTTATTTCATCATTATAATACTTTATTTTTAATACTTTATTTCTTTTTTCTTTGAAAGAAAACAGAGCAAAGGGTAAATAATACGCAATTTTTACTCTCAAATTTGTAACATATAGAAGTCATATGCCAAACCATAATTTCTGTCTTCTATATTTTCTTTAATTTGCCTCATAATATCCTTATGAAATTACACTGTATATATAATTGCTTATGTGTCTATTAACTGTGTTACCATATTTTTCCCCTCTCAAGGACTTACTGTTGGTGCAATAATTATTGCTATCATAAGTCTAACCAAAATTTTCGGGGACTATGGAAGATCAGGGTGAGCAGAAATTCTGATGGCTTAAAACATTTGCTCTTAGCTTCTTTCCGGTAAAACTTGATATTTTATCATGAATAGATAATTTTCCTCACTTAATTGTCTTTTTAGACATGCTATCTCTTTATCCCTTTTGTCTAGAATCCCTAACTTACATAAGCAGACTTCGTGTCTTTTTTAAAAATGTCTCAATATATTGAAAAACATTAACAACATTTCAAAGGAAAATGGTTTGAAAGCCAAAGTCTCACTTTGCAGTCTATTAATCAATTTACCCTTAGTATAATTTATGGTAGCATATGTGTGTTGCACAAAACCAAAGAAATCTAGGGGCGAAAAAGCCAACCTCTAACATATTGTTAAATTGCCTGTAATTAGGCCTGTCTTTGAGTTGCATTTATTGATGCATGCCAGTCTAGCCAAAGAGGACAGGCTCTGGCATCTGACTGCGTGGTTCCATGCTGTGTGTCTGCTGTTCATGTGCCGTGTCACTGTAAGCAACTTAACCTCTCCGTGCCTCAGTTTTCTCATCTGTAAAATGGAAGAAATAGAAAACATACCTTATGGGATTGTAGTAAGGATCAAATGAGTTTCCACCTGTAAAGAAGTTAACCATCACTTGGCATATAGGAGGCTTTCAGATGGTACAATAGTAACACATAGGGGAAAAAACAGTCTGATTTGAAACATCTGATTTGCCTTGAACATTCATATATTAAGTCTATTGCCATGGTTGGCTCTGGCATTTTCTGCAGACAAACAGAAGATTACTTAAATTGACCCTCTTCTGGCCCTCTGGGCAGAGGAAACAGCATGCACAAAGGCATGTCTGAGAAACAGAAGGCTTTTATCTCATTCATCCTTATAAACACGCATGACACCTTAAAAACATAAAAATAAATAAATAAATTGACCCTCTTCTGTTATCTTGTAGATTTTATTGTTCAGAAAACTAATTATGGAGTTCATATAAACTCTTGAGTCATTTCTATACTTCCCCCATTTTCATTAATTAATTAAGAACAACTATATTTATGCTGTTACTAAATTGCCCATCTTAATTCTTTGACGGATGTGAGCTATCTACTTTTTGTCCCACTTAACACTTTCCTTTCTCCTTAAATTAACAAATATTGTTAAGTAGTATAGTTAAGCCTATTATAAGTATGAACATTCTTTAAATCACTAAATTGTTCAGTATTTTAGCCAAATACTAGACCATTAGGTCCTGGATTTTTAAAATAGATTTTCCTGTTAATAAAGTGGTCTTGAGGCTATAATACTACATGTCGTAAAATACAATGTTCTCTTCAGATTTTGCAGGAACTTTTTAAGAATGGGCTTTAAGGCCCAGCCCAAAACAAGTCTAAGTCATTAAAATAGTTGATCATGCAGATGCCCCAGCAAAACTACTCTGGAATAAAAGTAAACCACCCACCTTATGCTCTTCCTTACATTTGTTCCACCTCTTCTGTTGGGTTGCAGTGGTTCTCAACCTCCCTAATGCCGCGACCCTTTAATACAGTTCCTCATGTTGTGGTGACCCCCAACCATAAAATTATTGTCGTTGCTACTTCATAACTGTCATTTTGCTACTGGTATGAATCGTCATGTAAATATCTGCTATGCAGGATGTATTTTCATTGTTACAAATGGAACCTAATTAAAGCATAGTGATTAATCACAAAAACAATATGTAATTATATATGTGTTTTCCGATGGTCTTAGGCGACCCCCGTGAAAGGGTCGTTCGACCCCCAGAGGGGTTGCGACCCACAGGTTGAGAACCGCTGGAGAGCATTCCCAGTTTACCTTCCAAAGCCAGTGCTTTGGGGCTCTGCAGACGAGATAGGTGGAAAGTGGTGAGTTTACAAGTTGCTAGCTCTTAGCTGTCATCAGTTTCTTTACTTTGGCAAAGTAATCGGCCATGATATTTTTGATTGGATGAAAAGTGTGGAACCACTGAAGGAGGGAATATTCGTTTCCCTAATTCCTCTATTTCCAAATAAGAGGAAATTCAGGCAAAAACCCCTAAGAAAGAATTTGCCTTTTTTTTTTTTTATGTGCCCTGTAATAACACTCCACTTGCCTTATTGGAGAAGTAAAAGCTGTTGAGAGTAAGAGCTAAGTTTATTCATTCCTGGTTATTCTCCTAATTCATATCACTTTTAAAACTTTCATACCTATTTATTTAAAAATTGGATCTTCATGAAGACGGGGCAAAGAGTTCATGAGTCTGAAGGTGCTAGTGGACCTTCACCTGATGATCTCTGTGTTTGCCTATGAAAGGTTTTCCGATGGTCTTAGGCGACCCCTGTGAAAGGGTAGTTCGACCCAACACTTTTAGAAGTGTTGGGTTTGTACGATACATTCCAGCTCAAAAGGATGTGGCTGTAAGCAATTGCTGGTACTACTTTTTGATTCAGGTTAGAATTATATAATTCAATTAGTGTTTTCCCTCTCTACTGTTCAGCTCTTATTACATCCAGGAGAACAACAAAGCACTCAATGTTATGTTTCATAATTTAACAGAGACTGGTGATGACTCAGAAGTATGGCCTTCTGGTAAATTATAAAAGGTATCTAGTTCTATAAAATCACATTTCTTGCAAAATGTCCATCAATACTGTTGTCTCAGGGTGTGTTTGGTGCTGTTCAAAGATAATAGAGGCTTTCACCTCTATTATTGTTGGGACTCTTTCTCTTTTTGTGAAGGATTGACTAACATTACTAACATTGCATCTCTCATTAGTATGACATGTCATCAGCTCTTGACACTTCCGCAATATGCTCATCATCTCATTCTGTGTTTTGCACTCAGTGTATTGTAATGATTTGATGCTAGCAATGACATAAATATTTTGGGGGGAAAAAACAAAAGGTTGATACATTAGGTCTACAAATAAGAATGCCTTTATTCTAACTATTTGTATCATGAGATGATTGGCTTATATTGTATTTGTTTCTCTTTTTTTGCTTGGTGGCTTTCAGAGTCTCCAGTGTTTAGGAAATATTAAAATTTGATGTACGGTATATTTTATAAGTCCTATTTATGGATCTTATAAGATATCTCTTTTATGTTGTCACAGGAAATGGTTACACAAAAATAACTTCATGTTAACGTATTTGTGAAACTTTCTAGGTGTCTTTTTCTTGGATGAAACTTTCCTCTATTTCGCTGAGGTTGTCTATACTGTATAATTTTGCATTGTTTGACATCCCAAATTAGCCAATTAATTCTTCTTCATGCTTTATCATATCATAACTTAACATTGCATGTTTATCACCAATAAGTCAAATTACTTTGATTTTAACTTTTTATTTTTAACTTTCAGGACACACATTTATGACATTAACAGTTTTGCTTATGATGCTGGTAGCCATTGGCTACCTGACTTAGCCAAAGAAGAGATAAGAAGAAAGTGCATACAAGTACACAGAATATTCTAGTTTTTATATGTTTCTGGAAGCATGGACACAATATATGCAGTAGTGTTCTTCATCTTGCACATTATCAGTGTCTTTCGTGTGCATAAGAATGTCAATAAAGCTAGAAGAAAAGACTCTGTCCTGGAATCGCATTCTCAACATTTCTAAGCCTCTTGAAAATAGGACAACTCACAAGACTGAGAGTGCTTACGTTTCTAAAAGTGTAGAGATTTGTGAGCATGAAGAAAAGGAAATGTTATTTTTTCCCATTAGATTTGTAATGTTATTTTTACTTACAAAAATATATAAAAAATTAAATACATTAATTGGATATTGAAAACAAATGAAAAAAAATATTGCCCAGTCTCTTGAGGACAATTGCCAAAGAGAGATGAACCACATTATAAAGTGGCCCTTCTTGACTCTAAGGCATTTTTATCTTTCCTTATTCCACTAAAATGAGTTTGAATGGGTTGGCAAATGTTTTAAATGAAAAACATGTTAATGACTCAGAGTGTCAAGTTTCTTGGATTTAGTTGGTGGCAAAGAAGAAGTATAGAAGGAAGAAATAATTATTTCTTTGCCACATAAGTGCAGATAATTAACAAGAATTTAGCTCCTTACTTTTAAGATGGATTAGTGACAATTTTAATTTTATTCTTCAGACAGTCTTTTTTTTTTTTTTTTTTGTAAAAGGATCCTGGGAAAGGGTGAAAGGATGAAAGGTGTCTTTTTATTAACTTAATGTCTTTAAAAGTATCCAGAGATATTATAAGATTAACATAAAAAAGGTTCTATATTTCTGAAATGATTCTAAATTATACATCGTATTTTTGTGATATTAAGATTATTTATTTATATTAGTGAACACACTGGATTTACATGTATAACAAAAAAAGTTCAAAAGGATATGTAAAGAAAAATTTATTTTCCCTAAATGAAATAAATAATTGATCATATTTTTTTGGTCTCATGTAGTATTTGAAATTTACTTTCTTAAATATAAATAATTTATCTCTAAATAAGGTATTCCCTTTCTGCCTCCCATAAGTAGTTTACAATGATATCCTTTTGCTTATCCTAAATGTTTGGTGAAACGTTTTTGGTTGCTTTTAAATTATACTATATTGTAGTTTCTTAAGCATGTCATAATCCTCTCTGAGTATTATACTACTTGTTACTGATTTACCTAAAGGCAATCGAATTAATTTTCTAGATTCTTAATATATTCTTGTCATCTTACATTTTAAGTTATGGAATAGACTAGAATATGCACATAACTAAATTTAACAATAATTATTTGTCACATTACATCGTCTGCTTTGTTGTTGAAGTATTTTAAACTAACTTCCATATGCACCATGGCATTTCACTGTAAATACTTCAGTATGTGTTTCTAACAATACAGGTTTCTTTTTTTACCTAACCACAATCAGTACAAGTAACAAGACTTAACAAAAATTTGCTAATAGTTTCTAATATTAGGTAATTTATTTTTTAACTCTCCTAACAGTACCATGAATAGGTACGTATCCACCTAATTCATTTGTTAACCAGGAGGGCCGGCTCTGCCTACTCTCTCTCAACCCCCCTTCTACTTCCCTCTCTTCCCTTCTCCCTCCCCTCTCTCCCTCTCTACCACGTGAGGACACAGTGAGAAGGCAGCCATCTACAAGCCAGAGAGCTCTCACAGGAAGCTGACCATACTGACACTCCGATTGGGGGCTTCTGATTTCCGTTGTTTAAGCCGCTCAGTCTATGATATTTTGTTACGGCAGTTTTGAGTTAATACTATGGCCAAATGTAGTATTCACCGTATTGTTAGTTTATAGAACAATTGGTAAGTTCACTTTACGCTTTAAAGGTGCGCTTTATATATTAATTTTTAAACTGGAAGTGTGCTGAGATCTTAGCACTGTGATTTTGTGCGAGATATTTAACCTCTCTGTTTCTTAGTCTACAAAAATTACAGAAGAAGGTCAATATTTGTAGCGTGCTTAGGATAGTGTCTGGCACATAATACACTATGTGATCCTTAAGTGAAATATAAGTAAACAAAATAAGGCATAGTTCTAAAGTTCTTTATCTGCATTTATATGTTTTTGTTTTAACATATGGAAGTTTTATTGGCTTCTTGTGCTTAGCATAATGTTTTTGAGGTTCATCTAATTTGGGGCCTGTATTAGTACTGTATTCATTTTTATGGCTGAGTAATAATCTCCTGTATGGATATACCACACTTTGTTTATCCATTCACCATCCTGATGTTGAGGGACATTTGGGTTGTTTCCCCATTTTGGCTGTTATGAATAATGCTGCTACAGACATTCATGTACAAGTTTTTCTGTAAGCGTTTATATGTTTTCATGTGTTCTTGTTACTACAGAAAACAGTTCAGGCTCCATGCCTCCTGTGTTTGTTTTATTCCTTGGGCCTTTTCATGACTATTAATTATTGGGCTGTTGCTATTTAACATATTCTGTTCCCCTATGTTGTAGTTCAACAAGGATGCTGAGGACTTCAAACCACAGATTTCGCTTTTCCTCATCCAAAACGTCTTAAAGGATAGAAAGTGTTTAGACTAGAGCAGAAAAACATTTTCATTCACAATTTAGATTTGTCTTCCCAGGCATGTGTATGTATTTTATTTCTCCTCTTATTAGAGTGCACTATTAGCTTTAGCCAATGATGTTATAACACAATTTAATACATCAGTACGTTTATTTGGAAAGCAACACTTTCAAATAGAGAAACATGTTCAGACTTGGTCCTCTGACCATTCATGTCTTTATCCTGTATGAATAACAGTTGTCTTTGTAAACATAATTACCGTAAGACATGTTCTTCTATTTCCTTTCTTTTTAAATATGTTTTTATTGATTTTAGAGAGAGATGAAGGGACAGGGGAGAGAGAGAGAAAGAGAGAGAGAGAGAGAGAGAGAGAGAGAGAGAGAGAGAGAAACATCGATGTGACAGAGAACCATCCATCCGTTGTCTCCTGTTACACACCTCAACCAGGATGGAACCTGCAACCTAGGCATGTGCCCTGACCATGTGCCAGCTCCTATGGGACGATGCTCAACCAACTGAGCCACACCAGCCAGAGCTGCACTTCCATTTCCTCTGAATCTAGGGAGGTGTTATTAGTGCTGCTTTATTGTTTTTATCTCAGAGATAGCACCTTTCAAATGTTAGGGATGCTATCTTGATATTTTAACCTGTTTTTGGAGTATCTTAGATACTCCTCCCAGATGTATGTAGCAGTTGGTGGTCTTTTTATATTAATACTGTGGGAATTCCATTGCACACTAAAGATATTATTATCTTTCTAGCAAAGAATTAGGTACATAAACTTGTCTTGATCAAATTGCCGTCCATAGAAACCGAGTTATATTCAGAATATATTGGGGTTATCTTCAGTGCCCATTTCACTTTGAGGGAAGTATGCAGGTCCTGAACCCAAAATGCTTCTGGAAGGCGAGAGCCCCTATTTAGGGCTCTTGGCTTTTACTTGGACTTTCCAGTTCCTACCTTTTAATTCATGGGCTTTCATTCAGGGAGAGAGAACAACTGATCACCTTCAGTGGCAGAATCTCATCACATGCGTGGGCAGAGGGGAGGTTACGGCTGTCCTTTTTGTCCGAAGTAGAGAAAGGAAAGAGACAGGCCACTCTGATCCAGGGCAGTGGGGGGCTGCCTCGCAGAGACTGTTGTGCACAGAAGTGCCTGCCCATCAAGGCCCTGAGTGAGCTTGGGAGGTCACACTGCGTATGTGCCCTCCAGGGGGCAGTGCTGTTCCTGAGGAAAGAATGGAGCTCGCAGAGGTTCCTGTCAAGTTGCTCCTCTCACATTGCAAAACAAGCCTCCCTCTGCTGGGCCCTCATTTCACCCACCGCAAAAGAACCTTCTGCCTGCCTTTGGTCAGATCCCGCAGGGTGAGCTATCAAAGCAGAAGCGCTAGGTTAGGGATCCTTCCTGAAGTTTGAAGGCTTGCAGACTCCCTCATGTCATGAAAGAAAAAGAATCTGGATCCTCTGAGTGGGACCTCAGCGACAGCAGATGGCAGCAGCCCTCCCTCTGAGCCATGGATGGACAGTAACCTTCCTGCTTGTCAGCCTAACACCCCCACCTCAGCTCAATCTTCAGTCTCCAAGCAGGCGTTCATTTAAGAGTCAAGGACTCAGAATTCTCTTGCTTGAATAAAAAGTCCAACAAAGCTATGGGTTTTACTTCACCTTTTGAATAATTGGGGGGGGGGAAGAAAATTTCAAAGCTCTTCCTTAAAAATAAAACAAGTATTTTTTTAAAATCTTTGATAAGACATATATATTTAAATATCATGAATTTAAATATGAATTTAAATATCATAACAGGGGCTTACATTATTACAGCAACCAATCAGAAGCTCATACTTTCAGGGGCTAAGTCACGGAGGGTGACTTTTTAAAAAAATATATTTTATTGATTTTTTACAGAGAGGAAGGAAGAGGGATAGAGAGTTAGAAACATTGATGAGAGAGAAACATTGATCAGTTGCCTCCTGCACACCCCCTACTGGGGATATGCCCACAACCAAGGTACATGCCCTTGACCAGAATCAAACCTGGGACCCTTTAGTCCGCAGGCCGATGCTCTATCCACCGAGCCAAATCGGCCAGGGCCGGAGGGTGACTTTTATGTCACATGGTTCTGAGGGGCTCTGTAGGAGAGGTGGCAGGAAATACATGGTACCCAGGCTGGCCTGTAGTTAAGCAGTTAACGCAGGCTTTCCCCTCCTGAAAGTCCCACTCGGAGACAATGGGCTTTCACTAAGTTAGGTGACTTGTAATGGACAGTATGCCACACTACTGGCTAAGAAAATAGAATTACTTACTGTAGGAAAAAATAAGCTCAAATCAAGACAGTAGAAGTATTCATTGTGGAAAAGTTGTTGAAACAAAAAGCACTGTGTTGTCCTTAAGTTTCAGGAAAATTAGAAATTATCTAGATTGATGATTTATGATGCTTCCAAAAGGGGAACAAGTGAAATTTTTTATCTTCACCACTGGGATTGAAGGAGCTAGGCTCCATTTGACAGTTACTGAAACTTTCACAGTAGCCATTGTTTCATATCTTTATCTGATTATTTAAAACTAGAGGCCTGGTGCACGAATTTGAGCACAGGTGGGGTCCAGCCGGCCTGCCCCACTCGGGCCGGGCTGGCTGGGGGGAGGGGACGTGGGAGGTTGGCCGGCTGGCCCCACCCCTGGGCGAACTCTGGCTGAACTCCTGGTCCAGGGGACAATTTTCATATTACCCTTTTATTATATAGGATAAGGTTTGTCGAATGATAAAATTAAGTTATCATAAAAGGTACCAATATACATTTCATAATAGGTAAACCAATAGAATGAAATGTACAAATACAGATATAGACTATATGCGAACTTAATTAAAAAAATATTTTTATTGATTTCATAGAGGACGGGAGAGGGAAAGAGAGATAGAAACATCAATGATGAAAGAGAGTCATTGGTAGGCTGCCTCCTGCACTCCCCTGCACTGGGGACTGAGCCCACAACCCAAGCAAGAGCCCTGACCGGGAATCGAACCATGACCTCCTGGCTCATAGGTCAGTGCTCAACCACTGAGCCATGCTGGCTGGACTGCAAACTTAATTCTGAATGAATGTGACATGTCAATTCTGTAGAATGCAGAGTTTTAAAAATGAGACCAGCATAAATGCAGATTGTTCTGGAAGAAAAAATATTGCCCCATCATACCATTTACATAACTAAAACCCAGGTGGATTAAATATCTAAACTTTAAATATACATGTATTATTTTATTTTGACATGAGTATTTATATAATAAGAGTTGATAATAACAATTAAATAAACAATACAAGAATCCCCCAAACTATAAAATATTTGATCACATTAAAAACTATAGATAGCATGTCCTGGAGCTCAGCTGGTTGGAGCATTTTTCCCATACTCCACGGTCGTAGGTTGGATCCTGGTCAGGGCACATACAAGAAACAGCCAGTGAATGCATAAATTGGTGGAGCAACAAATTGATGTTCTCTCTCTCTCTCTCCCCTTCCTGCTCTTTCTCTAAAAATCAATAACAAATTATAAATGGCAAGTCACTATACATGTAAATCAGAGAAAAAAATATTTGCAACCAATATAGTAGACAACACATTAATACCTATTATAAAGTGATTTCTTTCTACACATTGAAAACAAACAGATAATCAAATAGGAAATTGGATAAACAATACAAATAGGCAATTACAGAGGGAATATTGCATGTAGTCAACAAAAATATGAAGAGGTTCAAAATCAAAGGTATTCAAATTTATTCAAATATAAATTATAAGTTAATTTTGACCCATCAGATTGGCAGATTTATCAGAACGTATTGCTAATGTACACATACTGTCCCATATGCAATTATTGGAGGGTGAGTTGCTTGTTTTCCCCTTCTTTTAAACAGGCAAGTGACCTTTGACCAGTTATGATTGTGTCTCCATCTAGTGGTGGAAATATATTTCAAGTATTTGTACAATAAGTAAAGTCACTGTCACACTGAAACATCTGAAGCGCTGTATAAACAGGAATTACTGTGGTTGTCACTGGTACATGTCATCAGGGTCCCCACAATTTATCTTGCTGTTGCACAGGGAGGAAATAATATTTGCTGATACATGGTAACTGTATTTAAATTTTGCTTGTCTCCATTCAAATTAGTAGTGTCAAGGTTTTGAAATATTAACAAGAAGATCTTTCAATGTATAATCTAAAATTCTAATTTAAAAACATAATTAAAGGTGCTTCCAGTTCTTATTTATGTGATGGAGTTAATTAAATATATGGCCATTTTATCAGCTCTGTCTAGACCTGAACTTCCTATATACACATGGCCTTCTTACCCCTTCCCACAACTTTGCCAGAGGATACATGTCTTATGTATCTGTCTTATGATGAAGCAATGTGGTGCAAAGAGATCTTACAATTCGCCCAACCCCAATAAGCAGGTACATGGCAGAGAGGAACATTTATCTAGATGCATTGATTCCAAATCCAGTGCTTTTTATAAGACCTTCCCCATATGCAATTATGATAAGTGAACTACTATTTGTAAAAATACTCACATCCAATAGAAACTTAAGTTATTATAAAATTACATAATAAAGATAGCAATAAGTTCCCTGAATGTGAGAAGTATGTGGGGTAGTAAGATCAAAGACTACTTCATAAAAGCATATACTTCAGGCTGAATTAAACTGACCATCAAAATTAAAAAAAAGTATCCAGAAATTTGAGAAACTTCAAAGACTTACAATTTATGCAAATATATATTTTTCTACCTCCCCAGTCTTTTTCTACAGCCATCTTCTTAAAACACTAGTGGGTGAATTATTGCTAAGGTAAGCCTTCTGCCATAAATTAGGAGAATGTCCAGGAGAAGATGCTATATAGTTCAACAAACATCTGTCTATAATAAAAGAAAATAAAGGAAAATAAAACAAGCTAAATGTCTGTATTTGTTGATTGCATACATAAGGCACTCTGCAAGAAGTGTGCCTGTGAGAGGCAGAGATCAACAATAAAGTAGAGTGGTATCAGGTTCTTTTTCTGTTTTTTTTCTCTTCTTACACTTCACTTTTCTATTCACTCTAGTTCCATCAAAGGAGTTGTGACTTATGTAAAACCATGAGACAACAGGAATGGAGTTCAGAGATAAAAGGTCTTACATGTTTCCGTTCCTGTCAAGGTTCTGTAACGTCTGAACAAGTAGATTCCAAACCCACTTGGAAGCCCACTAATTCTTGGGTGCCTTAGAAATCTTCTGCACATATTTGTGGAATAGCAGATCCTGGCCATACACTCCATGTGAAAGAGCTACTGAATGGGCACCTCAGTTTCTCTTAATTTCTGCTTCCTGCCCTCCATCACCATCATCCCATGTACACCACTTAACCTAGTTCATTACAATGGCATCAGTAGGACTAAAAACGAGGGGATTGAAATCACTTGTGCCGGTAACCAGGCGCACTCAAAACCCAATGGGATGTGAACCCCAAAGCTGTCATCTTAAGCCCAGTCTTCCTGGTCAGCTGGTATTGTTACTGGGGGGGAGTTCTCCCTTTCCCCACCAGTTGCCCGAGGGTTGGGGAAGGGGTGGGAGGTGGGGAAGTGGGATTCTTGCAATGTCATGAGAAAAATAATGTTCTGAGATTTGCAAGGGAGAATGAGTGCATTTATTTGGGTGGAGTTAAATCCCTGAGTTCCTAAGGGCCCATTTCCCTCTGTCCCAGGGAAAGTGTAGCTGTGACTTCAGCAGAGGTAGGATTAAAGCCATTGCCCAGCCCTAGCCAGTTTGGCTCAGTGGATAGAGCATTGGCCTGGGAACTGAAGGGTCCTGGGTTCAATCCCAGTCAAGGGCACGTGTTGGGGTTGTGGGCTCGATCCCCAGTAGGAGACGTGCAGGAGGCAGCCAGTCAATGATTCTATCTCATCATTGATGTTTCTATCTCTCTCTCCCTCTCACTTCCTATCTGATATCAATAAAAATATATTTAAAAAAACAAAAAAAGCCGTTGCCCAGTTTCTGTTCCATGCTGGGGCACAGTCCAATCCAGCATCAGGCTGGCTTAGTTTGTGTTCCCAGTGGCAGTGTATCAATCCATTGCATGTGGGGTCCCATGCGGCCTCTGGGACCACATGGCTATGGAGGAAACACGGGCGAATGCAAGAGAGCCACACAAGAGCCAAGAGAACAAACTCCTTTGTCTGGGTGATTATGCATCCCCACATTTCCATTGACTTGCTGTGGGGCCCATTTATTCTGGCCAATAATCTCTGTTCCCAGGTTTGACTGACAGGCACCTTTCCTGTATCACCCCAACTTCACTGCACATGTGCCCATCTCCCCTTTGTCTAGTCCAGTGGTTCTCAACCTTCTGGCCCTTTAAATACAGTTCCTCATGTTGTGACCCAACCATAAAATTATTTTCATTGCTACTTCATAACTGTAATGTTGCTACTGTTATGAATCGTAATGTAAATATCTGATATGCAGGATGGTCTTAGGCGACCCCTGTGAAAGGGTCGTTTGACCGCCAAAGGGGTCGCAACCCACAGGTGAGAACCGCTGGTCTAGTCCCTTCCACCAGCTCAGCATGGAATGGACCTGTGGTTCCCTGGGGAGGGTAAAGTTGCAGCAGATTCCTGGTAAAGCTGCCCAAATGACAGGCCTACAATGCCTGGCCTTCCTTTTGCTCCTTTCCTAGTATTACTAACTAGCTCATTACAATGGTATCAGTATGACTAAGAATGGGGGGATTGAAATCACTTGTGCTGGTAATCAGGCACACTCAAAACTAATCACAGATTTTTATTTTAGGATAGACATATGGCCTAAAGAGTACCCAGACCTTCTTCCTCCCTATCACAGCTTATACATATAAAGTACAGCCTGATAGACATTTCTCCTGCCCCTGGAAAGGTTCCCTTATGTCTGGACAAGTGACTTTCCAACCCAGGTCAATATTATCTTAATTGCTTTTCACAGACAGGCCAACTCTGAGCATGTTCTCCTGCCCGGGACTTTTGAGTTGTATCTTGAACGGACATCAGGCCCCATGGGTGTCAGGAAATCAGATTCCAGCCGTAGCTGTCCCTGACTTTTATACCCTCAGGTATAATACCTTAATACCCGCAGGACCGTCATATCCTCTCCTGAGAACTGAATGAGTTCAAGTGAAGAATCTCAAAGGTTTCTTCCAGCATTAGTGCTGATTCTACTACAATTTAATCAAAAGCTAGAAATGAATTGCTGACCTTCACTTCCAAAGTCCCTGGTGCTAGAATGAGTTGATTCTATGAGCAATCCCTGCTGAAAAAGTAACTGAAGCAAACTTGGCATATGTTTTTCCAAGAGAGAATCCCTTCTTTCTTTTGGGTTAACATTTTGTTTGCCAGCATAACTAATCTGTTTTACAAGTGCCGAAAGGATTGACTCAGCTTTATCTCTCTCTGGAGAGCAGTCATTATTGCTGCTTTTCCTTTCTTAGTAAACTCCACTGAGATTTTAAAATTCCATGGAAATTACAGCTATTTTGGGTGCATTTAGCTTCTTAAAATACATTGAGTTTTATCTGAATGGGCCCTTTGAGACTCCCTCTCTGAAGGAGGACTTGCCCATCGGATGGAACACTGCCTCTGTCCTCAACTTGGCAGCAAGATCCACCAAGTCTGTTCAGCTCAGTGCTGAGACCACCTCACTCCCAAACCTGCCCTCATCCCTTACTAATTGTCCCTCCAGTGACCCTGGAACTTTCTGCACAGAGGTTTCCTAAGATCCTGATGTAGAAATCAGGTCCCCAAATAAATTATTCCCCTGCTGTGCCCCCCAAGTTTTTCAAATGAGTGTCATACATCCCTCATTCTCTGTGTCCCCTCCTTAGGACAATCCTCTGACTATTCAGAGCCTCAAGTGTTCCAAATGATCCATTCCTTGGCAGAAAGCAAGAAGTTCCTCCTCCTTTCGGGAAGCCTGAGGCCATCCAGTTGCATAAATTTCCAGCTAAGCGTCTCTAGGGATTTTCTTAAAGTGAGGAGAAATGGGGTGCTTCCAGCCCTCCTGAAGTCTCCAGCTGGGAGGTCAACCAGAGGCCCTTTCAGTCCACTGCCCTTGGTGGAGCGACAATCAACAAGTGTGGAGAGTGCTCAGAGCTCCTACAGCTGTCACCTCCTCCTTACAGAGGGGTCCCTGCCCCCTGCATCCCACTCTGCTCTGGCTCCAGATCCTGAGGCTGCCCTTGGGTGGCCCAATAACAGACTCCCAAGAATGCCACCACTCACTCCTTCCTGATCCCCCTACTCCCATTCACAGGGCTTTGTTTCTTATGCTGTTTGCTAAAGCTCATTATATAGTTCTCTATACATTTTTGTTTATCTGAATTATGATCAATGAAACAATTTCAAAGGATTGGCTCTAACTTGTCATTTTCCACTTTAGCTCATTGGAACACGGCTTCTTACAGAAAGTATTGCTTATTGAGATTTTCCTAATGCTATATTTTCCTATCAGATTAATAGCGGGGTGGGGGATTTAAAGTAGCTACTAGTTGAGAGATTCTTTGCATACTTAAATATTTAACAGTTGTCTTGAAATCAAATAAAAACAGGGAAATGTTGTCTTAAGTTGTATTTTAAAGAATTTGAACTTAGTAAATACCAGTTCTTAGGAAAATTTTAGAAAGCTCCCTTGTGTTCTTTTCAACAGATCCTTATTCAATCCCACATTAAGCTGGTGTTGCATTGGAAGTCCTGGAGTACACAAATTAACATAACATGCTCCGTGCCTTATTGACGTACCTTATAATCAAATAAGGAGATCATAAATTCATACACTAGCACCTAAAATTCTTTTGTTGAACAAAGCATGGGATAAATAATACATTCATTAAAAGTTAAAGACGATCTGTGATTCAGAAAAAATGTGTGCCTTGAGAAGCAATGTGATGCACCTCTTGTTACTACACATACGTCAACACAGTAGACTATACTGACTTTGGAAGTTCCCCTTCCCAACACAAAATAATACGATAAATCCAAATTAATTTTTAAAAATACGCAACTGAGCTTGACATTACGAATGGAAATCCCCAGGTAGGAGAAATGAGTACAATATTCAAAATCAATGTAGTGAGCAAGAGCTAAACCCAGTGACCTACAGAGGAGCTTCCTATGGGAACCAGGGTTGGGACTTGAGCTCAGAGTCCCAGGCAACATCAGCCCCTAGAAATGGGCCCTTTCATACATGTGAGAGCCAGTCCGTACAGTGGAAACTAGAATACCCTGCCCTCTAAGCCAGGGAGGCAGCAAAAAGGCAAGAAATCTGACATAGGAAACCCACCTCAAACCTTGCTCAATGTGTTGTATGAATTTGCATGAAGACATGCAAAAAACCAGAACTAATCAAACTGAAACTCTTTCGGCCTTGGTACATTCTTTTGACCATTTTTCACCCACTGTTTCTGGTTTTATCTGGATGCTCGGTGCTGTCCAATACAATAGCCAAACTCATGGCCCACAACAGGGGGACCTTCGCAGACCAGTCCACTTAATTCAGTGGTTCTCAACCTTGGCTGCACATTAGAATCACCTGGAAATCTTTTTAAAATCCTGATTTCTGGGCCTCATCCTCCGGAAATTCTGTTTCTTTGTTACTAATGTTGTGGCCCCACCTCATAACAAAGAAACAGAATTTCCGGAGGATGAGGACCAGAAGTCAGGATTTTAAAAAGATTCCCAGGTGATTCTCATGTGCAGCCAAGGTTGAGAACCACTGACTTAATTCCTGTGGAAACAACTCCCACTGAAGAAGAGTTCCTAGTAAAAATGTATAACCCCCAAGAGGAGACAGAGAACTAGGGAAGAGACAGAGAAATAAGGTACAATGAACTAGAGAAATCACATCTAAAGAAATACAGATAATAGAAAAATATGAACATGCCATCAGTTAGGGATATTTACAGTGTTCAAAGAGAAGTGAGGAGTAGAAGTCATAAGACAAGAACAACACATAACGAAAAGGACTAGATCTGATTAAAAAAGAACAAAGCAAATTCTAAAAATTAAACAAATATTTAGGAATTTACGCTTCCATATCTGGCCAGACAGCACAACTAGTACCAGGCTTGTCCTGCTACCATAAAACACAAGTCAATTGGATTACATATAGAGAGCAGTTGTTTTCAGACATTAAATAACAGCTGAAGTAGGACCATGATTCCCAAGAGAGGAAAACGAATTAGATGGCTCCTACACTTGCTCTGGCTTCTGGGGGAGACATGTTCTGGATCATATCAGAGAGAGGAACGCCCTCTCAAAAATGCTGAGCGATGAAGATCAGAGTTCAGGAAGTCTGAAGTGGCAGAAGCTGTAGGGTGGAACAATTGTAGGGTGGAACCTCACCCCCAGGGTGAATTTTTCCTCCTCTAGCATATTACTGGTCACGTGGTTTAGACCTCCCTGAGCTTTCATATCATTGGTCATGTGGTTCTGACCCTCCCCTGACATTTTGCTGGTCATGTAGTTGACCCCCTTTAGAGGAGGAGCAAGGGGCTAGAGAATAGCCTCATTCTACTCCCATATAAGCCCTTGCACTACCACTGCCTTAAGCATTAAGGCCTAGAGATTCAATTGAGTTTCAGCTCCAGGTCCAGAAAAAGCAGCAAGGTCAGCAGGAGTGACCCCATGGCTGACATCAGGACCAGCTGCAATGACTAATGACCCCCGTGTCCTGGCACCAACCAACCAGTAGAGACCACGACCCTGAAAAGATACAGCTGGAAAGCTGATGAACATTCTATTGAGATCCTCCCCCAGAGACCTCCAGATAAAAGCTTTTAAGACAGCGGTTCTCAACCTGTGGGTTGGGACCCCTTTGGCAGTCAAACGACCCTTTCACAGGGGTCGCCTAAGTCTTAGGCCCTAAGACCATCCTGCATATCAGATATTTACATTACGATTCATAACAGTAGCAACATTACAGTTATGAAGTAGCCACGAAAATAATTTTATGGTTGGGTCACAACGTGAGAAACTGTATTTAAAGGGCCAGAAGATTGAGAACCACTGCTTTAAGATGAAGACCCAGCAAGCATTCTCTCTGTCTCTTTAGCACACCTGCCCTTCCCACCTCCCTTCCCCACTCTCTTCTCTCCAGGTGCCCACAGGATCGATTTCTCTCTCTCTCTCTCTCTCTCTCTCTCATGCCTTTCTTCCTCTCCTTTCTCTGGGTGTATAACTTTGCCTTTCTTTCTCCTAAGCTCCAAGGGACCTTCTTTTGCCTCTGTAATTCAAGCATGTCAAACTCGCAGCCCACAACGAAGATTTTTGCGGCCCAGTTTTAATAAAATTTTTATAACTTAATTTTTACAATATCTTGTTATACATAATTACTAGTAATGAATTACAGCGTTCACTGATGACTATAATCATGTTGCATTCATGGCCCTTACGCGCCTTGTGCACAGGCGCACCATTTCTCTCCACTAATACCAACAGCGAATATTTTAGCAGCCGATTGCCCCGTCATTAGTCTTGGACTGACTTGTTTGGTGTGGGCAACAGGAAATATTTCACTTTCAGAGAACAAGAAAAATAGGTTTATTTGCATTACGCTTATTAATTTGTGCAGTTATTCAGTGTCTGGTAAGTTAATGTTCAAGAAAAAATATTAATTATTAAAATGCTCTATTTATTTTATGTTAACGATTAGTCATTTATTTCAGCCCTTTGTATTCAGCATGGTCTCTATTGAAGTAAATCTACGTTTCTATGAAAATTGAAGCTTTTTGATTTTTTGCGGCCCACATAAACTTAAACCTTGTTTATTTGGTTCGTGTTAGCCTTTGGGGTTGACATGCTTGCTGTAACTTGTTTCCTGAGCTGACACAACCTAGCTGACTCACTTCTTTCTATTTCTGTGGCTTCCTAAAGAAATTTTCTCCTTCGATTTGATTTCCTTGGCTCTGAATCCTTTCTTTGCCAAACTGAAGTACCGAGGTTGCTGAACCGAGGTCCAATTACCAATAACACCTGGTACCATTCTACCACTACCTCATTGATGGACATTTGGCTATTGTTTCCCCATTTTGGCTATTGTAAATAGTGCTTCAGTGAATATTAGTGCACAAGTGTTAATGTAAAAAACATTCAAACCTGTAAAGAATTTTTGTGACTTTATTTGAGCCAAACTATGGACAATTGCCAGGAAGCAGAATCTCAACATATTGGGATAATGCTCCAGAATGGCAGTTCTTCACCTTGTTTTGTACATTACAATCAAAGGAGGAGATGTAAGTGGGTTACATGAACTCCATTGGTGATAGATTAGGGAGGCGGGAGAATGCAAAGTAGGGAAACCTCTGGGATCGGATAAAAAGTAAAATGATAGACAAATACTTCTTCTACTTAAGAGGCTATAGGATAGTTAACAGTCAACAATTAACATGATAACAATACCAATTAAGGAATTTGTGGTCTCCGTCCTGGCACCCAGGCCCATTTGGTTGTGCTCTGAGGGGTCCAGGTCTGGAAAAAGGGAAGTTATAAGTTACCTGACTTTTCACAGGTATGTTATCTTAGATGCAAAAAGACAATAGACTCAATAAAGATCGAAGTTGATCTTTGTCAAGGAAGATACTGGCCTAGCACATGACTACCCACTACAAACTGCTTTTTAATGAGAGGTTTTTAATTTCAGACCATCTTTTGTGGTTATTTTAGGTCTCTTGACTGCAAGGCCTCCATCCACACAGACCTTCAGGTTAGCATGTGGCCCTTTTTTTGTCCACACAAGTATCTATTGGAGTTTGTGCTTTTAATTCTTTTGGGTCTATACCTAGAAGTAGAATTGCTGGATTGTATAATTCCTTGTTTAACTTTATGAGGAACCACTAAACTTTTTCACTGTGGCTGCACCATTTTACCTTCCAATCAGCAATGCATAAAGGTTCTATTTTCATTCTTTTTTTTTTTTTTTTGAAATATTTTAAGTTGATTTTAGAGAAAGGAAGGGAGAAGAAGAGAGAGAGAAAAAAATCGACATGAGAGAGAAACATTGATCAGTTGCCTCTCACACACACCCCAACTGGGGATCAAATCCGCAACCTGGGTATGTGGTATGACAGGGAATTGAACCCAGCCACCTTTGGGTATACTGGACAGGGTTCCATTTTCTTCACATTCTTCTTCTTTTAAAAAATATATTTTTACTGATATTAGAAGGAGAGGGAGGGAGAAGGAGAGATAGAAACATCAATGATGAGAGAGAATCATCCATTGGCTGCCTACTACACCCCCTCTACTGGGGCTTGAGCCCACAACCTGGGCATGTGCCCATGACCTTCTGGTTCATGGGTCAATGCTCAACCACTAAGCCACACTGGCCGGGCTATGTTCTTTTTTTAAACTACTTAAGTCAATATAATTTTCAAATCCTTCCTGACCAGCTGGTAGGAAATTTCTTTTCATTCCTTCCTGTGCCTTTCACACCTACACCAGGACTGTAATGAAATGCAATAAGTGGTGTTGGGCCCTTTGGTCCACACAGACTTTCACTGAAATGTTCTTTGCTGCTGTCTGACACCTTCATGGTTAGCATCTTTCTCTCACCCCCTTGAGACAAGAGACATTCTTGTAAGGCAGAGAATCCCACGGTTTGTAAGTTCTACTCCCTACACATTTCCCTCTGAGGTTATGTAAGACCCCAGGTCTACCAGAAAGCCCATCCTGGTGGCCTGTAGTCTGAAATGCACAGACCCCTTTTTCAATCCCTAAAATCATTTTGCTCTCTGGGAGTAAGTTTTATTCCCCTTTCTGTTTGTTGAAACCCCCCAATTTCTCTTAATAATTTTGCACATCTTTACATCCTCAAACAAAAGACCGGAAATCTTGCAGATAACTTCTGCTTTTCTGCCAACCACATACTTTCCCAGAAACCAGGAAGCCCAGGGTCACAGTAAGTTACCTGGTCCATTGAACAGGGGAAGGAAATGGAGAAATTTTAGGAGGAGGGCAGAATTAATACTTTAAAATATTATCAAGACAAGTAAACAATTAGATGTAAAATAAAAACGTACACATGCTCATGGAGAAAATTTGAGAAGTGCAGTAAAGATAAAGAAAAATATTTATAATCACACCACCTAAACTTAACATGTTGAATATATCCTTCCAGCCTTTTCTCTGAAGACAGAAATGTACTTTAAACTTTAAGTTTATACATGTTACCTTTCAATATTTTAGAGTTTCCCTTTCTGAAATAACTAAATAAACTATTTTAAGCTTCTATTTTACGTGACTTCCAGATATCAAGTGCCTTTTCTACTAGTTCTGAGAATTCTGAATGACAGACAACCTACTTACCTAGTCTTTTGATCACTTTTCACCCACTGTTTCTGGTTTTATCTAGATGCTTGGTGCTGTCCAACATAATAGCCATATGTGGCTATTTAGGTTTAAATTAATAATATTTAAATAAAATTGAAATTCAAGTCCCCAGTCAAACTAGCCACACTGAAAATATTCAAAAGCACATATGGCGATCTTATTGCAGAATGTTCTATTGGATGTCATTGCTCTGGTTCACCTTTGCTCATCTGACTCCCCCCCCCCCCCCCCGCCTGCCCTGGCACCTGCTTATCAGTTCCTCTTATTGCCTAGCTCCCACTCCTATATTCTCCAAAACACCAAACCCACGTTGCTGCTGGATTTTAAAATAAAGGTATTTGCTATAAAGGTTTAGCAATAGCAGGAAAATAACTGAAAAAGAAATAGCTAGTGTCACTGTTGCTCAAATTCACTAACCTGCAGGTACAATGTACAAATCCAACCAACAAGTAAACTGATTGGGCCTCAGTTCTGCAATTGATGGGTCGAGGAATAATTACCTTTTTATTCAAGTGTTAACAGATTTTGAGTATTTGTCATGCTCTTCTCTTCTAATTAAAAGCACCACATAATATATGGTGAAAAGTTAAAAATGAATAGCAAGTATTCTTATGTAAGTAGCTGTTTATTTTCATTTCAAAAGCAAGCTTTCCCTAGTGCCTGGCCCACTGCTCTATGGTTGACCTTTTTGCTTCTTTTCTCTTTCTTGCTCAGGGTCTCGAACATTCTATCTTTCAGGCTACCAATGCAAACACTGAGAACTTGTGATATGATGAGAAATTTGCCTCCTGATTTTTCTAAACCCCTCCTTATCTAGACTGGCCTATGGCCTTTTTTCAGAGCCAGAGACGCCCCTTCATCTTTCACAAACAAAAGAGTAGCTTTTCCCTGTGAAGAATGTTGTCATTCTTCTAAAATGCTGAAGCAGTCACTGGGAAATTTCATTTTATAACTGATAATTTGTCTTCCTCTTTCATGCTGCTTTTTAAATTTCCCCATGTTTTCCTTATTATGTTTCGTAGATTTCTGTATAATATTTCCTTCATGTATCCTACTCTACTTAACTATCCATGCTTTTAGATATTTGCATGTTTGGTTTGTTTTCATCTGACTACAAATGCAGAGATTAGTAACTTTGCATGAACTTCTGATTATTTCTCTAGGATAGATTCCTAAAAGTGAAATTATTTGACCTGTAATAATGTATTAAATATTCACTGCCATCCCACAGGAGACAAGTTTACATCCCCTTACCCTTCCTCTCTTACCATTGATGTTGGCCTTGGCCAAATGACTTGCTTTGGCCATTAAAACTTTAACACATTTGACACAATCAAAGAACTTAAATATGCGTCTGCATTTGCCCTACTGCCCTTTGATAAACAGCCATGAAGACAGCCACTGACCTTCAGACTAGGCCCTGGGGAAAAAATAGGGAATAGGCTTGAGTTCACCTATAACCTTGAGTTCACCTATAACCTAGCCCAGCTTCCTCCTTCTAAAGAGAGTCACCCAGTTGAGTCCATTCTAAATCAGCCAAACCACCATCAACCTACAGAAGCAGGAGCATGAGAAAAAATATTGTTCATGTGGCAGTGAATTTTAGGACAGTCACACAGCATATTGTAGTGTCCAAATAATGCATTTTTCATATCAAGATTGCATTCAGTTACAGGGTTTCCAAATGTTCTTGTCAAGGGTCCTAGACGAAACTTAATGGTTCTGTTTCCAGAAAACTCAAAGACAAATCTTTGCTGTGACTAAAGAATTTTCTTATATTATTTTAGACTATTAGTTTGTTCTCTTTTTTTTATTGTTGATACTATTACATATGCCCACCACTCCCCCACCTGTTTCTCCCCCCAAACCACCCCCCAACCCCCAGCCCCACTAGGCCTTTCTTATGTTATTATCTGTGTCCATGGGCTATGAATATATGACTATCTGTTCTTTAGTTAATCTCTTCCAGTCTCTTCCCACTCCCCTCCTCTCTTAGATCTGTCAATCTGTTCCATGTATCCATGCCTCTGGTCCTATTTTGTTCATCAGATTGGACATATAAATGAGATCATGTGAAATTTGTCTTTCTCTGCCTGGCTTATTTCGCTTAGCATAATAATCTCTAGGTACATCCATGCTCTCTCAAAGGGTGAGAGATCCTTCTTTTTTACAGCTGCCTAATATTCCATTGTGTAAATGTACCACCTCTTTGTTATCCACTCATCTACTGATGAGCGCTTGGGCTGTTGCCAGATCTTAGCTATTGTAAATAATGTTGCTATGAACATAGGGGTGCATATATTCTTTCTGATTTGTGTTCTCTGGGATTCTTAGTATATATTCCTAGGAGTGGGGTGACTGGATCAAATGGCAGTTCAATTTTTAATTTTTGGAGGAAACTCCATACTGTTTTCCACAGTGGCTACAACCATTCTGCATTTCCAGTGAACTAGTGTTCCTTTTTCTCCATTTCCTCACCAGCACTTGTTTGTTGATTTATTGATGGTAGCCATTGGTCCTGGTGTATGAACTTTTTAATGTATTTCTGGATCCAATTTACTAAATATTTTGTTGAGGATTTTAGCATCTATGTCAGTGATGGTGAACCTATGACACGCGTGTCAGAGGTGACACACTAACTCATTTTTTTGGTTGGTTTTTCTTTGTTAAATGGCATTTAAATATATAAAATAAATATAAAAAATATAAGTCTTTGTTTTACTATGGTTGCAAATATCAAAAAATTTCTATATGTGACACGGCACCAGAGTTAAGTTAGGGTTTTTTAAAATGCTGACATGCCGAGCTCAAAAGGTTCGCCATCACTGATCTATGTACATCAGCAATATTGGCCTATGATTTTCTTTCTATGTAGTGTCTTTCTGGTTCTGGAATTAGGAAAATTCTGGCCTCATAAAATGAGCTTGGAAGTCTTGACTGTAGTGAGTGTTCTTTGGGACCCAATTATTATCTGTGTCCATGGGCTATGAATACATGACTATCTGTTCTTTAGTTAATCTCTTCCAGTCTCTTCCCACTCCCCTCCTCTCTTAGATCTGTCAATCTGTTCCATGTATCCATGCCTCTGGTCCTATTTTGTTCATCAGTTTATCTCTTTGATCTCCTGAGCTGGGTGCTGTAGGAATGCCCCTTGTGTGGGTTACGTGGGCCCTCCCGGTATAGTGGAGTTTTGGTTGCTGTTGTCCCGATCATGAGTGGGCTCAGCTCTTGAGTTGACCGACAGTGTGGCTCAGCCCTGGCCACATTGTGCAAACTGTTGTACAGGTACTGACAGGACAAAACTAGACAAAACAGGATCACACCAAAAACAAAAGGAAATATAAAAACCACCACAACCAACAAAAACAGAAACAACAACAACAATGCATAAGGAGAAAAAAGAGACACACAAAAATTAATAAAAGATGTAAAAAGGATTAGAGAAGAAAAAACAAATGGAAAGAAAGAATATACAAGGAAAGATAGAAAAGAAAAATTATAAAAATTTAAATTAAAATAATTTTAAAGAGTAATAATAGTAAATAATAAAAGTGGAATAGAAAAAATAGGAATAAAGAATAAAAAAGGAAAAACAGAATAAGAAAAGAGAAATATGGAGAACCAAGATGGCGGCATAGGTTAACGCCGGAGTTTGCTGCTTTGAACAACTACTTCAAAAGTGAAACCAAAAAACGGAAGGGACATCACCCAGAACCACAGGAACGCTGGCTGAGTGGAAGTCCTACAACTAGGAGGAAAGAGAAATGCATACGGACACTCAGAGGAGGCGCAGTGCTGAAGTCAAATTCTGAGGTGCGGAGTGCGCGGAGCGGGCTGGCGGCGGAGGGCGCGGTTGGCGTTTTCAATCGGGAGGGAGTCGCAGAATCTGAGCTCCAGATCCGGGCGAGTCTTTAGCGACCCAGACTCAAACGGGAGAAGCGGGACTGTCTGGCTTCGGTCAGAGCGAGTGCAGCTTTCTCTCCGAGCTTTGCAGCGGGTGCTGGGACTCAGAGAGGCAGAGCCCCTGGGGACAGGACTGAGAGCCGCCATAACTGCTCTCTCCGGCCCACCCTGTTGATCCTGTGCGACCCGCCCTGCCCAAGCCCTGCACAGAGGTATTTGCTGGATAGCCTCAGGCAAAGGCTAGATTAGCACCTCCCTAGAGGACAGAAGTTCTCTCACTGCTGACACAGCTGATTCTCATAGCCACTTGGCCTGGAGGTCAAACCCTCCCTGGAATTAGCTACAACAATCAAGATTTAACTATAAGACTGCGAACAAAGACCACTAGGGGGTGCACCAAGGAAGCATAACAAAATGCGGAGACAAAGAAACAGGACAAAATTGTCAATGGAAGATATAGAGTTCAGAACCACACTTTTAAGGTCTCTCAAGAACTGTTTAGAAGCCGCCGATAAACTTAATGAGATCTACAAGAAAACTAATGAGACCCTCGATCTTATATTGGGGAACCAACTAGAAGTTAAGCATACACGGACTGAAATAACGAATATTATACAGACTCCCGACAGCAGACCAGAGGAGCGCAAGAATCAAGTCAATGATTTGAAATGCGAGGAAGCAAAAAACACCCAACCGGAAAAGCAAAATGAAAAAAGAATCCAAAAATGCGAGGATAGTGTAAGGAGCCTCTGGGACAGCTTCAAGCGTACCAACATCAGAATTATAGGGGTGCCAGAAGATGAGAGAGAGCAAGATATTGAAAACCTATTTGAAGAAATAATGACAGAAAACTTCCCCCACCTGGTGAAAGAAATGGACTTACAGGTCCAAGAAGCGCGGAGAACCCCAAACAAAAGAAATCCAAAGAGGACCACACCAAGACACATCATAATTAAAATGCCAAGAGCAAAAGATAAAGAGAGAATCTTAAAAGCAGCAAGAGAAAGAAACTCAGTTACCTACAAGGGAATACCCATACGACTGTCAGCTGATTTCTCAACAGAAACTTTGCAGGCCAGAAGGGAGTGGCAAGAAATATTCAAAGTGATGAATACCAAGAACCTACAACCAAGATTACTTTATCCAGCAAAGCTATCATTCAGAATTGAAGGTCAGATAAAGAGCTTCACAGATAAGGAAAAGCTAAAGGAGTTCATCAGCACCAAACCAGGATTATATGAAATGCTGAAAGGTATCCTTTAAGAAGAGGAAGAGGAAGAAAAAGGTAAAGATACAAATTATGAACAACAAATATGCATCTATCAACAAGTGAATCTAAGAATCAAGTGAATAAATAATCTGATGAACAGAATGAACTGTTGATTATAATAGAATCAGGGACATAGAAAGGGAATGGACTGACTATTCCTGGGGGGGAAAGGGGTGTGGGAGATGCGGGAAGAGACTGGACAAAAATCGTGCACCTATGGATGAGGACAGTGGGTGGGGAGTGAGGGCGGAGGGTGGGGCGGGAACTGGGAGGAGGGGAGTTATGGGGGGGGGGAAAAAGAGGAACAAATGTAATAATCTGAACAATAAAGATTTAATTTAAAAAAATAAATAAATAAAATAAAATTTAAAAAAAAAGAGAAATATGAAAGGAAAAAGAGAAAATAAAAATGGAAATAGAAAACATAAAAAAAAAAAGTGGAGTGTCCCCTCTGTGAGCTGCTCTCCCCTTTCCCCACAAAACTGCACTCAGCAAGAATATCCAGGACTTGGCTGGGGTGATTTAAAGAGACTCCCACTGGGGGTGATGCCCCTAATTTGTAGGAGTGGGGTGGACACACTTCCTCTTCTTCCCAGGGCTGCACGGGCTGAGCTCACTGGAGAGATCAGATCTGCTTCCCCGTGATGCAGCCCCTGGGCCCAGCATGTGCCTAACCCTGGCCCCAAAGGAAGTGGGTGGGGATCAACAGCAAAAATGAACCCTGCTTGGCACTCTAATCTTTCCTTGTGGCTGGCCTCAGCTGGGTGGGCCTCTGACCAGGCTCCTACCAGGCCAAACATCCGCCCTTCTGTTCCCCTTCCCCACACCATCAAACTGAACAGTAGGAGTGCAAATTTCCAGCCCAGCCCCATTCCTCTTTGCCTCGGATCCCAGCAGGATGGGGCAAACCCAGCAGTTTAGTCGCTGGGTGGGAGGTGGGCTGGAGATGTGCAAGATCGATCCTCTTTCCCAAGCCACACGTTCTAAGCCCCTGACCCGTGCTTTACCCAAGGCCCTGTCAGAGAATAGAGGGCCCCCCAAAGTCACTGCTGGGTGTACCGAGCAGACCCCTCCACCATCCCCAAGTACTGGCACGTGGCCCTTCCTGCAGGCCCAGACCAGAGCCAACTTCCTAGGCTGGTGTTGTAACAAAAAAATCGCTCTTTGCCTGGGATGATGCGATGGGAGTCTCCCAGGCGGACCAAATCCCCACTGATTCCCTCCACCCCATGGTACGTGGGCTCCCCTTTTCTGCTCTGTTGCTCTGGATAGGGGGTCCTTGGCTAGAGCTGAGACCCTACGTTCTGTGATAGAATGAGCAGAAAAGTACAGTAAAACAGTTGTGACCCCATTTCATATGTTCTAAAAAATGATGAAAAGCATGACAGGTATAAACAGACATAATCTGAACTGCTGGAAGTTAAAACTAAAATATGTAAAATGAAAAATGTAGTGGGTAAGATTAACAGTATATTAGATGTTGCAGAAGAAACGATTAGTAAACTTGAAGACATAGCAATGAAAACTATCCAAATAAGACACACAGAGAAAGGGAAGGGCAGAGCATCTTTGGGCTGTGAGATAACTTTAAGTCAACGAATACACGTGTAATAATTCAATTTCTTCGAGATGAAAAGAAAAACAAAGTTTGAAGAAAGAATGGCCCAAAATTTTATCAATTTGGTGAAAACATTTTAAAGAAGTTACTTAGTATGTTGTCCACATGGATTAGAATGGGTGAGGCACAAGAATTGAAGGGAAATTAATGTAAAGACTAGTACATTATTTCAGGTTAGAGATGGTGGTAACAAAATATGGTAGCAGAAGATATGGAATGTGTGTATGGATAGAAGAGATGTTTAGAATACAGAATAGATTTTAAAGATGGATTATATATTGGAGTGTGAAGAGTGTGGTGTCTGAAAATTGTAAATTATGGCACTGGACACAGGTTTGTTTCTGGTCCATGGGAGTCAATGAGATTAGAAGCATTGGAGAGAACTAACTTTAGAGGGAGTTTGGGATCTGACATGTTGAAACTGAAGCATCCTCTCAGAGATGTGAAACAAGATATATAAGGTCTAGGCTTAGAAAAGAGGTGTGAGATAGATTTACAATTTTTAAAAGTCATGTATGTATATTTGTAATAAATGTATTTGCCTGAGGAGATATAACAGAATGTGAAGAGACAGGCCAGGCTTGAGTCTTGAGAAACTCCATCATTTAATTAATAAGTGGAGGAGGATGAATCTGCAACAACATCAACAAAAATTTTAATGACAGAAAGGAAGAGCAGCCAGGGAGTTAGATAGAAAACCAGTACATAATAATATTCATGGAAGCCAGCAGAACAAACTATTTCAAGAAGGAATGTGTGGGTAACAACGTCAAATTCTACCAAGAGCTGAAAAATGTCCATTGAGTATGGCAATATGGAGGTGATTGTTAATCCAAGTGAGAGGGGCAGAGGCCGAATTAAAGTAAATTGAACATTAGCAAAAGCTGTTAAACAGAATAGGGAATCTATCATTCTTTTAAAAATTTTAAATGTTTAGCTCTGAAAGGAAGGAGAAAGATGGAAAGTGGGGTGTTAGCTAGAAAGGGTCTAAATATCAGAGGTTGAAAAATTGCTTTAAAATTTTATTTACCATTTAAATTTTTAAAAATAATGTTTAATTTTTAAGTCATTTAAATATTTTTAATTATACTCAACATACAATATTATATTAATTTCAGCAGTGCAACATGGTGAATAGATTTTTATACACTTTACAAAGCAATCACCCTGTTAAGTCTAGTATCATCTGGCATCATACATATTTATTATAATATTATTGACTATATTCCCCATGTAATTCTTTATATATCTGTGACTATTTTTATAACTGACAATTGCACTTCTTAATCCCTTTCACCTTTTTTGTCCATCCATTCAACCTCCTTCCATCTGGCAACCATTAGTTTATTCTCTGTATCTGTGAGATTGTTTCTGTTTTGCATATTTATTTTGTTTTTGGATATCACATGGAAGTGACATTATATGGTATTTGTCTTTTTCTATATTATTTATTTCACTTAGCATAAAACCCTTTAGGTCTACCATGTTATTGCAAATGGCAAGGTTTCATTTTATTAATAGCTGAATAATATTTCATTGTTTATATTTACCCAGTCATCTATCAATAGATGCCAATATTGCTTCCATATCTTGGCTTCAGAATATTTTTTAGCATATTTAAATGCCATTGGGAATGATCCAATGTTAGGTAGCATTTGGATATGCAGAAAAGAGAAGAACTCTTTGGTAATGTAATATTTTTGAAATATTAGAGAAGAGTAGAATCCAAGACTCAGGTGAAAAGATTAACTTTAGGGTAGAGACAGGAGGGAAGAAGCAGAAGATAGGTTTAGATGGAGGCTCATAGAATTAACAGGAGGAAATTCAAATATATCTCTGATGGCGAATCAAGGTTAACCAATAAATTCAATTTTAAAAAAAGAATAAGGTAAGAAGGCAGGAATGAGGGCAATATGCTTGAAAAAATATGGAGTATAAGGAAGGTTCAAAGTTATTACTGAAAAAGTGAATTAAGAAGAAAAAAACTGTAAAGTTGCTTTGCGAGGTGGAATAGACATTTGATATTGGTTACGGAATTTATCTACCAGTGCAACCTGCAATTGAAGAATAAGAAGGTGCAGGGGAAGGAGAAAAATAGAGTTGATCAGATTTGGAGTTTTCTAAACACTTGTAATCCTATCCTATATAATACAAGCATAATATGCTAAGTGTCCAGTCGTTCAGTCAGCTGTTCAACCAATCAAAGTGTAATATGCTAATGATATGCTAAGGCCACTCAAGTGCTTGCTATGACTTGCTCTGACCACCAGGGGGCAGAGAGTTGACTGGTCGACCAGTTGCTATGATGTGCACTGACCACCAGGGAGCAGACAGTCTGACCAGTAGGTTAGCTTGCTGCTGGGGTCCGGCTGATCAGGACTGAGCGAGATGGGCTGGACACACCCCAGAGCCCTCCCACAGTCCCTTCCCACCTGGTCAACCTCCCACATCCCTCCCCAGACCCGATTGTGCACCAGTGGGGTCCTTCGGCCTGGCCTGCACCCTCTCGCAATCTGGGCCCCTCGGGGGATATCGGAGAGCCATTTTCAGCCTGATCCCACAGGCCAGGCCCAGGGACACACTGGCGCACAAATTCATGCACCAGGCCTCTATAAGGAAATAGAGAGGCAAAGGAGGCTCATGTTATTGGTAGAAGTGCTATTGTATTTGTGGATTATAGTGTCTAGACTGGTTAAGGAACTGAAGAAAGAGTGAAGTGGAGGGGCTACACAAGGTCCTAATTTGGTCAAACAAAAGTCAAGAATGGTAGAAGTTTATTTTCTTTAAAAAATTTTTTATTGTTTTCCTTTATATTGAATATATTGGGGTGGTGATGGAAGGAGACTTGACTTGGGGTGGGGAACATATAATACAGTGTATAGGTAATGTGTTGTAGAATTGTACACCTTTAATAAAATTGTATAATTTTGTTAAAGATTAAGTAGAAGTTCCTAATAGAGTCAAACAAAGGTCAAGAGTGAGTAGTTGAATAAGTAAGTTGAAAATAAAGGAGATAATAAACAGAGAGCAGGATTCTGAATTAGTGATTTTGGAAGTTGTGCAATATTATGACATAACAAGGCCTAGAGCAGTGATGGCGAACCTTTTGAGCTCGGCGTGTCAGCATTTTGAAAAACCCTAACTTAACTCTGGTGCCGTGTCACATATAGAAATTTTTTGATATTTGCAACCATAGTAAAACAAAGATTTATATTTTTGATATTTATTTTATATATTTAAATGCCATTTAACAAAGAAAAATCAACCAAAAGAATGAGTTCACATGTCACCTCTGACACGCATGTCATAGGTTCCCCATCACTGGCCTAGAGTGTTACCAAGGAAGTGGTTTGTTTAAAATACCTACTTGAAACTATGCTAAATTTTAACCTTGCTCTTAAAGTCAATATATAGACAATTATCGTTTTATCAGTTTATATTATTTTAAATAATAACATATTTTATTGATTTTTTTTTTTAAAGAGAGGAAGGGAGAGGGATAGAGAGTTAGAAACATCGATCAGCTGCCTCCTACACACCTCCTACTGGGGATGTGCCCGCAACCAAGGTATATGCTTTTGACCGGAATCAAACCTAGGACCTTTCAGTCTTCAGGTCGACGCTCTATCCACTGGGCCAAACCGGTTAGGGCAGTTTATATTATTTTAAAAAAATAAATCCACTAGGGATAAATGTTCATGTGCAGTCTCTGAATCCATTCTCATAGACTCTATTTACATATTTTAAACTAGCAACTGTAAAATTTTATATTTAGATTGCATACTTCCTTTCAATGGCATTCAAATTTCTTTTAACCACCTACCAGTTCTACAACCTTGGCTGATCACCAGAATCACCTGTGGAGCTTTTTAAATTTATGAATTCCCAGGCTGCCCACAGTTAACCAGTAGATTAAGTAGTTCTCAGGTGGAGGATGGGAATATATACAGGCTTCCCAAGTAATTCTGACTATTCACCAGGGATGACAACATTGAACCACTGGCCTGAGAGATGGGGAAGAATTCTGCCTCTGGTTTCTCAACTCCTCAGTACAAACTTTGGAACTAATCATCTAAAAGGAAGCAGTGGGAATAGTGCGAATGCTTGAAAAAGGGACCACAAACTATAAACAAATGAAGTCAAAATGTACATTTCATGGAGCCAAATTTATGGATTTTAAGTAATTTTAAAATATTAAGATATTCCATTATTTTATCTTCTGATTGTCTTTTTTTTTAAAAAAAAGCAAGGGCTATATTACAATTTCTCTATCATAAGAGTACAATAAAATTATAATAACGTTATTGTAACATTATATAATAACTATGATAGATTGACTTTACTATAAAATAGTATAATTATTTATGATATTAATTTAAAACTGTTCTTTTTAAATATCCTCCTCCATATACGATTTTTGAAGACTGAAAAAAGAGATAACTGGAAAGTTGTAGAAGACTTATTAAAGATGATGCAGAAAACTACTAAAATAGCCAAAGGAATACAAAGAAGAGAAAAAAGAGAGTGATTTATGATAGGATAGAGACAACTTCAGATTAGGGATGATATCTTCAGATTTCTACAAGAGCTCTAAAACTAACTTTGTATAAGCTATATCTTTAAGTGACACAAAAAAGAAAGTTTCAAAAAAATTTTAAAAAGTGGCTTCAAATCATATGATTGCTTCAAATTATATGACCATTCCTAATATTAGCTTATTCTTTAACAACAACAACAACAAAAACAATCAGAGACTTAAAACCAACTTTCAAAGTTGCTGTTGTCACAACAAACACTCTCTCACCTAAGAAGGACCAGAAAAAGAAGAATCGAAAAGAAGTGCAATGTACCTTGTTTCCTATTTCCCATGGGAACTCTGACGACAGTTTAAGATTAAAACCTACTGGGGGAAGGGAGGAAGTGAGGTTAGTTATGTAAGTCAAATCACCACAAAATAGCTAGAGGAAGAAACAATAGTAAGACTCACCAACTCCAGGTAGAGGCAATGAAACCCTTTTGAAGTCCATATGTTTAGAAACACAGTTCAGTGACTATAAATCACTACTGTGAAGCACGTGCAAGATCTATGAGTTAGTTAGTGCTTCAGTTAATTTTACTTAAATCCTCACAAAATAATTATTCTTTGCAATTGATAATTCACCTTAAACAGAAGCTGATTTTGGTCCTCTCAGTGACTTGGAACAATTATTGATGGCGGGTGTATGGAATTTGTGGTTGATATGAATATAAATGAATAGCCAGAGCTTATTGAAAAGAGAAGGATCCAAAATAATACCGACATAGGAAAACTTTAGGTCAAATCTAACATAAAGAAATATGAAAAATGTAACTATAAATGCTGGTACTTAATTATTTAAAAAATCTTCAAACGTTTAAATGCTTAAGTTCAGCACGGGAACTAACATGGCTTAAGAGCAGCATGTGTGGAAATCATTCAGTATTAAATTATCTCAATATTAGCCAATAAGGTGACAGAACATTCTAAATCACTGCTGTTGTTTTGGAAAACATGAACATAAGCATAGTGTTCAGGAAAAGGAAAATGATAATCTCATTCTTATCTTCACTGAACCCTGCATGATGTTGAGGTCAGTTTTCCCCACCATACTTTAGTGAGCATAAGCAAACTGGGCTGTTAGCAACAGTGAAGATAATGGTACAAGTATTGGTGCCAAGCTAACAACATCAAAATAATAACCTGGGAGATCATTAAAAACAAAAATTCTAGATCCTTCACCTGGGGCTTCTAAGTTATTTGGACTTAATTTAGGATGTAGCACAGGAATCTATATCTTCAACATGCTCTTTGGTCATTGAGATGACCGGCCATGTTGGGAAAGCACTGAATCGTATTATTTCTAAAAGCCTATTCCAACTCTAAATGTTAAAATCCCAAATGCATACAAAAGATGATGCTGTTGGCCAAATGGCCTCATGAAATAGTCAATGAGGTTAAGATAACTTATATTTATTGATTTGTCATTTAGTATAAGAATATCCTAAATATATGACCTGAAAGGGAATTTAGATGAAGAAACAAAAAAAAAAAGCTCAGTCATTTATCGTCTAATTATTCTACTAGACAAATTAAGAACATTGATGTTTGTTAGATTTTATGGATGCTCTGGGGTCAAATATAATACTCCTTTGCTATCCTGCAGAAAGCACCGGTCTTTCTCTGTCTAATACAGGGATTTTCCAAAGGGAGCAAAGGACCTTTTGTCCAAATAGCCAATTGTACTGTCTCATTAAAAAAAATACGTATTAGAAAGAAAATTGCTATGATGAAAGGTTTCACAAAGCACAGATGTCCTTTAGTCAGCATGAACAGAAGCCAGTAACTCTCAGGAATTGTTTCTGCAACATCTGTTATCTACTCCTGGATTCTGTTTCCACTTTATTGTACTCAAACAGGCATCACTGGGACCCCCGACAATCATTTGTGTCCATAGAGCAAGGACAGCTGAACTGATAAAGCTGTGATAATGGCAGAGTTTCTACAGATGAGGCTGTAGGCCTGTTTTAAGATCAGCCTTAAACATGCTAGTGAATTACTTAAAAATCATAAAACATGAGAGCTAACACGGCTCTCAAGAGCATAAATTTCAAAGGCCTGGAGAAGTAATGCGACTTGACCAAAGTAGACACTGATGGAACTGAGAGACTAGAATCTGAAACTCCAGTCTCGGGCATGTAGGCAAAGAAAGTCCAAGAGCCTCTACCCCAGATACCACCATTAGTAAAATTAGCCCCCATATGAATGGAGGCAGGCAGTTGGGAAGGGAGATGTAATTAACACTCACTGCACTCCCTGCTGACAGTGATAACCGGATGGTGATTTGCTCTGCATGTAGAAGGTGTATATGTAGCATGACTATGGTAGGGGAATCAATAACGGTGGTGATTCAAGAACAAAGGAAAAGAACTGGAGACTAAATTTAGGTTATTGGGATGGAAATTTACCTAGGGTCTCTGGATTAGGATTTATGAGATACCATTTATATAAGAAATAGAATAGAAGACGTAGAAAGAGAACCAGAAACAGTGCAGAAAGAAGACAATCCTGCAAAGCAAGAGATTCCAATGCATTCAACACAAAGTGGATTCCTTGAGGGGCTGGAGATGAGGAGAAGATGCCTAGATAGAAATAATGGACTTAATAACCTTGGCCCTGAAGTAAAGTCCTAGAGCAATTTTAAAATTCAAAATGAGCCCTAGCCGGTTTGGCTCAGTGGATAGAGCGTTGGCCTGCGGACTGATGGGCCCCAGGTTAGATTCCAGCCAAGGGCACATGCCCGGGTTGTGGGCTTGATTCCTAGTATGGGGCGTGCAGGAGGCAGCCGATCAATGATTCTCTCTCATCATTGATGTTTCTATCTCTCTCTCTCCCTCTCCCTTCCTCTCTGAAATCAATAAAGAAATATTTTTTTTAAAAAAAAAATCAAAATGAGTTAAATAGTAGAGAAATTCTCAAATAAATTAGGGTCTACAAGGGAATGTTAGGGAATATTCTAGAAGAAAATTAGGAGTTTGGTCCACCTATCAAATTGGAGAACTGTTGCTGAACAAAAGAGTTCATCGCCTGGAACCTGCAGAGCCGAACACTGAGCCCTGAGTTTTGCAGTGAAGAGAGTAGAGTGGCTCCATTTGCAGAGAGCTAAGCAAGGAGAACGAGAATCTGTATCGCTTAAAGCCTGAATTCCCCGATGGCGAACAATCAGAAGGTTTAAGGAGTTAGGAGCCAAAAGCACACAGAAGCCCAGGCGAGACAAGTTTGACGGGAGAGTTTGGAACTTGACCACTTATGGTCAGAGGCTTCAGCACTGGGTCTCCCTGGAAACAGAGCTTTTGCTCCTGAAAGGGTTCTGGTGTTCATGCTCCGGGCAGGCCCCATCTTTTGGGTTCTGTGGGGAGGAGCGAGACTTTGGTTCCGGTGCAGCTGGAGGACAGGGGTCGCTCCTGCGTAGGACTGTCCCTGTACAATAAGTCAAAGGTTGTATTAATCACCTCTGCGCTTTAGGGAGAAGAACCAGTTTTAAGCTGGTCTGTGGGATTTGTGTGCTGTTTCACAACCAGGTATTGTAAAGTAAGACTTTATAGAAATGCTATAAACTAGCTGTCATTCAATCTTTTTGGATAGGAGTCTGGAATAATAGTTAAGTTGGGTAAATGGTTAAGTAAATTTTGGAATATGTTTAGTAGCATATTAATATGGATATTAAAGTGATACATATGGAGATTTTAGAAATACATGAAAAAAATTTAAGACCTAGGATAAGTGAAAAAGTAGTATATCACGGGGTTGTTGTAAAACTAAACTAAATAATTGATATGAATGTAATTTTAAACAATAAAGTAGCTTTAAAATATAAACTATTACTATGTAACTATAGAAAAATTATTTTGCATTTGCATAAAGATTTTAAAAGATCACAGAATATATGTAGCTGTTGTCTTAAGAAGATTGGCTTAAGGGCTTAATTTTTAAATAAAAATTTCAAATAATACACATTTGTTTTAAACAGTTAATTGAATCTTTTGCCCAAATTGAGAACCATATAAAATGTAAATTTCAGGGGCCTATAGAAGGAATAAAATATAGTTACCACACCATAAAATCTTGAGGAAGAATGGAGATCCATGAAAGGAAACACTAAAGGAAAACATGCACTGCAATTATAATGATCTTATCAAAATTAAAATTTTTAGTGAAATTATTTTACCCTATAGAATTAGAAAATGAACCAGATGACACTTTCTGGAACAAAAAAGTTGACTCCTCAATTCCAAATTGGGATGGAAATTTAACCTAGGGTCTCTAGATTAGGACTTACACGATATCATTTATATACTAAACTAGAGACCCAGTGCATGACAATTCATGCACTCAGGAGGTCCCTCAGTCCGGCCTGCACCCTCTCGCAGTCCAGGTCCCCTCGGGGGATGTCCACCTGCTGACTTAGTCCCACTCCCTGGGGGATCGGGCCTAAGCTGGCAGTCAGATATCCTTAGTGCTGCTGAGGAGGTGGGAGAGGCTCCCACCATTGCCTCTGCGCTTGCAGCCTTCAGCCCGGCTTGTGGCTGAGCAGAGCTCCCCCCCCCGTGGGAGTGCACTGACCACCAGGAGGCAGCTCCTGTATTGAGCGTCTGCCCCCCTGGTGGTCAGTGTGCATCATAGCCACCAGTCATTCCAGGTCATTTGGCTGGTAGGGACAACTTGCATATTACCCTTTTATTACATAGGATAGAATGTTATATAAATAGAATGCTTCAAAAAATGGCAAGATCTGGAACTTGGGTTTTGTGCTGGATAAATGGCAACTCCCAAAAAACAGAGTGTTAGCATCATAAGAGGTTTGTGTGCATTTTCAATTTTGCCAAGAGAAGTCTTCCCTCTTTATCTTCCCAGAATCCTACCATAGTTAGACCTTGAGCAGAAGTTTTGGGGTATTTGATTCCATCATGAAAATCCTTTGCAACTTGGACATGACTAAGGATAGCTTCTTTTTAAAAATGATTCTCGCCCTAACCGGTTTGGCTCAGTGGATAGCGCATCGGCCTGCGGACTCAAGGGTCCCAGGTTCAATTCTGGTCAAGGGCCTGTACCTTGGCTGCGGGCACATCCCCAGTAGGGAGTGTGCAGGAGGCAGCTGGTCGATGTTTCTCGCTCATCGATGTTTCTGACTCTCTATCCCTCTCCCTTCCTCTCTGTAAAAAATCAATAAAATATATTTTTTAAAAAATGCTTCTCTAAGTCTTAATGTTTCAGGTTTTTAAATTACCCTTCACCTGCTTCTTTCATTGGCTCCTTTTTAAAAAAAAAAAAAAATGTTTTTAGCCCTAGCCGGTTTGGCTCACTGGATAGAGCGTTGGCCTGCGGACTGAAGGGTCCCAGGTTCAATTCTGGTCAAGGGCATGTACCTTGGTTGCGGGCACATCCCCAATAGGGGTGTGCAGGAGGCAGCTGATTGATGTTTCTCTCTCATTGATGTTTCTCTCTCATCGATGTTTCTAACTCTCTATCACTCTCCTTTCCTCTCTGTAAAAAATCAATAAAATATATTTAAAAAAATAAAAAAAATAAATGTTTTTATTGATTTCAGAGAGAGGAAGGACAAGGAAGAGATAGAAACATTAATGATGAGAGAGAATCATCAATAGGCTGCTTCCTGCACACCCCCTACTGGGGTTCGAGCCTGCAACCTGGTCACATGCCCTGACCTGAAATCGAACCCTGACCTCCTGGTTTGTGGGTTGATAATCAACCACTGAGACATAGCGGCTGGGCCATTGAGTCCTATCTTGATTTGGGTTGCCCCAGAAACAAATTTGAGTGCTCGTGGTCAGTAGGGGAGACTTCTCTGTAAATGTTAATACTGGCAAAAATTGTTTATAATGTAGTAAATACAGACATAGAATATTAAAATGAGGAAAAGAACTGCAAACAGGTTTGCCATGAAAAGAAAAAGATGTTACGTGAAGGAGAAACTGTGTGATGTATTATTATTACATGTTGAAACTGGGAAACTGACTTCTGACGCAGTAGAAACGTCTTCATTTTCCAAACAGATTTAAGTGAAGAACAATGGGAGAAGCGTGACAAACTTTACTGACGATTGAATTGTTAACAGTTGAAGAAATTAATGTTAAAGGCACAAGGAAGAAGTGATGCCATGGGGAGTAATTCAGAATTAAAGCAATCGAAAGGATAAATAAACAACAACAAAACCTTTTACTGCGGCCTACACAAGCGCCTCTGAGGGTGATTCTGCAGTTTGCTCTGCCCAGAGCTGAAGTAGCTAAAATAGAGTCCAGTACAAGTCCAGCTCCCCAGCACAGGGTTCCTTCTGCCTGAAGGGGGCCCTGTTCTAGAGGCTATGGCTAGGGGTACAAAGTATGTCAAGAAATCTTCATTACTGCTGTTAAGCTTGCAAAATCACCAGCCCAAGAAGTGGTAACAGCTTGTAAAACAAAAAATCCTTGGAAGAAAAACTGCATGTCTACTCACTCTGACCAAGTTCACATATTACTTATTGCACTTCTTATACAAGCTGTTTCAGAGAAGTAAATTTTTAGATGTATGACTTACAAATACTGGGGAATTCTTATCTGTAATTTATGGTATTAAAAGATAAATGGTTATTAACAGGAACAGAGGATATGTTTAGATACAGTGGTTCATTCATAGTTTCATGCATTATTGAACTTTGATGCATGAACTGCTTTCTTAAACTTCCGAAGGAAGGAAACTTTTATTTGCTATATATTACAATGGAACATGAAATAGTTATTAATTATCACTTAAAATCATATGTTCGCTGGCAAGAGTTACAGACTTTCTGGGAGCTTTACAGTTTGGGAGATAATAGATTGTCTAAGTTTCTTATCTGCTGTCACTGTTGATTTTGTATATCTTTGCTCCCTATTAATTGGAATCAATAGTGAGATTGTATATGCACATGAAAGTTGTAGATCCTTAATGAACTTTGCCCTTTTCATTTACTTGTGATATTTGCAAACATTAACTATCATTGATCTACTTCTACCAAATATATATAAAAAATAGCCCAATCTCAAATTGTGTGGTGTTGCCCAATGATCTAGAAAGTTTAAAGAGGGATCTTTGGAAATGCTTATAAAATAAAGTTTTTATTATAGTATTGCTGGTGGGTTTTTTATTGCCTTTGATTTTAAAGAAATTGCTTTTATTTTAAGCTTTAAATCCTATGTCTTCATAGTGAGCAAAGTGATTTAGAGCTTTCATAGAGCTGTTAAAATTGTTTTAATAAGCTTATTAATTTTTTATGCATATCATTAGTATTATCATGAGCAAGTTGACTTTTTCACTGGATTAGGTGTACTATTTGTCATATGAATTACATATTTTACAGCTTGTAGATTTTAATGAAATTCAAAACTACTTCACTTGATTATTCTTCGTTTTGTTTCTAATGTTGAGAATAATTCTTTCAAATTCCTCTTAATACAAAAACTGAATTTCAACTTATGAAAATTTACTCTTGGAGATAAATAATGATGGAAGAAGGACTTGACTTTGGGTGATGAATGCATGATGCAATATACCGATGATGTGTTATATAGAGTTGCACACTTGAAACCTGTATAATTTTATTAATCAAGGTCACACCAATAAATTCAATAAAAATTTTAAAAAGAAAAAATAAGTAAAATTGTATGAAATAGAGTAACAGAAAGAAATAACATGCTCTTGGTCTTTAAAAATGCCTTTTGAAAAATCTCACTTTTGCCAATCTGGATGTGGCTCAGCGGTTGAGTATTGACCCGGGAACTAAGTGGTCACCAGTTTGATTCTGCCTGGTTTTGAGTTCAATCCCCAGTGGGGGGGGGGGGGGGGGGCTGTAGGAAACAGCCTAATTCTCTCTCATCATTTATGTTTCTATCTCTCTCGCTTCCTCTATGAAATCAATATATCTGTATTTAAATATATATTTTAAAAATCTCACTTTATTCTTCTTTGGATATATATATGTGTGTGTGTGTGTATATATATACACACATACATAAAATCACATATATATATTTTAATTATAATCTGTATAGTTTGGCACTGTCTTTCCTCAATCTTCAAATTTTCAGTGAAAAACTTTAAAAAAAAAATACTTGATTGATGATTACATTAGGGAAAGTGCTCTCTTTTTAATGAAATTATGTTTCAAGTGTTTGGAATTTAATTTAACGTCATTAGTGAATTAGTTTGTTAACATTCTCTTAACAGTGAACTGTCAGCAAGGAAGATGAGCTAAAGGACTTCTTCACGTGTCAAGGAGGAAGAGGAATAAAGACAAAGCCATGACTAATCCTTATCTTCTTGAAACCAAAGATCTTTGTTTAAAATTTGGATAAACCCAAGGAAGAAATAATAATGTAATATCAGATCTAGCGGAGAAGTCTGGAAGGAGAGTGAAGAGATACCCTCTTCCACTACTTACTGGCTCCTCACTGTTCTTCTTAAACAGGCCACCGCAGGAGGCAAAGACGGGATGCCACAGATGACAGCAGTCAGTCTCATTCCCGGTGGTGGTCAGGGGGGCATTCTGAGTATTCTGCACCTCTGAAAACTGTACGTTTTCAAACACAGAATCTGAAATAGGTTCAATGCAGTAAAATATGACATGCGAATCCATGAGTTTTGTAGGAAGGTAGGTCCAAATGGCAGCAAAACCTCTTTTGCCCTGACTTCAAAGGAAGAAAATATAAATGCTGATGAAATGTCTGTGAAAAGCTAGGTAGCCTGGAAAGCCCCTGTAAATGTCCCCCTCCCCTAGCCTCCTGACCGTCCCACACCATTGTCACCACTAGCACCACCACCTGGTCTCAAGGTTCAGCATGGCAACCCGATATTTGACCATTTTCCTGGCCAATTCATTCATTAACATTATGTGATAGAACTATACCGAGGTAATTTGCAATACAGGGTGCTGGTTCTAAACTGGTCACTCACTGAAATCATCAATTGGTGTAGGAGTGGGGGGGAAATTGTCCTAGACATGATCTGGACACAGATTCCGCTAGATCTGATATTACATTAATTCTGCTTTCCAAGAGGAGAACAACATTGCTTCTTATGTGACCTCTGAATAAACTTCTTTCACTATTGAGGGCGCACATTCCACTCCCCAAAGCCAATATGGAAATCCCCCAGAGAGAGCACTTCCTCTTCTGCTTTTTAAATGAACCAGATTTTCCCCAGTAAATCTCTAGGAATTGATTTTCCTTTTTTTAAAAAAAAAAACAAAAACACAAAAACACACAGATATTTTATTGTATTCAAGAGACCCACGTTCCAGTTAATTTAATTAGATAGTATAAACATTGAAGCTGTTTTAACTCCATATCAATGTCATGACAGGATTAGTGTCATGACAGATTTCCTAAAACACTATTTGAGTTGGGAAAAATGAAGTCTCGTGGAGAATGATTTTCTTCTCTGGTAGCTATCTGGGGGGTCTCTACCATGCCCAGACACTCCCTGTACATGTGTGTTCTCGGCAATATGCCAGGAAGTTCAGGTCCCATGCCCCGTGACCACCCAAAACCACGTGTTAGCATATGTGTTAGCCCCATTTGTACGGCAATCGCTGTACAGTGTGCTAGCACAAGGATCCCATCCATAACCTAGGGTTGCTTTCCACCATAGGGCAGATTAGCGATTCCAAAACTTTCTGTGTATTCTGGGATTGTGCAAACAAGTTCATACATTGTAGATAATGGGAACTAGGCATCTCACTGTGGGAGAAGGGAGTTGCAAAGATGGAAGGAGGGAAGTTTATGTTATCTATGGTAATGGACTGGAATATGAAGAATTGATATGAAATCCACGACTTAGATATAAATCTATAATAATAAAAGTATAATATGCTAATGAGACCGGGCAGCAGAATGACATTCCAGATGACCTTCCAGACAAAGCCAGGGCTGCAAGGGCTGAGACAAGCCACTGTGGCTGCGAGGGCCAAGCCTCTTGCATGAATTTCATGCATCGGGCCTTTACTATAGATACAAAAAGATTTAAATAGATATAGAATAGGTATACATACCTATTTCCCAGAACTGCTTTCTCAGAGGGGGTAGAAGCAATGATACTCCAATAGCAATAAGCACACTTAGCATCAAGGTCTTGGTTTTCGAATACTATTCTTTGCTAAAAGAAACCAGCCCTCTTTGGAGAAACGGCAAGTTCCATTCTGTGTATGGAAAATGCAAGGTGAGTCTGGGACAAGCTGTGTTGCCAGAAAGAAAAGCTCAAAGAATGAGGGGGTACTGGTCAATATGACACAGGAGCTAATTTGAGGGATCCCACTGGCAAAAGCGGGGGCAAGCTGAGCACCAAAATAAATAATGATAGTAATAAATTACGAGCCATTGAATAAAGACTATATTGATAAATTGAGTCCATACTGATATAGATAAATGAATTAATAAATAAATGGGAGCACTAGCCAGTTTTTCTCAGTGGTTAGAGTGTCAGCCCATGGACTGAAGGGTCCCAGGTTCGATTCCAGTCAAGGGCACGTACCTCAGTTGCAGGATCAAACCTCACAAAGTTGTCCTTGATAATTGAAAGAGAGATTTCTGGACAAGCAAAAGCTGAAGTAATTCATCACCACAAGACCAGTCTTACAAAAAAAATGTTAAAGGAACTTCTTTAAGTTCAAGTAAAAGAGTGCAAATTAGTAACAGGAGAACATATGAAAGTATAATCTCACTGGTAAAAATAAACATATAGTTAAATTCAGAATACTCTAATGGTGTAATGGTAGTGGGTAAATCACATTTAAAGAAAATTCCATAGAGCAGCAGCAAAATACATATTTTTTTTCAAGTGCACACAATACATCCTCTAGTATATGTTAGGCCACAAAACAAGTATTAACAAATTTATTAAAATTGAAACCATTTCAAGCATCTTTTCTGACCACAATGATATGAACTAGAAAATAATTACAAGAAGAAAAACTGAAAATTTCTTAGCTATGTAGAGATTAAACAACATGCCACTGAACCATCAATGGATCAAACATATCAAAATAAAAATAAATCTTGAGATAAGTGAAAATGGAAATACCACACACCAAAACTTATAGAATGCAGCTAAAGCAATTCTGAGAGGCAAGTTCATAGCAATAAATACCTACATCAAGAAAAAAAATCTGTCAAACTTTATACCTCAAGGAACTAGAAAAAGAACAAAGCCCAAAGTTAGAATAATGAAGGAAATAACAAAAATTAGAACAGAAATATAGGCTTAAAAGACAATAGAAAAGATCAGTGAAACTAAGAGCTGTTTTTTCAAAAGATAAAAAATTACAAACCTTAGCTAGATATACCAAGAAATAAAGGACTCATATAAATAAAATTATAGATAAGTTGTAAAGGAGACATTACAACTTATACCAAATAAATGCAAAGGACCATGAGAGACTACTATGAATAATTATATACCAACAAATTGGGCAACCTACAAGAAATAAATTCCTAGAAACATACAACCTATCAAGATTGAATTATGAAGAAAAATTAAGTCTTAATAGACCAATTACTAGTAAGGATATTGACTCAATAATCAAAACCCTCCCAATCTAGAAAAGTCTAGGATCACATGGCTTCACTGGTGAATTCTGTGAAATATTTAAAGAAAAATTAATACCAAGTCTTTTCAAATTCTTCCAGAACAGAAGAGGAGGCAATAGTTCCAAACTCATTTTAAAAGGCCAGTATTACCCTCAGATGAGAACCGGAGAAGGATGCTATAAGAGAAGTACATTACAGGCCAATATCTCCCATTATATTTAAAAATCTTTAATAAAACATTAGCAAATGAAAATCAACAATACATTAAAAAGATCATATATATCATGACTAAGTGATATTTATTGCAGGGATGTAAGGATAGTTTAACATTCACAAATCAATGCAAAATACCCCATTAACAAAATGAAGGATAAAAACTATACGATCATCTGAATAGATGTAAAAACAGCATTTGACAAAATTCAACATCCATTCATAATAAAACTTAACAAACTGGGTAGAGAGGGAATATAGCTCAACATAACAAGGCCATATGTGACAAGTCCACAGCTGTCCCTGATCTTTACCTTTAAGTTCAGGAACAAGAGAAGAATGCCCACTCTTGCCACTTTATTCAAGTTAGTACTGGAAGTTCTGCCAGATTAATTAGTCAAAGATAAAGAGGGAAAGAAAGAGAGAGAAGACACATCCAAATCAGTCAAGGAAAATATATAAAAGGCATACAAACCAGGAAGAAAGAAGTAAAACTGTGTCTATTTGCAGACAACATGGTATTATATATAGAAACCCGAAAGACTCTAACAAAAAATTATTAGAATAAATTCAGTAAAGTTTCAAGATACAAGGTCATATACAAAAATCTGTTGCATTTCTATAAACTAACAAATTATCATGAAGATAAATTAAGAAAACAATACCATAGCTTGGCTGACATGGCTCAGTGGTTGAGTGTCAACCTATAAACCAGAGGTCACTGTTCAATTCCCTGTCAAGGCACATGCCTGGGTTGTGGGCTTAATCCCCAGTGTGGGGCACGCAGGAAGCAGCCAATCAATAATTCTTTCTCATCATTGATTTTCTATCTCTCCCTCTCCCTTCTTCACTTAAATCAATAAAATATATGTATATTTTTAAAACATTAAAGGTAACATTTAAGAAAAAAAAGCAATACCATTTATAATTATATCAAATGAATAGAATATATAGAAATAACTTTAACCAGGGAGGTAAAAGGTCTGTACACTAGAAACTGTAAGACAATGAAAAAAAAATCAAGAAGACACAAAAAATAGAAAGATATTCTGTGCTCATAGATTGGAAGAATTAATATTGTTACAATGCCCACAGTACCCAAAGTAATCTACAGATCCAATGCAACCCCTATCAAAAGTCCAATGACATTTTTCACATATATAGAAAAAACAATCTTAAAATTTGTATGAACCACAAAGACTACAAGTAGCCAAAGCAATCTTGAGAAAGAACAAAGCTGATGGCATTACAATTCCTGATTTCAAACTATATTACAAAGCTATAAAAATCAAAACAAGTATGGTATTTACATAAAACCAGAAACATAGGTCAATGGAATAAATTAGAGCATCCAGAAATATATCCATACATATATGGTCAATTAATGTATGACAAATAACCAAGAATATACAATGGGGGAAGGATAGTCTCTTTAATAAATGGTGGTGGTCAAAGCTGATAGTCATGTGCAAAATAATGAAACTAGTCCCCTGTCTTATACCATACACAAAAATTAACTTAAAGTGGATTAAGACTTAAACCTAAGACCTGAAACCATAAAACTCTAGACGAAAACATAGAGGGTAAGCTTATTGACACTGGTATTGACAGGTTTTGGGGGGAGTTTTTTTTTTTTTTTTTACACCAAAAGCAAATGCAACATAAGCAAAAATAAACAAGTGTGACTACATCAAATTAAAAATCTTCTGCACAGTGAGCAAGAAAAGGTGCTCGACTTCACTAATTATCAGGGAAATGTAAGTCAAAACCCCAATGAGACATCACCTCACACCGTTAGAATGGCTATCACCTAAAAGACAAAAGATAGCAAGTGTTGGAGAGAATGTGGAAGTCTTTTGGTGGGAACGTAAATTAGTGCAGCCACTAGGAAAACAGTATGGTAACGCCTCAAAAAACTGAAACTAGAACTCCCATATACTCCACTTCTGGGTATATATCCAAAGGAAAAGAAATCTCTACCTGGAATAGATGGATAAATGAATAAAGAAAATGTCACACACAGAGACAGAGGAATAGCATTCAGCCATTAAAAAGAATGAAAACTTGCCATTTGTGACAACAGAGATGAACCTTGAGAGGGCATAATGTGAAGTGAAATAAGTCACATAGAGAAAGACACATACTCTGTGCTTTCACATAGATGTGAACTCTAACAAACCTGAACACATAGAAACAGAGGGCAGGTTGGAGGTTGCCAGAGGTGGGGGCCAAGGCGTGGGGTGAATGGATCAAGGTGGTCAAAAGGCACAACTTTCCTGTTGACAATCAGTAAGTTCTGGAGATATAATGTACAGCACGTTGACTATATTTAACAATACTGTATTGTATATTTGAAAGTTACTAACAGAATAGATCTTAAAAAGTTCTCATCATAAGAAAAAAAGGTGACGGTAGTTAACTAAACTTACTGTGGTAATCATTTCACAATATATACATATATCAAATCATTATGTTGTGTACCTTAAACTAATACAATATTATATGTCAACTAGAGGCCCGGTGCATGAAATTCATGCGGGGGCGGGGGGGCGGAGGTCCCTCAGCCCGGCCTGCACCCTCTCCAATCTGGGACCCCTCCGGGGATGTTTGACTGCTGGTTTAGGCCCGATCCCTAAACTGGCAGTCAGACATCCCTCTCACAATCTGGGACCACTGGCTCCTAATTGCTCACCTGCCTGCCAGCCTGATTGCTCCTAACTGTCCTCCCCTGCAGACCTGGTCACTCCTAACCGCCGCTGCCTCAGCCCCCGCCACCATGGCCTTGCATGGAAGGACATCTGGATGGATGTCAGGAAGACATCTGGTCTAATTAGCATATTTCCCTTTTATTAGTATAGATTATACAACAAGCTTTAAGGTAGAATTGCATTAGTAGAAATGAGACATGTCATTAAAAAATATATATTGGTTTGATATGATTCAAATCCACTTGTTTATGACAAAAATCAAGTCTTTAAGAATAGGATTGCTTGCCCTAGCTCGTTTTGCTCAGTGGCTAGAGCTTCAGCCTGAGGACTGAAGGGTCCCAGGTTCGATTCTGGTCAAGAGCACATGCCCGGGTTGCGGGCTCGATCCCCAGGTAGGATGCATGCAGGAGGCAGCCGATCAATGATTCTCTCTCATCATTGATGTTTCTATCTCTCTTCCTCTCCCTTCCGCTCTGAAATCAATAAAAATGTACTTAAAAAAATAAAAGAATAAGATTGCTTTGCTATAAAAGCCAAGTAAGGTGTGTCATTCATTGTCCCTGATGAGTTCTGAGTAGCTCAGTTGCTAAGCGACTTTGCTGGGTTCTTAACAAATAAAATCCCTAGAGAAGCAACTACACCCACCATGCATTTAGGCTGTAAAGACCGAAAGTTTGGGAGGACAGAGGGCTTCTGGGGTAGGAGACAGTGAGGGTCAGCCAATGGGAGGCAGGGAAGATGTGGGAATGCCCAGTGCCTGGAAGCACTAGAGGGTCTGGGATATGCAAATCTGCTGGGGGCGGGGTCAGGCCCTGAGCTCTGAGAGGTCAGGTCTGCAGGGAGGGCAGGGGTGCGGTTCTGGGATCCCCTTCCTGCAAGGCTCCTCCTCCTCCCTTTAACCCCCAACCTGTCCATTTGGATGAAGGGGGTGGGAAGCAGGTACACAATGCCTGGGCCGCTGCCCCTCAGTCCCGGATCTCTCCAGGGCGGGGGAGGGCTATTTGTATTGGTTTATTTGATTCTTCTTACACGTTGAAGGGGGTGGCAGGGGGGTGTCTTTCAGACATGGTTTCCTTTTGCTTGCTCGCCAGAGCTACCCCACCTGATGCCTTTTCCCTTCCTTCCCCGCTGCCCCGAGCTAATGCGCATGAGATCGCCAGGGAAGAAACTGGGGCCCGGTTGTATTGAGCGGAGACTGCCCTCCACAGGAACCTGCCTGATCCAGGGAGGGTTGGGGTCATTCACTGCGGGAAAGGCTCCATTTAAACCAAGCCCCGGCTTGCTGCGGCTTAGATAGGCACGGGCTGAGCCATCTTCGTAGCGTTTATCATCCCTTCTGGCTGTTTCCTTGGAAACCACAAACTCAAGATAGCAGAGCCGGGGCCACGGGCTTCTCAGTGCCGGCTCTCCTCAGTTAGCTGCTGAATCTACTTGAAGGATGTAGAATAAGTTTTAAATGATACTAAAGTGTGTACAATTAGGTCAAAGCATTATGCAGTTGTTTCCTATTAATTTGTACGATTGAGGGTCCTGAGTGTTTGAGGATGTCAGCTCTCACAGAGCGTAGTGATTTTAATTATTGAATTAAAGCAAAGTCTCCAGTGACTCTTTTGGCTGGGTGGCCTCTGGGCCAGGCGGCATGGCAGGCCTCCAGGGGCCGCTTCTGCCTGGGGCCGCTCCCCCTCAGCAGAGGGCAGGGATGCCAGGCCTGCTCACTGCTCCCAGCTGGGTGGCCTCTGGGCTGGGTGGCGCTGCGCCTGACGGGTCGTGACTGCTAAGGCGTCTGGGCTAATTAACATATCCTTTGATTATTATGTAGGATGATCTATAATAGTAAAGGCGTAATATGCTAATTAGACCGGATGTCCTTCCTGATGACCTTCCAAAGGAAGCTGGGGCTTCGAGGGAAGCCCAGATCCTGGGTGCCTACGGGCAGCTGGAGGGAAGTCCGGGTCCCAGGTGCCAGAGGAAAGCGGGTGCCGGCAGTCAGGGAAGGAAGGCCTACTCTTGCCCGAAGTTCGTGCATCAGGCCTCTAGTATCTCAATAAAACTTGGAAATACAGAAATAGAAATAAATGTCAGTTACCACTATAAAAAATGTTAATCTCATTCAAAAGCGCTCTTACAGACTCAGAATAATGTTTGCCCATTATCTGGGTTCATAAAATTAATCATCATGGTATCCAATAGGGTATCATGAAAATAACAGTCTAACTTCAGAGGATAGATTTTAAAAGACACTTTGGCTTCTGCCTTACTCTCTTATTACGGGAGAAGAAACCAGAAGCAGTCACCATGTTGAAAGGATACTCAGAGAGTCCTATGATAAGGTAAGAATATGGGGTCTCCAGCCAAAAGCCATGTGAGGGAGACATCTTAAATGAGGATCATCCAGTCCCAGTCAGGCCTTCAGATGACTGCACTTCTAGCTGATGTGTTGACTGCAACCTCATGAGAAATTCCAAACCAGAACTACCTTCCAAAGCTGCTCTCAAATTCCTGACAGAGAAACTGTGTGAGATAATAAGTGTTTATTCTTGCTTTAAATCAATATGTTTAGGGTAATTTGTTACTATGCAATAGATAACTAATTTAAAAGTCATTCTACTGCTGAGTGGCATGACTCAGTGGTTGAGCATTGACCTATGAACCAGGAGGTCACGGTTTGATTCCTAGTCAGGGCACATGCCCAGGTTGCAGGCTTGATCCCCAGAGTGGGGCATGCAGGAGGTAGCCAATCAATGGTTATCTCTAATCCTTGATATTTCTATCTCTCTCTTCCTCTTCCTTCTTCTCTGAAACCAATAAAACAAATTTTTAAAAAGTCATTCTACTAAAGTAATTGACGTGTACTCTTCAAAAATGTCAAGGTCATGAAAGACACACACACAATACAAACCCTGAAGACGTTTTTCAGATTAACTGAGAAAAAAACATACATACCAGTCAAATGAAATGTGTGATCTTAGAACAATCCTGGACCAGGAAAAAAAAAGTGTGTGTGTGTGTGTGTGTGTGTGTGTGTGTGTTTGTATTTGCTAAAATAAACATCAAGGCAATTGGAGAAATTTTCAGTACTTTCTGTTGCTTAGGTAATAGTATTGTACCAATATTAATTTTCTGGTTTTGCTCAGTGCATTGTAGTTATGTAAGAGAAGGTTCTCATTTTTAGAAAATACACACTAAAGTATTGAGAGGAGGGGTGTTCCAAAGTAACAATATATATAGGCCCAGTGCACAAGATTCATGCATGGGGCTGGGGGGGAGGGTGTCCCTCAGTTCAGCCTGCACCCTCTCACAATCCAGGACATCTCTCTCATAATCGGGACTGCTGGCTCCTAACTGCTTGCTTACCTGCCTGCCTGCCTGATCACCCCTAACCACTCATCTGCCTGCCTGATCGGCCCCTGCCACTGCGGCTTTGTCCGAAAGTCGTTTGGCTGTCTGGTCTAATTAGCATATTACACTTTTATTATTATAGATATTATAGATATATATTCATATATATAAATATCCATATGTATATAGCTCTATATCTATATCTATTATTCTATATCTATTCTATATCCATCCACCCATCCATCCATCCAAAGTGAAAGAGAATGATAAAGAAAACAGTGAAATGTTAACATTTGGAAAATTATATATATATTTTATATATATAAATGCTTTGTACCATTCTTGCAAGTTTTCTGTAGAAATTATTTCAAAATTAAAAGGACATAATAGTCGATGTTGCTGCTGTCCATACGTTTCCTAAGTAAACTGTTGTTTCGACAGTTAGAATTATTAAAAACTTTTGAAATGAATTTCGTGGATCCAAGCCAAAAATAAAAAATAATAATAAATGAAAGGGAAGGGAAGGGAAGGGAAGGGAAGGGCAGGGGAATGGAAGGGGAAAGGGGAAGAGTGGATTAGATAATTGTAGATTAGGGTGATTACTATTTCGTGAATCCTTTGTTTCAGTTCTCCAAAGGGGCAAAAGTGGATGCCCTGAGTTGCACAAAAAGTTGGAAAGCCGCTGCACTGAGGGGTGGATTTGAGCTAAGGACTGACCTCCCAGTTCCTCCTTGTGCCCGCCCCGCCGGCACGGGCGGCCCGCCCCCGGCAGCCGGCAGGTGTGCGCGCAGAGCTAGCACGTGGTGTCAGACTCTATTTAAGAGCCCCCTTCCCTTGCTCGCAGCTGCCGCCGGTTCCAGCCCTGCCCTCCCGGAGCTGCCAGAGGCTCGCGGGTCTCGGACACATCCCGCCGCCGGGGCTGCCACCGGGGCATGGGTGCCGCGGGCCTGCTCTGGGTTTTCTTGGCTCTCATCACGCCGGGGGTGCTCGGTGAGCTGGGAGGGGGAGCACGGAGGTCGGGACGCGACTGTCTGGGTCAGGGGAGGTCTCTGCGCCGCCATGCAAAGCAGAGTCCAAAGCGGGAAGGCGGGGGCAATGCCAGACGCTTGCCTGCCTCCCGCTCGCTCTGGGGGGACCCCCGGGATCTCTTGGTCCTGAAGGTGCTCACTCTAGGTCCCCGGGGCTGGGACCGCCGGACCTGGAGACTGCACTGCAGAGGGGGCACTGGGTGATCTACCTGGGGAGGCGGTGGCGTGCACTCGGGGTGCCTCTGGCTCCCCCCGCGCCTGTCTCAGCAGGTGCTTCTCGCTCTCAGACCGGAGGTCCCAGGGCCACGCCGCACACTCCACGCTCCACTGGGCGCGGGAGTTTCTGCAGCAGCTAAATCCGCTCCTGCCCAGTAAGAGCAGCAGGTCCTCCCGCTGCCTTCCCTGAGTAAGAATAACGCCTAGTGCCCAGGCATGGCTCCCACCGTGTATTTATTTATTTTTGACTTGTAACATTGGTAATGAGATCCTAACCTTTAAACTCCTGGAGTTCCTTAGGAAACGTGAGACATGAGTTCAAGCTAGTTGTCCTGATGCTATTCACCTTCTGTCGTGGTGAGGGTGCCAGGAGATCTCATTGAATTTTATTGGTACCACCTCCAACCCTCCAGAGTGGCATAATTTAAAGAGATGTTTTAATTTTTTTGTAAGATTAGAGCCTCCTGGAGAGAAGATAGGTCTAACTACCTCTAGGGTACAGTGAATGCCTAGTTTATTGAGAAGCTCATTGTAGGCAGACCTCAATAACTGGGTGACTTTGGGCAAGTCTTATAGCTCCCTGATCCTCAGTTTCCTCATCTGTGAAATGATGCCAGTGATAAAACGGACTTCCGGAACGGCCCTGAGTAGCAGGTGAAATTGGCAAATGAGAGTGAGGTGTGAGCTGTTACTACTAAATATCAGTAATAAGACTGCACTGCATGAACCGTTCTTATGGAGCCAGGATTTAAGCTTAGCCACCTCCAGCTTGTTAATAGAACCACAGAAACTGGTTCTATTACAGCAGATTTTGCCTGCTTCCTGACATTTAACTTTCTCCTGACCATCAGCTCCCTTCACAACTTTCCCTAACCTCGCTCTGAGGCACAGTTGCAGACCTGACTTCTCAGCAGCATGGCATTCCCATTTCTAAGTTTCAAAGAGGTTATTAGCAATTGAAAATTGAATTCTTCCCTAGCCCTGCCAGTTCATCCTTTCTTCCAAGGAGGCCAGAGCATCCCCTCCCAGTACCAGAGTAGGACCCTCAACTCCAGACACAACCTCCTCTCTTACAGGCCACTCTGATCTCTGTCCTTAATTTTTCCAATAGTGAAAAACAGAATTTTGAAACTATATATATATGATTATATATATATAGTATATATATATATATATATATATATATAGTGGAATAATGATTATATATATAATTTATTCCACTTCTTTGCTCAAAAATCTAAAAGGATTTCCTACTGCCTGTGGGATTAAAAAAAAATCAAATGTCTTCAGCCTTTCAGGCCATTTGTAATTGGATCTCATCTAAGCATGACCCTCCAAATTCCTCATTCTTCCAATCATGAATGTACCATTGATTGTCTCTGCTGACTGTTTCATGGTTCTTCGTTCACGCTTTGCTCATACCCCCATCCAGACTCCTGCTCCTACTGTGTTCCCTCCCTAGACTATCCCTTGACTCCTGGCCAGTTCTTGCCCTTGCACATGCTTAAGAGACTCTCAAGGTGCCTTTCTAAAATGCAGGGTTCTCGGTTCCACCTCACCCCCCAGAGATTCATAGGTTTGGGTTGTGGCCCAGGAAGCTGAGGTTTAACAAGCTCTCTGGAAAATTCTGAGGCAGGTGCCTACAGTGCACACGGCTGTGAGCAGTCCTATGGGCAGTAAATTTCCTTCTTAGAGTCTTGCTCCACTTCTTTCTTTTGTCTGTTTGCATACCCTGATTCACATTTCCTTTACTGCTCTTATTTCACTCTTGTCAAAATTCTCAACTAGGAATTTTCTTGTTTTCTAATCATCTACCTCCATCAGAGATCAGATCCTTTTTCTCTGTTGATTAAAACCTGCCAAGGACTTCCCATCACATTAGAACAAAATCAAGGCCCCTTATCCTTGACCCCAGGCCTCTGCCTTTCCCTCTGAAATTCTCTGTCCTGCCCCCTCACTTCCTCTGCTCCAGCCACATTGACTTTCTTTCCATTCCTTGAATACATTCAACGTTTGTTTAGCCTTTGCACTAGGTGTTCCCTCTGTTGAAATGCTCTTCCTACAGAGAGAGAAAGAAAGAGAGGAAGGAAGGGAGGGAGGAAGGGAGGAAGGAAGGAAGGAAGGAAGGAAGGAAGGAAGGAAGGAAGGAAGGAAGGAAGGGAAGGAAAGAACTACAATAGCCTCCAGACTGCGCTCTTCCCTCCTGAAAGTAAAAGTTCAGTCCATTCTCCACCCAATTGCCAGACTATTCTTTGTAAAAAGTAAATCAAACCATGTGACTCCTGTTTGAACTCTCCGAGGATTCGACTCAGGATAACATCCAGACATCTTCCTGTGGCCTGAAGAGCCCCCCCCCTCCCCCGGTGGTCCATCCTTACAGAGCCTTCTCACTGGATCTCATGCACTCTGTTCTGATCACTGCATTCCAGCCACACTTGCCTTTTGTCCATCCTAAAGTGTAGCAAATCCATCCCTGCTGGAGGTCTCTATCTTAAAATGTGATTGTTCATTGATGCATCTCCTGTGCTTTGGACAGTGCCTTGGTTAATATTCATAACCATCATTCAAAAATGATCAAGTAGCCAATGTTAAGGCATTTGACTATAATAATTCGCAATGATAATTTCTCCTACCTGTTTTCTGACTGAATTTTTGGTTTTATTTTTATTATCCTCTACAGTTATTCTTCATTAATTTCAAATGGATTTCTAAGCCATTCTAGGTATCCCCTTGGATCCAAATAAAAAGTTAAATGTATCTTGGTTCTGTAGAAACTGCTTCGCCTCGTTAGTTTTCACCATGGTTTAGGGATGTCTATGTCAATGTCTTGCCACTATCTTCTATTTTAGGTCCAGTCATGAGCGACTCTGATTTTTACTCTGGGTTTTAGGAAGATACCTGCAGGATTAAGAAAATTTGTATTACTTAATGATTCATCGACTAACCTTCCCTTTTCTGATATGGAACAGAACATGATTGCTGGAAATTCTGGCTCTGATCTGGGATTTGGGCAGTTTCATGACTAATGCGAGCTAGCGTCTGCCAAAAGAGAAAGAGTCCCCAATTGTCCTTATTGGGATAAAAATTTCCCACATTTCCCACTATTTTCCATCTGGGAAGGTTATTCTAATCTCCTTTCACTCCAGAAGGTCATGATATAAAGTACCTTTCTGCTTTCAGTACTTCAGAACCTTACACCATATCGTTGCTGCTGATTAAATCATGTGCACTTACATTGGCTTTCCAACTGGTAGCGAGTTATTTGGTATTGTCCTTATTTAAATTGGATAATTGCAGGTTAAGTCACTTGCTTGGAGTCCATTGGCACAAGTAATGTCATGGTCATGAAGTAGGTCAAACCCTGTCTTTTCCTAGAGTCTTGCTGTTTGGCACAGGCATGCACTCGGAAACATTTGTAGGTGTTAATAGAGGAAACTAAAGCAATTCAGGGAAGAAACAGAAGGAGACCTACAGTGAGGTCTGGGTCTCAACGATAATGGCTATTCTTAACCAGGCTCTCTGACTTCTCCGATAGAAGTGTTGGGCTGCAAAAAGTCTGGGTCTGGCTACAACCTTGGGAGCTCTGCGTGCCTTTGTGTCAGTCCATAATTTTTCTTTGAGTTTCGCCTGTATCTGTCTCAGAGTCATTTGAAAAAAAAATAATTAATAAATTTCATGTTCAAATATACTACTATTCTGGAGTTAAAAGTTTTCCAGGCATATCCTCAAGTATGTGGGTATCACAGATTATTATCTATCTCCTAGGTTAAAATTTGTTTCATCATTAATATTATTATTATTTAACTAACAGGAACTGACTTGAAATGACTAGTTCCTTTTATCTAGTACAATTCAGGAAGAATTACTAAGCTCTCTTAGAGAGCATGTTATTCCACTAGGCTAATGGAATACAATCATAAAGAATAATAAACATTTTTTATTGGTAGGACCTAAAGTTTTAATGACTAAGATAGTAATATGAATTCATTAAAGTAACGTTAGAGAATCAAACATGTGCTCAGCATATAAGGTCTCTGATGTACTTGAGTTTCCAGTGCTATCCCAGAAAACTTTTTATTTGTAAGGTTTTAATTTTTATTTATGAGGTTGAAAGGATATATATGGAATTTTGTGAAAAATGATTTTCTCCATCTTCCTAAAATCTCTAAAGCCTATCCTAAAATGTCTTTGAACTTCTGAGTTTATCTCTTTGTATATGCACCCCTAACTGCAAGATATGTTGTTGTTGTTTTTTTGTGCCAGAAATTTTTGGCCCATTTTAGGTTTACTTTCTAAAGATTAAAGTTGTCAGTATATTGGTGACAAAAACAGAAGCAGAGTGCAAGTTTTAGCCTCTCTTACTTTGATATTCCTGTGGTTTTGTCTCTAGGTCAGTGTAAGTTCCTGCCAAGCTATCCTTTTGCTAAGCCTAAAGTTAGGAGTGATCAGTCTGAGTTTGCTGTGGGGACACGTTTGCGATATGAATGCCTTCCTGGGTATTTCAAAAGGTCTTTCTTAATCATCTGTCTAGAGACCTCCCGGTGGTCAGATGCTCAGCAATACTGTAAACGTGAGTATTCTATAAAAGAGGCATCTTCGGGTCTATTAGTGTACCTCTGTGAGCTAACCTGTTATTTTTCACAGTAAATAACCAGCAAATTAGTAAGTCCTCTTAAGGAAGAGGATCCTGGGTTCTGCATGTTCTCTGTTACTCCTAAGGGCATTGAGTGTTGAGGTTAAATCATCACAGCAGGCCAACCCTGCTTACCTGTAATCTCCATGAACTTGCTCTATGCTCTCTGTACTGTGTTAGAGTGAGTTGTAAGTTAGTATGCAAGGAATATTAGTTTCACTTCATTCTGACCCCATTTATTCAAGAGATATTTTAAAAGGTATGAAGCTTTAGGCTAGGTGATAGGGCTGGAGAGAACCAGCCCTATCACTTAGGTCTACTAGTCCTTTCCTGTGAAGAATTCCTTTACTAATTGTAAAGACTGACTTTAAACAAATACTCTACTCTGATGTAATTTCACTCATTCAGAGAAATAAATTTATATGGGATCATAGAGAAGTAAATAAGAAATGCTGTCTGGATGAATTAGGGCAATTCAGGCATTACAGGTTGAGGAAACAGCATATGCAAAAGCACCAATATATGAAAGAACATGGTATCTGTGGAAAACAGAACAATTCAGTGTGGTTGCAGTTCGAGGTGCGTGGTGAGGAATAGTAGTTGATTAAATGGATTGGAGCTTAATTGTGACAGTCCATGATTGTTTTTTTCCGATCAACAATGGTAAGTCATTGTAAGTTTTTAAATGTAGGTGGTGGCCTGACCGCATTTGTGCCTCTGAAAGATAACGTGTGCAGTGGTAGATGTGCATAGAAGATGGAGACCAAGGCACACCAGAGTTAGGAAGGGAAATTTTGTTACTCAATGATCCAGTGAGAGATTGCAGCAGCGATGACATAGTTGGTTTGGAGAATTTTGGAATTCAGTCACTAAAATTTGGTGACCAAATGAATGAAGGGCAGGGGATAAAGAATGGGTTACAGAAAGGAAATGGTGACTGTAGGTGTGCTTTTTTAAGCCACAAGGCTTGGTAAATGATGCCATCACCTGACAGAATATAAAAAGGGGAAAGAGAGATTATAATTATGGTTGACCACAAATTATGTTTGCATGCACACTCAAAATATAGACTGTGTGCTCTAAACAAATACTGTTCTGGAGTTGACTATTCCCTTGGGCGATAGAAATTTTGTAAATGTCAAAAATGTCTTTGAATAAACATAAATAAGCTAGTCAGCAAGTCCAGTCAGGTTGGGATTTCATATAAAACACAAAAGGTCCCTCAAATTCCAGTCCCAAATCCTGTCGTTTTGTTTTCCCCTGTAGGTAAATCATGTGTGAGTCCTGGAGAACTCCTCTATGGCTCTGTCCACGCACCCATGGGTATCGTGTTTGAGTCAACAATTACATTTTCTTGTAATGATGGGTGAGTTGGCAGGAGATATCTCCAGGGCACAGGGGTTTTACAGCAGCCTTCCAAGAGAGGTCTGAGTAATTGCCAGCTACTCTACAAAATAGATAAGCAAAAAAAGAATCACCTACCTGAACTGCTCTGTAGACTACCTTTCAGGATTATCCACTGGAAGGGATCCCTAGAAAACAAAAAGGCACTTGGGCTACTCCCCTGTCTTCCCTCTTCCCCCAATTTTAAATCTCTAGCTTTAAACTTTTATTTGGCTTAAGATTCTTTAGCCTTTGGTATGAGTCCTTAGTCTATTACTGCTATTTGTCATACATGGTTTTCCATATTTTCGCCATTCTTTCAGTGGACAAAGAACTAAGCTTTCCTAAAATGTACATGTGGCTGGGAGATGATCACTCATCTCTTTGTCTTTAGATATCGACTCATTGGTGAATCATCTGCTACATGTGTTATCTCACACAGCAATGTTGTAACCTGGAATAGGGACATGCCTGTTTGTGAATGTGAGTAAAATGATCCCTGAATTGCATCCTATGTAATTCTGCTGATATCCTTCTAGAGGGAAATTAGGCATCTACATATCAAAATGAGTACCCAGGAAAGATATAGTTGGTTTGGGAAGTTCTGGGCACAGAGGTGTGGTTTGTTTACATTCTTCTACTCCCTCCTATGCCTACCGCACTTTCCCTCGATGATAAGTTATTTTATAGCGAGTAAGGGTTTAAATCTAAAATATGCTATGAGATTACAGACTGCCAAGTTTATACCATGCACAATGTAGGTCATCCCAGGTACCTCTTACAACAGTTTATCTGTATTCTAGGGATGGGCTCTACTGACCAGATCATATGTGTGTGTGTGTGTGTGTGTGTGTGTGTGTTTTGTGTGTTTTTTTGTGTGTGGTTTTGTTTTGTTTTGTTTTTTTGAGGTTTCATCAGGGAAGATCATGCATCTTCCTACCCTGCTCCTCCTATTTATAACCATCTTTGAGATAAGGAAACACAATTTCAATAAAATGGGTTAATTGTAGGTTGAATTAGAGTTCATTTTGCAAGACTGAAGACAAAATTCCTAGAAGATATAACATTAAAATGTTTTCTTTCTTTTCCCACCAAACCCCAAAAAGCTATTCCTTGTAAGTCACCCCCAGCCATCTCCAATGGGGAATTTTCTGGCAGCAGTACAGATAACTTTTACTATGGAATGGTGGTGACTTATTGGTGCCATGTTGGACCGAATGGGAAAAAGCTCTTTGACCTCGTGGGTGAGAAGTCAATATCTTGCACCAGCAAAGACAATCAAGTTGGCATCTGGAGCGGCCCTCCTCCTCAGTGTATTGAGTTAGTCAAATGCCCATTTCCAGAAGTTGAAAATGGAATTATGGAATCTGGATTTAGTCGTTCATTTTCCTTAAATGATTCTGTGATGTTTAAGTGTAAGCCTGGCTTTACCATGAAAGGCAGCAACAAGGCACGGTGCCAACCAAACAATAAATGGGATCCTCCACTGCCACGTTGCTTCAAGGGTGAGTTGGGCTGAAAATTCGGCGATCTCTAAGTGAAATGAGAACTCTGATTGAATAGACAGCATGATGCCTCTGAGAAGAGGAGGAGAAAGATAGTAGAAGTGGTTGGGTATCCTTGTTAAAGAATTTGCAAGTAACATCTTAATGTTGAAGAGGTAGGAAATTTACCATATTTTGGAGCAGTGCAGGGGAATTTAGATGCTTAAAGGGGGGGAAAGGAGATAGAGCAGAGCCAAGGATCAGAGATTTTTCTAAAACATATGATTACATTTTATTTAAATTGGGATAAATAAATTCTCAATCTTATTGGCCATGAGGTTGGGGGAAGTTTGCTAATGTCAGTATTTGATTCAAAAGACTGTAGACATTATACATGCTCATGTTGAATAACGTAGCCTTTATGCAATGAGGTTAGAATTAAGATTGAGTCTCTTCCCTCATTTTTCCTTTCTCCCCTACTCTTTCTGAGAAATGTCTAACTTACAAAAAAAGGCAACATTTGGAGCCCCTCCTACATGACTCAGAACCTTCATCATTTTGGTTTGGGGAGCAGGAAAATTGAAGTCGATTTTGGTAGTGATTATGTATTACCAACGTTTAAACCCCTTGACTACAATATTAGTGAGAGGATAACCAGGTCATTTTAGTTAAATGAAGTGGAAAATGATGAGTGGATGTAATGTTTCCTGGTACAGATCCAAAGAGGCAAAGCAGGTGGTGGTATAGTTCATCACGTCTAAAAACAGTAATGCATGTTGGCCCCCTCCACCTCACCACAGGCGTCTCTGCTTTACATTGAGGAGAGGTGACAGGACCATCTTCATCCCACCCCCTACCAACCCCAAGTTGGCTTAGGTTGTAGAGAAGAAAGTTCTTATTTCAGAAATAAAAAGCCTCTGGTCCTGCTCTTTTCTCAGGGTGTCTACCACCTCCACATATCCACCACGGTACTTATAACAAAATGGATAAGGAATTCTTTGAAATTGAACAGAAAGTGTCCTATAGCTGTGAGCCTGGCTACACTCTCATTGGCGCTAACCCTATACGGTGTACATCCTTGGGAACCTGGAGCCATACAGCCCCCAATTGTGAAGGTGCTTAAAGCTCTATTCCATCTTAAGGGAACTCAACTGTTAACTGACTCTTAGTGTGCTAGCCTTGTGTCTTTTTTTTTTTTTCCCTAGCGAAATCATGTGATGCCATCCCAAACCAACTTCTCAATGGCCAGGTGGTGGCTCCTCCTAATCTCCAGCTTGGGGCAGAGGTTTCTTTTGTTTGTGATGAGGGGTGAGTGTGAGGTGACAGGGCCTGAACTGAGACCATGACTCATAGCTAAGCATTGCAAAATGTAATTTGTAAAGACAGTTACGGTTCCCCCCCACCCCCCCCGTCTTAGCCTTTCCCTCTTTCCCTTTTATGACTAAGAATTCTCATTCTCTTATTAACCAAACCCTACTGGTTTTCTTCAAGTGTACGTATTGTGCATGGCCAGCCCAAACTGGGAATTACCCACTTATCAATTGAAAAAGCAAAGTTTGGGGTCACAATTTAAGGCCCCTCTTTTGGAGATGAATAGATGATAGGGGTTTAGTAAGAGGGGCTCTTTGGGTGAACTTAGGGAACAAGATCTTTGATGTCTTCTTTACTTTGAACATGAGGTTGTTTTCATTCTACATGGTCAAGAGAATCTTGACATTTGGATACCAAAGAGAAAAGGGAGAATTTTTTTAAAAAAATATGTGATTGTTAGGATATTTTTCTCTGTGTTTTCACCTGGTCTGAAGTCTTCACCTGGTCTGATGTTGGGCCTTTTCCTTAATGCTGGGCTTTTTTCCTTAACCCTTAAATGCTGAAAATAATAGAGCTAATTTATACCACTTACTTGATAGAAGTGATTAAGTCCATGCAACGGAGAACTGGTTTGTTCTGATGATGATTTGCTGCCCCTTATTGTTTAAGGTACCGTTTAAATGGCACATCTTCTAGTCAGTGTGTCTCTGAAGGAATGAGAGTACTCTGGAATAATAAGTTTCCTGTCTGTGAACGTGAGTAGAAGCGAAAATAAGTACGAATCTTGCCTCTTGAATTTTGGTGTGTTCTCTTGCATTTATCACTTATCACATCTTATCCATATGTATACTTTGAACATGTACCTGCCACTCTTCGGTATGTTCTACCATGCAGACCAAAGCTGAATTTATTCAGTTGACTTCATAGTGAGTCTTCTATTTATATTTAGGGAAAGGCTCTGATCCCACTGGACCCGAGCAGCACGGCTGTGCTGAAATGGTGTGGTGTGTGTGTTCTTATCCCAGTACCTCTCGTGATGAGCAGCTCTTGGAGCTAAATGGAAACCAACCAGCCATTCTGGGGGTTGGCACGTCTCCCTTTGTTCTGAGACTCACTCAGGAAAGGTGTGCATCCACCAACACAGCTACAAATAATTAACAATATGACAAGCATCTTAAGGGTATGATATCATTCTTTCAAACTCTCAATCACTTCCTGAGGCTTTTTCAAAGGGATTCAGCATCAAAGGATGACAAATGACTGTAGTGAGGCTGCAGTCCCTTTCGTAGAGGGGAAGAATGTGCATTCACCACTTGTAGCCCCCATTGTGTATTTGAAATAGGCATCCGACAATTTGTACGTTTCAGGTATTGTTCTTGTTCCTTTCAGGTACTTGCATCTCTCTGGGTTCTCATTTCAACCTTATGAAGTAGCTTAATTTATACAATAGACTGGGAAACTGAGGCTTAGAGGGGGTAAGACTTGCCTACGGTCACTCAGCTATTCAATGACAGTGGGAATCTGAGACCAGGTCTGAATCCATATTTCATTAAGTCCATGGTACCTCCCCACATACGATTAGCATGTTATTAACATATTATTTTCACAGCTGTTTGCCTTCAGTTTTATTAAAATTGATGAGACTCAGAATTATTTAATAAATTCTCTTTCATTGTCATTGTTTGGTCAAGATGGTACTTTTAAGTCCTATATTGATTTGTTTGTGGAGCAGGAAAAGAAAGGTAAGAATTTAGGAGCTTGGGGATAAGTAGGGACTCTGAGTCCCTAAGAAATAAATTATACAGATTTCTAAGTCTGTTCCTGATAAGGTGACATAAACTATATTTGGAGCTTTAATCTACATATGAATCTTTTTCTTATCATAATCAATATCACCACATATTTCCTTTTCTATTTTTCAGGGATTTTTTGTGACCCTCCTCCTCCTATCCGAAATGGTCGGAATAGTTATACTTCTGGCTCCATACCTCTTAACACTTTGGTGAGGTACAGTTGTCCCTCTAACTTCCGCATCATTGGAGAAAAGAATCTTTTTTGTATAAGTAAAGACCAAGTGAAAGGAATCTGGGATAAACCTGCTCCTATATGTGAATATTACAACAGAAGATCTATTTGCTCTGAGCCCGTAGTGGCAGGGGGACACAAAGATAAAAGATCTAGACCACCATACATACATGGTGATTCTGTGACCTTTACCTGTGATGCCAACTTCACCATGAAAGGAAACAAGACCGTTTGGTGCCAAGCAAATAGAAGGTGGGGGCCGACACCACTACCAACCTGTGAGAGTGGTGAGTAAGAGAGAAACTCAACCTGAATTGGGAGGGTGTATCCTTGCATTTCTCTTCAGATAACGTTTTGTATCATTGTGAACAAAGAACAGTGTCGAAGTGTAAAGGTAGGGGTGAAAGGGGAAGCATGACAAAGGGTGAAAATTATTGTTCCCTGTTTTATTTTTATTTTTTGTCACCAAGGGCATGGATGTTCATTTAACAAACATCAATAGAACAGAAAATTTTAAAGTATGATGAGAAAAAGTAATTGAACACACCTAATAATTGAACTGAAGAGTCTCACAAGATGAGACTTTGATGGTGCTGTGTGAATTGTGTGGTTTTAAACAACTTATATGAGTTAATGTTAAAATAAGAAGAAATATACCCAATGTTTTAGAACCCACCTGTAAATAGATGTTAATACAGTCTGGCAGAAATGATGCCTGTTCTATGCGATATCTATAAACACTTTCTGAAGTAATGCACTACTTTGCCAAGTCATCTCCTCAGACAAAACATTTCAAATGACTTTGAAAGTAAGGATTACTATAAGTCCTTCATTTTTTTTAAATATATTTTTTATTGATTTTTTACAGAGAGGAAGGGAGAGGGATAGTGAGTTAGAAACATCAATGAGAGAGAAACATCGATCAGCTGTCTCCTGCACACCCCCCGCTGGGGATGTGCCTGCAACCAAGGTACATGCCCTTGACCGGAATCGAACCCGGGACCCTTATTCCGCAGGCTGATGCTCTATCCACTGAGCCAAACCAGCCAGGGCGTTCATTTATTTTTTTACTGAGGTTTATGTTGTTGCAGAAATCTAAATCTGAATTTTAATCATACAATTACAGGGACTGTCATATTTGACAAAGTATTATAATAAAAGTAGGTATTTCTTTTTTTAGTGAAGAACAATATCAATTAATTCTAAATCAATCAAGCTGAAAAGCTATTAGAAAAATATAATTCTATGTATTTGTAGATATATATATAATCTTGGAGGTAAGGAAGGTTTGAAGATAGTCACAATATGAGTAATTATAGAAAATAAGCCATTATAAAGATTTAGGTTGACCTATATGTATTGACATGGGAAGATAACATAAGCAGATTATTAAGCAAAGAAAGAAAGGCATAGAATAAGATGTGAGTACACATATACTCATCCAATATGTATGTATATATGTAACACATATGGGATCCTATAAAACTATATTACTAATATCTAGCGGGATAACTCCTTAATAATATGTGACCTTTGGACCAGAGGATAGGCTTAAGGATAGGATAAGAGTATTTGTAAAAATGGACTATTCTTTTGGTAAATGAAAAATTTCACAAAATCATAAAGAGTAACTAAAAACAGAAAATAATGAACTATATGGTGTATAAAATGGATATTACATCACACTTGTTTTAAAGATTGAGTTGAAATTCATGATGACTGGTTACCACAAATAATGTGTCATTTAGTTGGATGAATGTACTATGTCAAAGTCTAGATTGTGAGGGATGTATCATCTGATGGCCTTTTGTTCTAATGTGTGTGTGTAAAGATTTCCCCCTAGAGTGTCCACCACTTTCCATGATCCCCAATGGACATCACACAGCAGAGAATGTCAGTCTCTTTGTCCCTGGACTGTCTGTGACTTACAGCTGTGAACGTGGCTACTTGCTTGTTGGAGCAAAGACAATTCGTTGTTTGTCTTCAGGAGACTGGAGTGCAGTCATTCCACAATGTGAAGGTACCCCAAATTTACAATCAATTTTCAGAAATTAGGCTATCCTGTTATTTGCCATGCTTTGAGCATCTTTGGCTTGTTTCCATAGAGGCACAGTGTGATGCTCCAGGACCACTGCTCAATGGGCAGATAAAGGGGCCTGCAAGTCTTCGAGTTGGCGTAACTATAACCTTTTCCTGTAATGAAGGGTGAGTGTCTGGAGGACCTAGGAGATTTAATTCATTGGGCTTCTCCATGCGTAGTATGACCTGTGAAGGCTCCTCTGTGAGGATCTGTGGAGAGCCGCGGGTGAGGTTATGAGAAATAATGCTAATAAGAGTCAGTGCACACAAATTAAATGAGTTTGTATTGAACTTTAAGTAGAGGTTATTGATCCATATCACCCACTGTCTAATAGTTCTGAATGACCACGCTCTGTCTCCAGATATCGATTACGAGGCCACCCTTCTAGTCAGTGTGTAATTGCTGGACAGAGAGCTTTATGGACCAAGATGCCAAAATGTGAAGGTAGGTTATGCAAACTGTGGTTTGAACCTAGTTACTTATATGAGGCTCAACAGAGCACTGAATTCTTTTAACTAAAAAATGTTGATTCAGTCATTACTATACAGAACATTATAGAGCAAACATCTCTCCTAGACATCTTTAAGGGTTATAACAGAAGCATCCTTCAGTTACCTCTCTATTCTCGGCTTATTCAAGTAAAACAGGCTTCCTAGGCCAGTGATGGCGAACCTATGACACACGTGTCAGAGGTGACATGCGAACTCATTTTTTTTGGTTGATTTTTCTTTGTTAAATGGCATTTAAATATATAAAATAAATATCAAAAATATAAGTCCTTGTTTTACTATAGTTGCAAATATCAAAAAATTTTTATATGTGACATGGCACCGGAGTTAAGTTAGGGTTTTTCAAAATGCTGACACGCCGAGCTCAAAAGGTTCGCCGTCACTGTCCTAGGCTTTTCTTTCTCTAAAGCTAAGTAGACTTGTAAGCCAGGCCATGGACATAAATGAGAGGGCATATTCAGTAACAGAAATCCAAGGATCAGCAAGATATACTTTTTCAATTATATTGTTACTAGAGGCCTGGTGCACGAATTTGTGCATGGGTGGGGCCCTAGGCCTCGATGGCAATCAAGGCCGATTGGGGCTGTCTCACTCAGTCCCAATCAGGGCCTGCTGGCCAGGGGGAGAGATAGGGGGAGGGACTGCTGAAGGTTGGCCCACCACGGGGAGGGACAGGAGGAAGTTGGCCAGCCATGGGAGGTTGGCTGGGGGAATGCACTGACCACCAGGGGGGCAGTTGAATCATAGCTACTGGTCATTCTGATCATTCGGTTGTTCTGTCATAACGTTCATTTAGGCTTTTATATAGAGAGATAGCTGCCTTGATGGTTCATCAGCAATTCAAATATCCTAGGACCCTGAACCTAGGAGATGAGAGTGGCATCAAGTCTGAGGCTTTCTTGTGTGTAGTACAGCTGCAACCTTGTCATTTCTCTCTAATTTCTCTAGCAATCCTTTGCCCACCACCTCGTCCTATTCTCAATGGAAGGCATACAGGCAACCCTTCAGGGAACGTTCCATACGGAAGCACAGTCACTTACACTTGTGACCCGGGCCCAGAGAGAGGAGTGGACTTCATCCTGATTGGGAAGGACACTATCCATTGCACCACTGATAGTCAGAAGATTGGGATCTGGAGTGGCCCTGCCCCACGCTGCGAACTTTCTCCTCCTGGAATTCACTGTCCACCTCCCCAGATCCTAAGAGGCCAAATATTGTCTGGGAAGAAAGATCAATATTCATATAATGACACTGTGGTATTTAATTGCTTGTTGGGCTTCACCTTGAAAGGTAGCGAGAGAATAAGGTGCAGTGCCCAAGGCACATGGGAGCCCTCTGCACCTGTCTGTGAAAAGGGTGAGTGCTCCAGGACCAAGAAAAGGTTCTACTGATTTCTTCTTTTCTAAGAATTATAGGTAGGGATTTGGGGTGTAAGCAGGTTATTTTTCAGTTTGTTAGTGTTTATAAATTATGTAGAAGGCTTTTTAAACACTACACCCATCGTCCGTTCATTTTGTAGAAGCGTCCGTGGGAAAAATAACACTAGGAACCACTAAGTTGCCTATTTCTTTATGGGAAAAATGTTTGTTTGTCCTAATACTGATTTCTTAAAAGGGAAGTCATCAAAGCCCCCATTGCATGGGTATATGAGAATCTCCCATTGACAGCATATGAGGTGATTCCTTAAGAAAGGAAGAAATGAGAGGAGGTAAAGCACCGAGTGGAAACTGAACAAAACCTGCAGCAGCCTAAGTGCAAAGAAGAGGAAAAGATTGAGAAACACTGATCCAAAATTACCCCAAACTGGGCTGTAAGATACCTTCTGCATCATACAGCTGCCACCAGAGAGGAATTACAGTGTTAATGCCCATTTCTTTGGCTGTTTCTCCCTGTTGCTGTTGTTTAGACAATAAAATTGTTTTTCTTCCCTTTAGAGTGCCAAGCCCCTCCTGAAATCCTCCATGGGCAAAAGGAAGATCGACGCAGGATGCGCTTTGAGCCTGGAACATCCATAAAATACAGCTGTGACCCTGGCTATGTGCTGGTGGGCAAAGAATCCATACATTGCACTTCTGAGGGGGTGTGGACACCCACTGTCCCCAAATGCAAAGGTATCAGGACTTGCATGCAGATGTTTTGTGGTTTTGAGATTGCTTGAGTTGATTTCTCATCCTCGTCTCTTCTTCTTAGTGGCAGAGTGTGAACCTATAGGAAAGTATCTCTACAAAAAACCCCAGGATCGAGTGATTAGACCAGATGTTAACTCTTCTTGCGATGAAGGGTGAGTGAGTGCTGGCTCAGCCTGAACTGAGTCTGGCTTATCAGCGCATACTGCAAGCTCTGTGTAAGCGTTTACCTCAAAGCCCTTCCCTGGCCCGTGTCCATGGAAGTGCTGATCTTGCTAGTTTTCCATGTATGGGAACTACTCCTGTGCAAAGGGTGATGGAGCTGATGCTGGCTGCATTCTGTTTGTATTGCTTCTTGTCCTGAACGTGGTGAGTCTGCTTTTGAGCCAATAGCTCTTGCTTAGTTTAAATAGTCACTAGACGGCAAAATGACAGGACTCTATCTCTAGGTCCCGGTTAGGTGAGAGTGTTTATCAGCTGTGTCAAGGCACCATTCCTTGGTATATGGAGAATCGTCTCTGTATAGGTGAGTGACACCTATGTGTGACCTGGGAGATTTCTCTTTTAGGCTATGTTGTGGGAATAGAAATATTAGCCTCTGTTCCATTAACTTTGTCAACAGTTTTTCTGTCTTTGTACTGTCATCTCTATCCACTTCGCAGCATCGCAACCACTTAATTTAAATGTGTTCTGTCACTGATGCTCTTTTGTAATTTAAGTGTATAAGGTGATGAAAGCAGCGAGTATATGAGCCACCATGTTTAATCTGGGGTAAGCTGTAGTTTGAGGTGAAAAAAGCTGTAGTTTGGTCTGTATCTATGGCTTCATATGATCTTGGGTGATTTATGTAACTTCTTTGAAATTCTATCCCCTCACCTATAAATTCAGCATAAGATTACAGACTTTAAAGTTATTTTACCTACATGGTATTATCTCTACTTTTTAAATGATAAAACTGTGTGTCAATAGTAGATACTCAATCAACAATAAGTATTCTTGGCTCAACTATCAAATAACCTCCGCACAAGGATGAAACTCAAAAAAAAAAAAAGGCTTAATTCTATGCCCCTGTACCTTTTATTCATCTATTGTTTATTTAAAAAAGAATTCTTGTTTTAATTAATAATTTACTACTAGCCTTTACTCCCTCACTCTATGATATTGATGTACATGTTCACTTGAGAGCTTTGATATAACTTATATCATCAAAACTCACCCATATCCTCCAGGAAATTTGATAACAACACATTCATAGCCAACTTCCTTTCTCTTCTTTCGTGTCTAAAACTGAAACAGAATTATATGGTCACTTCTCATCTCTCCAGAAATCACCTGCCCACAGCCCCCTGTTATCAACAATGGGGCACACACAGGGAGTTCCTCAGAAGACTTTCCATATGGAACCACAGTCACTTATTCCTGTAACCCTGGGCCAGAGAAAGGCGTAGAATTCAACCTCATCGGGGAGAGCACCATCCGTTGTACAAAAGATGGTCAGGAGAGGGGCATCTGGAGTGGCCCTGCTCCTCTCTGTAAACTTTCCCTCCCTGCTGTTCAGTGCTCACATGCCCACATTGAAAATGGATACCAGATATCGGGCAAGGAAGCCCCATATGTCTACAACGACAGTGTGACATTCAAGTGTGTTGATGGATTTACTTTGAAGGGCAGCAGTGAGATTCGTTGCAAAGCCAATGACACCTGGGATCCCCAAATACCCGTTTGTGAGAAAGGTAAACAGCCCAATGGGGGGAAAATAAGGTATTTACTTATTATTCTCATCTCCCACCCAAAACTACACTCATGGAGAAAGTCAATGGGGCACAGATTACTATCCTATTTCTTTGATCTGTAACAATGTTCTATGTGTGTTGTATACGTTCCTTGTGTGACTGTCTCTTGTATCCAGAATATATTCAAGGTAGATACTGAGAGGACCTGTTTAAAGAAGTCTAGTTCTTTCAAACGAGCAGAAAGCATTCAGTAATGAATTAGAGCTTTATGATCCTTGGCTAAGATGTTTAAGATTATCTGTTGTCAAATGTTGTACTGTGAATGTTCTTGAGTATAAGTTCTTTTGTTGGTATTTATGTGGGAAGTTTTTCCTTCAGACTGCCAGCCACCTTCGGGGCTGCACCATGGTCGGCATACAGGCGGAAATAGGGTCCTCTTTGTCCCTGGGATGACTGTAGACTACACCTGTGACCCCGGCTACTCGCTTGTGGGAAACAAATCCATTCACTGTATGCCTTCCGGAAATTGGAGTCCTTCTGCCCCTCGGTGTGAAGGTACTTTAGCTCCAGAGTTGCCTTCCCTTTGATAGCAAGCATGTGTGAGTAATTCCAGCTGTGCTCCTCCAGAAGCACCATGTGAGCCCACGGGAGAAGATGTTCACGAGCTTCCAGCTGATTCGCATGTGGTTCTAGTTAATACATCCTGTCAAGATGGGTGAGTATGAGATGATCCATCCAGAGCGGGTCCCCACTTGGTTTAGTGCATTAGTTGCACCCTCAGCTTGTCTTGGTGACTCTTGTTGCGGCTCCTCATTGCCACACTCACAGAGAATATGAGGTTCCAAAAGTCTAAGTAGCATCTCTGACTTGTTAGTTCTTTTTTGACATGGAAATAGCTCTGCTGTGAGCAACTCTCTTCTAAAAAAGTCTGCTTACTGGGAGGGTCAAGGGTTTTCATTCCTCTGTACCGAAGTTCTTATGTAGGAGTTCCTCTGTATTTGTGGTATGAGGAGGTGAGGTTTCAGAGACGTGTTATTGGGAAAAAGAAAGAATGTATGATAATCTCTCTCTAGGTACCGGCTGACTGGGCATACTTATCAGAAGTGTGAAGATGCTGAGATTCGGGTTTGGTTCCGAAGGATTCCACTCTGTGAAGGTAAGAGAAAAATTAAAGTTATAAGTGAGGTGGTTGGGGGTTAGACATGGCAGGCCACATAAGAAGTAGCTTATAACTACTTCAACTATCTGTGTTCTATCTCAGTGTAGCTGAAGTAAGAAATATCTTTCACAGTTTAGTCAGCACTGTCATTGACAAGTAAAGTTGTCAAGTAGGAACTATATATTTGGCATATATCTGCTAATTATATATAATGTGGGTATATATATATATATATATTTGTATTTATAAGCTATATAAATATATAGTCATATTTCTAGTTTGTATTAATATAGTTGTATTTCTTTCTTATTTATTGTATTTTTTAAAATTTGGGGGGTGAATATGTATTACTCATATAATCAGAAATGTTAATAAAGCTGTTTTGATGAGAACAATGCAGGTTGTAAAGCTAAATAATTGTATGGTTATGTGTCATACATGCAGTCACATAGTTTTATTTGCATCTGAATGACGACTGTCCGCCTTGGTACACTAGCTGAAACAGCATTTCCCGAATCTCTTCTGCAGCTATTCACTGTCCACGTCCACCAGTGATTAACAACGGGAGGCACACAGGTGTGAGGGCAGAACGCTTTCTCTATGGAATTGAAATCTCTTATGAGTGTGACCAAGGATTCTCTCTTCTGGGAAAGAGAAACATACGATGCATAAGTGATTCTGAAGGACATGGATCTTGGAGTGCACCTCCCCCACGGTGCTTAAAACCTCCTCCTGTGGCCCACTGCCCTCACCCAGAGGTCAAACATGGGTACACGCTGAATAAAACTCGTTCGTCATATTCCCACAATGACATTGTATATGTTGCCTGCAACCAGGGTTTCATCATGAATGGCAGTGACTTGATTACGTGCCATACCAATAACAAATGGGTGCCAGGTGTACCAACGTGTATCAAAAAGGGTAAGTTATTTTAAGAAGTTAACTATGGGATGTTGCTTAGAATGAGGAAATGCTTTTTGAATCCGCATTTGCCATTTGAGCTAAAGAAAAAGATGTAAATGTTAAAACAATGATAGTGTTTTCCAAGATACCTGCCTTATCCTCTCAGTGAATTCTCCCCCTACTCCCCGCCCCCCGATTCCTTACTAAGTCAGTTGAGCAAAAGTACATGAAAGGATTATGGTTAACTTCCAAAGTGATGGCTTCTACAAAATTTATTATTTTTCTTAAATTAGGATAATAAAAATTCACTTATCATTTTGGGGGGTAAATGTTGGCAGTAATATCGCTTGATAATTTTATATTTAAGGCTATAATACCAGTTGGAAAGAGAACTTTTGGTGTTTGGAGGCATGAAGCTGGCCTTCAGACCCAGTGAATTGTCTTTCTTGTCATTTTAGTTATCATTCATCAGTTATATTCCTGTCAGTGACTAGGTGACCAAGTACAACAGGGACTAGCAATTAATGACCCAAGAACTGAATTCAACTCACCAGAACTGTTCTCTTTGGCCAACACAGTAGTCTCTCTTTAAGTGAAACCCATATCCAAGCCCAAGATCAATGTTGAACCTGTGATTCAGTGAGGGCCCCCTCTGCCTTCCTGCAAGGCAACAGTTGCTTGAATTGGGCTTTGGCTGTCATTTGTAGAAGGGCATGTTCTTTCCCTTTTGTCATATCTGGTGGCTTCACTCCATGGCTACTTGTGTGACCCTTAGAGCACAAGCTTTCTGCCATTTAAAAGGAAAATGAAAGAATACTATTGGCTGATAGAGTACAATTGTGGGCTGCAACCATTGAGGTTTCATTATCTTACTTTTGACATTTTTCTTCAGGTCCTATACCCCATATGTAGGCAGTGGAAATCTCTGGCCAGTACTGCAGGGTTTGTGTGGAATGGGTATTACTAGATACCAACTGGTTGGCTTGTTGCCTGCATTCTTCCTATATGGCCATCCCTCACAGATAGTGTTGGCTATGTGTTCCTCTGTACTAAATTAAAGACACTTTTTTATTGGCGTTTAAGCTGTCGTAGGATGTCAACCTCCACTTAAGATGGCCAATGGGAATCACACTGGTGGCGAGAGAGCTCGATTTTCTCCTGGAATGTCAATCATGTACCGCTGTGACGAAGGCTACCTGCTGGTGGGAGAGGCACTCCTTATTTGCACACATGAGGGCACCTGGAGCCACCCTGCCCCTTTTTGTAAAGGTGCATTATTTATTTTTTTAACTCAGATTTGTCCCAAATAAATATATGCAGTTAGGTACTTTCAACTTAAAGTCACCAAATAAATGCCTCAGTTAGATAATTTAATTAGATGTATTTCCTTGGATTAATACATGTAGTTGATCTAAATATTACAGAATAAGAAACGTGACTTAGAGTGTAGTCTCTGTTGAGTGATCACTTATGAAGTCATTTAAATATAGAAAATTGAAATGCTTATGTAAATTAAACAACCAAAGTGTAGACTGGAGTTACACTGTGATTGTAGTTATTATAAGTATGCATCTGGCAAAATACTAATGAAAAAGCACAATGATTTTTTCAGTGTATTTCCTTTGAGTGATGGTAGGATTGATTATGGGTATATTTTTTATGTTTCATTAAGCATATGGAATATGAGAATTGAGTTAATATGTAATATTTGTTGAGCACTTTTTGCTGTCTGTCTGATACTGTGCACTGCATTTTGAGTGCATTGTCATTTAATCTTTTGGAGAACCATATGAAGGTGGTGCCATTATTATTCCCATATTAGAGATAAAGTCTCAGTAGAATGAAGAGATTTATAACTTTTCCAAGGTCACACATTAGGAAGTCCTAGAGTCAGGATTCACCTCCAAAATCTCACAGTACTGACCCCTACACTGAAGAGATGAAAGAAGAAAAGAGGAAGTATGTACGTGTATGAAGAATTGGAGAGTAAGAGTCGGTACTGATAAAACAGTAATTTAGAATTTGTACCCATTTAGCCCTAACAAGTCATTAACATTAACCAGCTATTAGTTAGAAGCTAAAGCAAAAGTAAGGAAAACAATCAGGCTTAAGTTACCTAGAGGTTATTGAAATAGATGGCTGACACTGAAAGACTCTACCTAGGTTATCATTTTGTTATTTCAAGGAAGCTTTATTTACTGAGAATTATCTAAGTTAATGGTTTCATAGAACTTTCCATTAAAAGCAGTGGCTACCTCATGGGTAAATTAGATTCCTTTCATTCCAGAGGTAAACTGTAGCTCCCCGGAGTATATGAATGGAATCCAGAAGGGGCTGGAGTCTGGGAAAAAGTACCAGCATGGAGCAGTTGTTAATTTGGAGTGTGAAGAGGGATATACCCTGGAAGGCAGTCCCCAGAGCCAGTGCCTGGAGGATCACGGATGGAACCCTCCCCTGGCTGTTTGCAAATCACAAGGTAAGTACAAGGGACTTTGCTGATATTTGTCTCACTAGAGAAAGACAGTAAGGGGTATCCCTCAGTATTAAGGACTCCTGGATTTTAAATTGACATAGACCTGTAACCAGTGATATGATAGATTTGAAGTAGGTTGTCTAATCTAGAAGAAGCAGAACTTTCTAAGGATGAAGGAAGTAAAGAAAGAAAGTAGAGGAACACTAACTTAAAAGGTGCAAAGCTAACATTACATTTTGTAAGAAGCTAACATTACATTTTGTATATCTTGGTTTATCAGTGCTTAACGATTTGACAGGGGCCTCAAAAAATATGTTAACAAACCAGTTATAACACTTAATATTTGCTTTCTAACCCGAGAAATCCCTGGTTACACTGAGCATATTGGTTTTTTATTTGGTGAACTACTCCAACTTAATTAAAGTGAAAATATTTTTAAAGTCCAATGAGTTGTTATATAAAAAATGAAGGAAGAGTGGGTAGACTTAAGGTTCCAATTAATATTTTTAATAGAATTAGAGAGATAGGAGTGATAACTTTGAGAGAATGCTAACTTCAGACATTGCCATGGGTCTTTGGACTTCACTGAATCATGCAACTAGACTAATATGTTCATGATTTTGAATTCTTTTTAGGCTCACTCACTCCTCTTGTTGGTGGTAAGTTCTCTTAATTACTTAAAGAATGTTCTAATGATCTTTTTAAAATAAACTTTGAACAGTTTTAGGTCATTATTTTGTTTTTAACTTTATACTTTGAAATAATTTCAAACTTAAAGAAAAGTTACAAAAATATTGTAATAAAAGCTTCGATATATAATTTAACTATATTTACCAATTGTTTATATTTTGCTACATTTGCTTTAATCCATTTATATCTCTCTACCTACGTACATCCAACACATTATTATTATCATTGCAAAACAATTTGAGATTCAGACCCTTTACACCTAAATACTTTAGAGGGTAGTATCTGTTTTCATGAATTTGATCAAATGATATTTTATAAAAATTTATATAAAATGTGAGGTCTTGTATCCTGCCTGAGTATTACTAATTTTTTTCTTTAACTCATAAGAAATTTACCTCTTTTGGTGTTTATGGAATTTTTAATGCGCCCTTCACATTACAAACTGTCACTTTTGGGTAGAGTTGTATAAATAATTAGAACAGCCAGCTATTCTCAGTTTTTAAGTTGAAAGTTTAGTTTACATTAACTCTTAGTCTTTAGCATGATTTGGCATTATCAGAATAGACTGGCTTATTTTACAGTAGAAAAACTATTTCACAACTGACAGTCAGATGTTATACACAATTGTGGGATCCTGCTCTTCTGATCTCCTAATTTTACCCCAGTGACTGGAATATTACTACTAAAACTGAAAGGAACAGAAAAGCTCCACAGAGCTTGACTGGAACCATGTCGTCAAATGCTTGGTGCTGCCCTAACCGGTTTGGCTCAGTGGATAGAGCATCGGCCTGCAGACTGAAGGGTCCCAGGTTCGATTCCGGTCAAGGGCATGTACCTTGGTTGCAGGCACATCCCCAGTGGGGGGCGTGCAAGAGGCAGCTGATCGATGTTTCTCTCTCATTGATACTTCTAACTCTCTATCCCTCTCCCTTCCTCTCTGTAAAAAATCAATAAAATATATATTTTAAAAAATGCTTGGTTCTTTAGAATTAAATGTGGACTCGATTGAATCAGAAAAACCTTAAGCCCACGTATCATTATTTAGGAATGCAACATTTACATGGCTCAGAAAGGATGAGTATAAAAGTAACATACCAGCCCTAGCTGGTTTGGCTCAGTGGATAGAGTGTCAGCCTGTGGACTCAAGGGTCCCAGGTTCGATTCCGGTCAGGGGCATGTACCTGGGTTGCAGGCACATCCCCAGTGAAGGGCGTGCAAGAGGCAGCTGAATTGATGTTTCTCTCTGTCTCTCATCGATGTTTCTAACTCGCTATCCCTCTCCCTTCCTCTCTGTAAAAGAATCAATAAAATATATTTTTTTAAAAAAAGAATCAGTTACTGTTTTTTTTTTAAAAAAAGTAACATACCAAATTCCCCTCCACTAGGACTAGGCCCCACAATCACTTCTAAACGATATAGGTCACATTTTTCTGGCATTTGATATTTGCTGTTTTATTTTCTAGGCCTTTCTGTAGGTTTGCTATTTCTTCTCTTCTTGACTGCTGTCACCTTATACCTGATACCCAGACACAGAAAACGGTAAGTTCAATGCATGCTTGGCCAAAGTTCACTAAGGTTTCAGCTTCTTGCCTGAAACTAAACGTGGAAGCACAAGTTACCTGAAAGGAGTATAGCAATGTGAGAACTGTAATGTGGCTTTTATGCAACACACAGGAAGCCCTACCTGGCAGATCTTAAATGATATCGGGCGCGTATTTAAATCATGAGTCATCATTCAGATGACTCATCACAAAAATTCTAGAAAGCAGAAAGACAAAAAGCCTAGTGGAAACAAATGCAGGTATTTTGGTATATCCCATCTGATCTTTTTCTTACATTCTTTTTTTCTTTTAAAATTGAGATTTTGACATTATAATCTCCTGCCTTAATTTTTTTTCATTTTGCGTATGTACATATTTTTGTGTCTTGAAGTCATGCTTTCTTTTTAATTATATAATAGATTATTGTTCTGTTTCATGTATGTCTGTGGTAATTTTCGGTTGCTTCCACATTTATCTTGATAATAAAGATATGACCACCTTTAATAAACCTTTTCACATACATGTACTTATTTCTAGAGCATAGAGTTCTAGAATTTCTAGGGATAAGTAGATGATGTTTTAAGATGCATAATAAATATTGCCAAATCACTTTCCAGAAAGTTTGTCCTAACTTGATCAAATATCAAATTATTAATATATTTGCATATTTTGTGTTTCTGGGCTCCTTTTTCTCCTTCATTGACCTATTTTATTAAAATCACTTTGTATTTAATAAGTATGGCTTTCTACTCTTATAATATTTGGTAGGGCAGGAATTCCCTTGCTATCACTTTTTTTTTTTTTTTTTTTTTTAGAATTTTTTCCCTCTGTTCTCTTCTGTTTATTCTTTCAGGTGATTTTAGATCATTTGTAATTTTTAAAAACAGACATGTTGTGATTTCATTTAAGTCTATAGATTAATTTGTGAGAAATTGGCTTCTTTTCTGTAAAGTCCTATAATAAAGAAGCCAGTTTCATGTTTTTTAAACCAATGTTCCCTAAACTAGTTGGACTACACAACTTCTTTCTTTCTCTCTCTCTCACATAATGCGTTTAACAGCTCATGGAACTAATGTTCCACTTAACAGACATTTGGGGAATCTAAGAAGGTGCTCAGGAGCTAGATCATCAGAAGCCTTCAGGCCATAACGAGGAGTTAGGGTTTATCCTATAGGAACTGAAGCAAGAGAAAAATGTGTTCAGATTCGCATTTTTAAGAGAAGGGGCAGGGTTGGGCCATCAGCCGAAGCAGCAGTGGCAGGGGTCCAGAGGATGGAGGAGGTGCAGGACGCATCTCCACTGTTGAGAGCCTAGGATTTCCAGGACTGAGTGTCCTGTGGAAAGGAGGGAGAAGGGGGCACAGAGAACGAGCCAAGTGGAGGTCATTTGAGGTCCCAGTGTTTCACCAAAAGAGGGAAAGGGCAGGTTTGTGGAGAAAGATGACGAGTTCCGTGCTGACCTTGCCACTTTGTGGCACTTGCGATGTAGGACTCAAGAGAGGGGCCTGAATTCAGATAGGTGACGCTTACATCACAATGGAAGCCTTGGCGCCAAAAAAAACTTAAAAGGTAAAAATAGGATGAAAACCAATCCCAGAACAGTAATGCTTAAGAGACAGGAGGGGACGGAACAGTCAGAAGTAGGAGGAAAGTTAGGAAACAGTTGTTTCACACAATTCAAGGGAGAAAAAGGTCTCACAAGAAAAAACAAACAAAAAAACAACAGAGGGATGTCATTTGCATGCCTTTTCTCGCAGGAAGTTAGAAGATAATTTTAGCCAAGAATAATAACACATTTAAATAAGGAGAGAATGTGGTCTCTATCTCTTTCCTTCATGCTCCTTCCTAACTTTCCTATCAAGACAGAGCATGTGTAGGAGAATACGCAACCTTTGGGAATGCTACAACCTGAAATAATTGTGTTCATGATGATTATGAAGTTTATTAACATGATTACAACACATACTATTATTTAAGTGCCTCCATTGATAGGAACCAAATGTTTATATTAAACCAAATTCCTAAGCATCACCTTCTTGTTTTATTTCCATTTTCTAACCAAATTCAATTTATTTTTTATAGTTGATACAGACATTTCACCTGCCTTAAGTACTTTTTGCAAATGAGATGTGTAATCACTTTACAATGGATGTCTTGTAACAAAATTGAATATTTATAAAAGCCATCTAAACATTTGAAGGAGAAACTATTCTTTTCTAGGCATCTCAGATATTTTCATAAAATCTAAATGTTAAATTGACCTAAAATTACCATTTTATAACATTCTTAATGTATCTTCCTGTAATCTGACCTCTAAAATATGGTAGTTAGGGGAATGCTGTAAGTAACCCTAGAAGTAATCTTTGTTTCCCAGCAATTTTGTAATACTTTATTTCAGAGTTCTACGTGGTAGAATAGTGACATTTTCTTGTCCTTTCCTAATTTCAGCAAAGTGGTTTTAGAAGCACAGCAAAGTAATGTGCTTTCAAAGAGGAAAAATAAAAATACCCACTTAAAATCATTTAAAGCTTTCAGTGGTATATGACTATGTATTAAACATCAAATATAAAATTTTCCTTTTAAATTAGATTTGAAGATTATGTCCCCAAAAGGTAAATCTATGATGATGTCCTAAAAAAAAAAAAAAAAAAAAAAGCTTTGATTCCCCCCCCTCCCCCCCAACGGTTGGTCATAGTTATTAGTCATTGAAGTCCTGGATCTAAAGTAAATCTGTATAATGTCAACTTTTGACCGGGGCACTTGGCAACCTAGCAAGTCATTTATTTTTATGGCCCTTTCCAAAATTGGGGATTTTAGTGATTATTTCATTGGTTACTTAGGACAATAAAATAGTATCATCCATGAAAAGTACTTATCATGTGTTGGGAATTATGGAAAGAAAACAACTGTTACATCTTTGTAGTAATCACAGCCAATGAGTAAAGATTTTACTTTTTTCTTCCTTCTTCCATTTAGCAATTATTATACAAATAGAAGCCCTACAGAAGGAGATCTTCGCTTAGAAACACGAGAAGTATATTCTATTGATCCATACAACCCAGCAAGCTAACCAGAAAATAAGCAGGTATTTAATGAAATTAAATTGTTTTATTAATTTCTATGTCAAAATGTTATTCAAATTCTACTCATCAATAAGCACAGTGCAAAGTATTTACTGTTCTGTTGCAGTTTTTAAATCTTGCATAGAAATTAACATAATTAGATCATGTTGCCAATTAATATTCCTGTTATCTTTTATTCATTTATCCATTCAACAAATACTTAAATAACAAAGTGACTAAGAATACTATAAATAAGACGATGGAAGTAAAGTATTATGAACACAAATAAAGCAGGAAAGGGGATAGGGAGGGCGGGTAGTTGGAAGGGAAGACTTCACTAAGAAAATGGCATTTGAGTAAAGATTGGAGTGAAGTAAGGAGCCAGCCATGTGGGGGAAGAAGATTGCAGGAAGAAAGAACAGCAAGTGCAAAGATCATAAGGTGTGGTGGGCATGCAGTGGCCAGTGTGGCTCACTATGGCTGGCCAAGGGAGAAAGTGGCAGAGATGAAATTAGAGAGGGAAGGGGAGGAGGGGGAGACGATCCATCATGTGGAGTATGCTAGGTCATTGAATGAACTTGGTGTTTATTCTAAGCTGGGAACCATTGGAATGGTTAAGTGGAAAAGCTAATGGTCACCTTAACTGGTATGGTAAGAACAGAGTGTAAGACGCCAAGGGTAGAAAATAGGGAATCACTGAGGACTCCATCACAATTATCCAGGCTTACGCTGTGAGTGGCTATCACCACGCTGGTGGGAAGAGGTCAGGTTCTGCATACATTTTTAGTACAGTGATAGGAGGATTTGCTGACAGTTTTAAATTAGATTTGGGTCATTCATTGACAAAGGTAGCATTCAAGCTCAAATCTGACTTCAAACGGCTTTATCCTACACAATCTATAAAATACAGATACCACCTCTGATCTCTTGGAACTTTTATAGTAAAATAAAAAAATAAGATACACATAAGAATATATACTACTAGAGGCCTGGTGCACAATATTTGTGCACTGTGGTGGTGGTGGGAGGTCCCCTCAGCCCAGCCTGTGCCCTCTTACAGTTCGGGAGCCCTCAGGGGATGTCCCACAGGGAGCCGGCCTAAGCTGGCAGTCGGATAGCCTTATCGCTGCCGCGGATGCGGGAGAGGCTCCTGTCACTGCCGCTGCACTCACCAGCCCTGAGCCAGGCTTCTGACTGAGCGGCGCTCCCCCTGTGGGAGCGCACTGACCACCAGGGGGCAGCTCCTGCATTGAGCGTCTGCCCCCTGGTGGTCAGTGCGCATCATGGTGACCAGTCGTTCCACCGTTCGGTCTATTTGCATATTAGCCTTTTATTATATAGGATGAGCAAGATACAGAAAAACTGCTGTGGCAGTGGAGCAAGAAAAGTTTATTTGCTGTTGGTGAGTCAGAAGAATGCGGTGGAGAACAGGGGAGGCCAGAGTGATCTCTAAATCCAAACCTGTGGGGACCCAAAGTAAACCTATTACATCAGTATCTGTTCAGTGAAGGTGTGAATGAATGAGGATGAGACTATGGCTTGATGCTTTATTACTTCTAGTACTTACAATTGGTCTGTACAGAAAATGTTAACATTCCCATTACTTAAACTTTGACTCAAACCAATGCTGTTCATGCTGCCTCCTAACCAGAAACTCTTATTTCAGTGTGCCTTCGTGCTTGGAATGCAGCTGAACATGGGTTGGAAAGAAACCATTTGAATATCAGCAAGCCGATCTGTATGGACTCCCCATCACCAAAATGATGTCTTAAGCTGTAACTTCCTGTTTGCACTTATTCTTGAGCAGCACAAGGAACGTTTGCCTGATGAGAAAGATGGGAGCCCAGTGTCACTGCCACGTGCTCTTCAAGGACTTTCTGAAGCCTCACCTGTGATGTGCCTGGAGCCAGGCTTTGGCTATAAGCGGTTACATACTAGTAGCTCTGAGGAGTCACCTTTCCTAGGAAGGCACTAAAGTGAACTGTTTTTATATGCAGACTCTTCTTTTTTTTATAATCAGCATTCTCAATTACCATATTCTTCTGGTTATAGTGTGGTTTTAATTAAGCAAAGTATGAAGCATTTCCTGTGGTTACGAGTCACATAACTTTGTTGGGAAGTTTACTATAATAGTAGTTTCCTTCTCAGATATGATTAAATATTTCACTTCTTCACTTGGCTTGAATTTTTCTCACAATACATTGCCTTTGGTTATTGGGGTATTTTTTTGGCAGAATTTATTGATTTATTTGCCTTTCCTCAATCACTCAGTAATTCTCATTTGCACAATTTTTTTTAAGAGAGTCAAGTTTTAATTGTAACATTTTGGTGTACAATTTACACTTTGGGTGTTTCATAGGCAGTTTTATCAGAATCTCTAGCTGCTTATGAAATGTCATTTAATAGTATGTACATTTGTTATTAAAATAAATTTTATCTTTAAAATATGTGCCTTATATGATATTTTTCTGGATTCAATGAATTCCTGAATACAGACATACTCAGGGTTTTAGAGTTTGTAATTTAACATGCATTCTAGGTACACCCAACTTGTTTTTTTGGCCAAAGTCTTAAATCACAAATTTAATTCCCTCGTCCTCAAGAATTTCTCTTACATTTGTCCAACGATCTACTTTCCCCCATGCATCACCACACTCTTCTCTCTGGCCATTCTCTAAAGCCAGCTGTTGATTGTCTCTGTTCCAGCATTTAATCTATTGAGAAAATAAAATCCTGCTCACTGGCTACCAAAAATTATTCTCCCCATCTCCTCTCTGACTATATACGCTGTTTGGCATCTTTTTATAAATTGTGGTAAAAAGTATATAACAAAATTTTTCATCAGAATCCTTTTTTTTAAGTGTACAGTTCAGAAGTGTTAAGTATGTTTACATCGTTGTGCAATAGATCTCGAGAACTTTTCTGTGTTATAAAAACTAAATGCTATTTCCTTTAGACAAAAACTTTACATTTCCCCTTTCCTCCAGTCCCTGACAACCACCATTTACTTTTTGTTCCTGTGAATTTAACTAATTTAGGTACTTCATATAGGTGGAACCATACAGTATTTTCCTTCTGTGGCACATGAATTTCACTTAGCATGTTGTCCTCAGGGTCCATCCCTATTGCAACATGTGCCAGAATGTACTTTCTTTTTCAGGCTAGATAGATCATTGCATGTATATATATTTTGTTCATTTATTTGTCAATGAACATTTGGCTTGTTGTCACCTCATGGCTGTTGGAAATAACACTACTTAGAACACAGGTGTGCAGCAAATATCTCCTGAAGACATTGCTTTCAGATCGGTTGGATATATACCCAGAAGTGAGATGTTGTTCAACATATATTATTCATTCACAGTGCCATTTTCATTTCTCCACATTATCTGTTCATGCACTTCAGGCCATCTGCTCCCTTTTATCATCATCCCTATTATCCATCTTTCACTTAGCAGATGAAAACATCACAGGGTATCTCTCTCAATTTCCTCTCTTTCCACCTCTAAGCTTATCTAGATCCATTCATCAATTCCACTGACCACATTCACAGACTACACTGTTCTCGCCCCACCACCACACACACACTCCCTGTTTCTTCCGGGACATGGCTCCATCAGTTATACCCTCTCTCATCACTGGCTCCTTTCCCCCTGCCAACCTGGTGCAGCTAGTACCCATTCATCTCCAAGTCACAGAAATCTTATCTCCCACTGGCTTAGACCAAAATTTATTACATCACATGACAGAAAAGATCACAGGTTCTGCTGCTTCAGTCAAAACAGGAAAACATTCAAATCACATCCTCAGGAATCTATCCCCCCATCCCCACCCCCGTTCTGCTTTTCCTCGCTGGCCTCCTTCTGTGGTCAACACTCCCTAAAAACTGGAAAAGTATTTGCTGACAAGGCCAAACACACACCTTGTCGGCTTAGCATTCCAGCACAAAGAGCTTCTCTCTAATAACTCCTTCAAAAGTCCCTTCATTAGCTCTAATTTGTCAAAAAAATGGCACATATCTCCACTGAACCACTTACTAGGGCCAGGGCAGTGAACTAGCAGATGGCAAGGCCTGAGCTCACTGCCCACAGTTGGAGCTGGAGTACAATTGATGTACCCTTCTCTTTACCACTGCTGTATCTAAGAAAATAGCTAACCATAGCTCCCTCAATCATTTCACTCATACACTCAACAAATAATTATGTACATCCTTCGGTGTGCTAAGCAATGTTTTAGGTCATGGGATTTAGCAGTGGTAAAATGACAGTGCCCGTGTAGCCTTTATTTTACTGAGGAGAGAGACAATAAGCAGATCTATATATAAAAAAAGATATAAGTACAATATTTTAGATTATCTAAATCAGTGAAAGAGGAAAGAAAGTTCAGTGGATAGGCCATTGTTAATAGTGGCCAATGAGGCTTCATTAAAGGGTCACACTTAAGGAAAAGATGAGGGAGGTAACCATGCAGAGAGATTTCTGGTCAGAAAGTATTCCCAGCAAAAGGACCATTAGAAGGAAAACAAAGAACTATGCCTGCTGTTTTAGAGAAATGACATATTTGCATGCGTAAGGTAAACTCTATTAGAAAGGGGGAAACAGTGATACTGAAGAGAGAGGAACATTCCTGGAGGGATGTTTTTGAAAAAGTGAGAGCAGATGATCTATACTGCTATGGAGGTGAGCCTTAGATAACGGTGTGAACAGTGTAACCATACTAATAGGAGATAAGGAAGCTAAATAGGCCGGATACAGGCCTTGGGGTAAAGCGATGAGAGAAGTTTGTGGAAATTCTCTTCGATTGCTTCTATTTTTCTCTAAAGAAAAGCAGCAAAGTTATAAACAGAGATTGAGAATGATGTAGGAGATGTCTGCATTCAATGTCAATATAAAAATATGAAGTAGCAACTTAGGAGAATGATGGAGTAAATGGACTAGGCAAGTACATTAGGAATACTAGCAGCATCACAGTGGTCCATTTGAAAGGAGCCATCTTTAAAGTAAGATTAGGCATCATGGATACAGGTTTTTCTCTAGCCACATTCAGTGTCTTGGGTACAGGAGAAAAATTATGCAGAATCGACTCTAACCAAGATTATTGTTTGTCTAAAGCATGTAATAAAGTGAGAAATGAAAAAGGAAGCTGAGGATGTATGCAAGATAGTGATTACAACGATGGACCATGGAATTTAACCTGGTGAGGTGGAAGGTGAGGATACTAAGGGGGTTTGAGACTGAAAGACGGTGGTGAGATCAGTGGGCTGTGGGTACTGAGAAATACAAAGATGGTTGGGTCCAGGCAAACGAGAAGGATAGATTTTGGTAGCTGGGCACTGAAATGGTTGAAATTCTGGAGGTATTGTAGCTCAAAGAGAATAAAATCGAAGGTACTTCCATGGGCATAAGTGGCAGAGTAGAGTAAAAGATAAGATCATTGGCAGAGAAGATGAAGGCCCTGAAAGGGCAGGTGTTTGAAAATAGCATTGCTGGGAATATCAAATCACTGAGGGCTATTAATGCAGGGAGAATGGAGAAGGTTGCTGTGAGCTAGAAGTTAAACTTTCAAGCAATGAGGACAGAAAGCAGTTGTTAGGAGATTAATGCACAGGAAGTGGTAATGACTGGTGTATTCTGATAGCATGTGACGTAAGACTGAGGAATTGAGTCATCAGCCTACTAGGATATGGCTTCTTCTTCCATTTCTCTGTTGAGAATAGCTTAAAAGCATGATAAGAAGGCCTTGAGAGAATGGCAATAGATGTATTAAAAAGGAGGTACAATAAGTGATATGATCAATGTAGGTATTTCTTGCAGTAGAGTCTTAAAAGAGAAAGTAATGGAAAATAAAAAACATACCTCGCATTTGGGACACTGTCCTTTCTCAACGAGTGAGGGTAGGAGCTGAGACTTGAGTAGGCAGGAACAAATAAAGACAGTATTCTTGAATCTTTATGTGAGCTAAGGCTATGTGTGCTGAGTTAGATAGGTTTGTTGGACTATGGGTCTCTGTGAAACTGCACTGAGTATAGTTTTCCACCTTGAGTATCTTTGCTCCACTTTGAGTCATAGCTCTGCATGGAGGAGAAAAGAGCTGACACATTTACTGAAATATCTGCTACAATATCTTTTCAAGCCTCTTCCCGCTCTACAGCATTTAATATTTGGAATTTCTCCACTCTCCATTCAACTCATTCCAACTCTGACTCTTGTTCCTAATAATTTTGAAATTTGGGTTCTTGTCTCAGAGGCTAAAGACCTCCAAGGTTCAGGGCTAGAGCTGACTCTATATAACTGGTTTGCTTTGTAATCTCATGTACTTTATTTTATGCATCCTATATAATAAAAGGCTAATATGCAAATCGGCTGAACAGCAGAACGACCGGTCGTTATGATGCACTCTGACCACCAGGGGGCAGATGCTCAATGCAGGAGCTGCTCCCTGGTGGTCAGTGCACTCCCATAGGGGGAGCACCACTCAGCACAGCAGCAGTGTTGGCAGCCTCTCTGGCCTCTGCGGCAGCGCTAAGGACCCCTTGGGGGATGTCCGCCTGCCAGCTTAGGCCCGCTCCCCACTAAGCCAACAGGCAGACATCCCCTGAGGGGTCCTGGACTGCAAGTGGGCACAGGCTGGGCTGAGGCTCCCCCAACCCCCCAGTACACAAATGTCATGCACCGGGCATCTAGTTTAAAAATAATTCTGAGAAAGGATCCATAGGTTTTACCAAACAGGCAAAGAGATCTATGATTTACACAAAAATGTTAAATGTTTTCTTTTTAAAAGCTCTCTTCTTGGGCCTTTCTGAAAAGCCAGCTTCATAATTAACACAATACCTATATTCCCAAGCTTTTCCTAGAACATTCCCAAATCCCTGGGACCTCAATATACTCCATCTGTCCCATACCCAAGCTTTCTCAGTTAAAAAAAAACAAAAACAAAAAACTTTTACACTTTTCCTTGATCCATCAATCCTCTCTCCCCTCCATATTAGTTTTCTGCCACTGCTGTAACATGTACCTTGTAGGTTAAAATGACACAGATTTTACAGTTCTGTTCAGAAGTCCAAAAAGAGTCTGACAGGGCTAAAACCACGGTGTTGCCAGGACTGGTGCCTTCTGCAGGCAGGGAATTCCTGACTTGCCTTTATCAGCTTCTAGAGTTGGCTGTCATTCCTGGACTTTGGCAGCATCCAATCTCTGCTTCAGTCATCACCCTCTCCCACGCTGATCTACTGCCTCCCTCTAACAAGGACCGGGTGACTACATTACCCAGTCAAATAACCCAGGGGAATCTCCCATCTCAAGTTCCTCAATGTGATCACATCTAAAACCTCTCATTACATAAGGTAACATATTCACAGGAATTAGGAATTAGGACATGGACATCTTTGGGGAGCTATTATTCAGCCGACCACACACACCCATTTCATCCTTGAACTCTTAGCCCCATGCTCCAAATATGTCCCACCCCGTGTTTTTCAATTCCAATAAATGGTAAAACCATTCATTTAGAAAACTGTGGTGAATTACTGATTTTATTTTTCTCACCATTAACCTTAAGAAGGGAAGTAACCAAAATCCAATGCAAAAATTTGGTTCATTCCACATCCGATATCGTCTAATTGTCCACTTTATCTAGTCAAGGCCGCCACCAAAACTCCCCTCGGTGATGTCAACGCCTCCTTGCTGGTCTCTCCACCCACTATTGCAGCGGTTCTCAACCTGTGGGTTGCGACCCCTTTGGGGTCAAACGACCCTTTCACAGGGGTCGCCTAAGACCATCGGAAAACACATACAAAATTACATATTGTTTTTGTGATTAATCACTATGCTTTAATTATGTTCAATTTGTAACAATGAAACTACATCCTGCATATCAGATATTTACATTACGATTCATACCAGTAGCAACATTACATTTATGAAGTAGCAACGAAAATAATTTTATGATTGGGGGTCACCACAACATGAGGAACTGTATTAAAGGGTCGTGGCATTAGGAAGGTTGAGAACCACTGCACTATTGCCTTTTCCAATCCAGTCTCCCTAATACAGACGGAATTATATTTTAAAAATTCAAATCTGATTTAGTCACCCTTTTTAAAAAAATCGTTCAGTGGCTCGGTATATCTCAATTCAACATAGAGAAATGGGTTCTTCATCGTCCCTGTACCCTGCACCTGTTGCTGTAACTGTCACCACAGACAGCAGGCATTTAGGGAGCCGACCTACCCACGCACATTTTTGCAAAGGACAGAAGTCAGGCAGGAGCATAAGGGAGTGGAGCCGGGAGAAACCACCGCTTGGACCTGCCCACCCAGGCAGGCAGAGCACACAGAGGCGCTGAAGTTCTGCCAGACGGCGATCCTGGGGTGCGGGACCTGCAGGTGGACTTCGGATGCCAAACTCGCTAGAAACAATGCAAATCGGGAACAGGCATGGCCCCCTTCCCCGCCCTTTAAGGGGAAGCTGTGGTCAAAAGCTTTTTGTTCCGCAACTGCGCTCCCCAGATCTTGGGCGCACCGCCTCGACTGTGGTCTCCGTCCTCTGAGCTGCGCTTTCTAGTGACTTGGATTTTCTTCCCGCGAACGTCGGGTTCCTAGAGGTACCGGGGGAAGATGGGAGCCGGATCTCCGAGGAGCCCCGAGCCTCCGTGGCCGCCAGCGCCCTCTCTCTCCGGCTCCAGAGGAGCCCTCCTGGCGGTGCTGATGCTGCTCGCGCTGCCGGCTGCCTGGGGTGAGATGCGGGCGGGCGGGCGTGGGGAGCGCCTCCAGCAGGGACGCAGCCTCCGGATCCCCGCATCCTGGGGGTTCGTTTCCAGTGGGCTCAGCTGCGAGAGGGCGAGGGCACGGGGCTCTGCGACCCCCTCTGTGTCCTCAGAACCTCCTGGCCTCTGGGTAGAGTCGGGTTCCCCTCTGCAGGGTCTTAAGCGTCCCCAGCGCAGGCAGAGCGCAGATGCGCAGGTGGCGCAGCATGAAGTCCTTGCCTTCCCTGCTGACCAGGACGGGCTGTGTGAGGACCGGGCGCTGATCCGAGTGCCAGAAAGAGGTCTGGGCATTCCACCAGCCTGGGTTCTAATCCTGGAAACTTCTTAACTGTGGGAAAGTGACGAGCCCTGCCTGCCTCCCTTTCCTCTTCTGTGAAATGGCAACGCCCTTAGCCTTACTTCACGGGGCTGCCATCTAAATGGCATAAAGCATGCCAAGGGTCGAACCGAGCGCCTGTCACTTCATTTCTGTTCCCCAGTCATTAGCTCTGAGCTTTGTCCATGGGGGTGTTTGGACCAGCAGCGCTGGGAGGTGCGGTTTTCCCCGGAAATCTGCCCTGTATCCGGCCAATATTCAGCCCATGCCCTCCCCAAACCAGCACCTCCATCATCAACACGCACTCACTGAGCAGCTACTTGAGGGCATACCCTTGGCAGGGCACTTGGGGTTAGGAGAACTAGTGACGCCCCAGAACCCTCAGCGCAGCTGGCTTCCGGGAGAAGGCAACCTGGAAAAGTGGACCCGTTTTAGCCATGAGTTTAGAACTAAATAAAACCATTATAACCATTATGGAAATTTTGAGGTCATGCCTTCCCTTCCTTCCTTCCTTCCTTCTGACTTTAGGTAAACAACTTCAATGAGGGCCCTTCTCTTCTTATTTTTGGCTTTCCCAAAAGACCTTTGAGTTTCGGGGGCTCCTTGGCCACATCTCAGTTGGAGTGAAGGTCTGGCTTCTGTTTGCCCAGCCTCTTCTGGTCAACTGAGCTGGGCTCTTCCCTGTCACTAGACACTTTACATTCGTTATTGGATGGTGCCCTCTCTCATGGGAAAAGAAAAACCAGTTTTTCAGAAAAGTTGGTGTTAATGTTTCATCTCCTTAGACATCAGAAAGTAACCTGTTAGGGGAGGAAATGTAATAGAACCTAAAGTTTTATTTTCAGAAGAGAAGCGTCGCCAGCGAGGTAAGCCCTGTTGTCAGTGCTTGGAAATTGCTGTGGACCATGTGAGTATCTGGCTCCCTTCTTACTAGAACATTGTGACAGTTTCCCCCTGTTAACAATCTCAGACACCATTAACTGCCCCCCAACTTATTTTACTAAGGTCACCACACTAGCCTCCGATTGTGAAACAGCCGAAACCCATGGTGGGCAAACTGTGGCTTGAGAGCCACATGCGGCTCTTTGGCCCCTTGAGTGTGGCTCTTCCACAAAATACCATGCGGACGTGCACGTACAGTGCGATTGAAACTTCGTGGCCCATGTGCAGAAGTCAGTTTTCTGCCTGGGCGAGTCTATTTTGAAGAAGTACTGTTTATATTTGGCTCTGTTGACGAATGAGTTTGCAGACCACTGGTAAACTAGGCTAACTAGTGATTTACTTGCCAAAGTAGTTTAGATAAAGAAACTGTTGATGGAATGCTGACAATGTCATAGCACTTTGGAGTTGAAAAGAAGTCTGAGAGAGCCATGCCGCCCAGGCGGATGCATACAGACCTAGAATGGTGAGGTTTTATGAAATCTCTGTCATTGGGAGACCCGGGTTCTGGTTTGTCCAGTGTCGGCTACATACCAAATGGGGGTCTGGGATCCAGCAAGTCAATTAACATCCCTAACTTCCAGTGTCCATGAGTAGAAAATGAGCATATTTGACATCCTGTTATCTGAGAGGGCTATTGCAAAAATTGCATGAGGTAGTGTCTGTGATAGTGTTTTGGAACCTGAAAATCCCCATGCACATCTAAGGGACCCTGACTGGGAAGTCACTCAAGACAACCTCAAAGCCACAGGAGGTCTGAAATGGAGACATCTCAGCGTCAATGAGTGGAAGGAGCACAGCTTAAGCAGCACTTAGGGAGGGAATCCAAAAAACAGTTGTACAGGATGATTCACGGGGATATTGGATTTATATACCGAGGAGCACACTAAGGGAGCATGACAGTGTTCAATATAGCGGTCTCTGTTGCCCTCTCCTGGGCCTCAGGTCAGCTCTCACTCTTGGCCCCTGCTGTGTAGTGATGCAAGGTAGGAAGGACGGGCATTCCTGTTCGCTTTCTGTGTTTTGTGGCATATTTCAGTTTACATGTATATGCTCAGATGAGAAGGTGTGTATGGTGTCCACTGCCTAGTTTTACCTACTGGAACCTCCACCATTGGACAAGTAACTTCAGAAATGTCTTGCATAGAAACACTGAGTGAAATAATTCTAATAAGGTCAACTCAAGGAAGTAAGAAAATAGCATACCTGACAGCCACTCCCCCACACACAGACACACAGACTCATATACAAGCTCTTTGTCAGAGAAACACTGTCAATCTCATCACCTCAATCTCAACTGACCAAAGGTAGATAAAAGCAAAAATGTAGAAAGTATCAAGAAAACTAGCGATAGATAGCTTTATCCATCATTACCAAGAGAGAAACTCACTCTAACTGTATTTTTGTGGGTTTAAATGTTAGTTAATGATCATATTATATTGTGATTAGTAAAGCATTTATAATGTTTATTTCATCTCTACCTATTTCTTTAACTTTCTATTTATATCTAATATACAATATAAGTATCTAGAAGATTTTAGCAAACATGATTAATTGTTAATTGGGCCTCACTGGCATACCCCCAACACTATACCCACTACCACAGATACACCTTAAAAATATTCATTTGATACAGTTATATCAGTTGACTATATGCTGAGACATACAAGTGTCAATCAATTTCAAAACTTGATAATAAATCTACCGCTAAAACTTTCCTCAAATGTTTCTAAATTATGCAAAACATTGCTAAATAAGCCATGGGTCAATAAAGAAATCACAATGGCCATTAACAAATATTTTGAACTGAAAATATGCATTTGTACACTGGAAACCTATATAATTTCATTAACCAATGACACCCCAATAAGTTTAATAAAGTTAAGAAACTCAAAAACCTGAAAATATGGTACATCAAAACGTTGAGAATACAGCTAAGTCTGTCCTCAGAATAAAATAATAATACAAATGCTTATTTCAGAAATTATGTAAAGCTGAAAATAAAAAAATCTAAGTTACCATCTTAAAAAATTTATTTTTAAACTCAGCAAATAGGCTCAATAAAATTTTTTTAAAGGTAAAATAAAAATAAGTACAAATCAATAAATCCAAAAGTTGATTACTTACAGCCTAATAAAATTGAACAATCTACCCTCCATTATTTAAATTAAGTAATAAGGTGTGTGGAAAGAAATAGAAGATTAATCAAATCAGAACAGAACCTATTTCTAATGTAAAATACTTTTCCAATAGCTATTTCTTCTTTATTACATACTAGAGGCCCAGTGCATGAAATTCATGCACTTGGTGGGGTCCCTCAGCCTGGCCCAAGCCCTCTCACAGTCTGGGAGCCCTCAGGGGATGCCCGACTGATGGCTTAGGACCGATCCCCAGCGCCGGCAGTCAGACATCCCTCTCGCAGTCTGGGCCTAAAGCGGTAGTCGGATATCCTTAGCACTGTTGTGGAGGCGGGAGAGGCTCCTGCGACCACCGCTGCACTCACCAGCCATGAACCCAGCTCAGGGCTTCTGGCTGAGCAGCACTACCCCTGTGGGAGCACATTGACCACCATGGGGCAGCTCCTGTGTTGAGCATCTACCCCCTGGTGGTCAGTGAGCATCATAGCGACCAGTTGTTCTGCCTTTCAGTCAATTTGCATATTAGCTTTTATTACATAGGATTGTTTAAGACTACATGGTACTTTTATTAGTTTAACTTAAACCTTTACATCTTAAGAAGTAAATGAGTCTAATATTTAATTCAAGATGTGCATTATAAAATATAGGCCCTCACAAAGTTCAGTTGTTGAGTTTGGTCTGCAAAGCATGTGCTGAATTTTCCTGTGCTGATGTATTGACTTCGGAACATCTTTTAATAGTTGTGACCAGAGAAGAGGCTGTTGTGCTGCTAGGTCTGGGTGGTCAACTGGGAATGAAGATAGATGGTGAAATGCATGCCTGCTGATTATTATGCAAGAGGATGGGGTAAAGGAAGCCAGAGCCCAGGGACTTTCTGATGGATAAAATGTGAAGCTATGAATTAGTTTTTCCTTCCGTGAAAGAACAGATAGATTAGATATATAGATATAGATAAAATAGATATAGATTAGATATAAATATATATCGATATTGATATAGATATAGATATATCTTAATTGCCTTCAAAATAGCAGGCACTTTTAAAATGGATAGATGCTGTTTTAAAAAGCTCTTTTCTAAAGTTGCTGCTAAGGGAAGCAATCCTTTTACCAGCATTAAAGTGTTCATTTTCTTCTTCGATCACATCTATGAAGCATATTGGAGAAAAACAGGAGGTGGAATAGAAGTCCCCTCATTAACCCTAATGTCCCTGTGATCTTGGTCTTCAGGTCAATGCCAAGCCCCGCCATATCTTCCATCTGCCATGCCTACAACACTGACTGATGAGGCTGAGTTTCCCATTGGAACATCTTTGCAGTATAAATGCCGCCCTGGTTACCAGAGGAGAGTTTTCTCTATCACCTGCCTAAAAAACTCAGTCTGGTCAAGCCCTGCAACCTGTACCCGTAAGTAACTCTGGACTGAGAACTCCTCTGTCTCAGTGAAACATCCCTAAGAACTGGTGCAATTGTTCAGATTTGGGAATGAAAACATCTATGACTTGTAAGTTTGCCTCATTAGGACCTGAGGACCAAGAGAAGTCATATCTTCCGACTGCTTTGAGTTCCTGGCACCTTCATTAAAAGTTCATTTCATAAGAAACTGTCATTAGGGCATGATTGAGGGAAATCCCCACTCACTAGGCATCTGCCATTTTCACAACTGAAACTGATGAATGCCTCAGGAAAGGAAAACAAAGTGCAAGTAAGAACAAAAGCTCAGACTCTGAGACCTTTACTCTGGTTGAATCACAGAGTAAACACTTTGGTAACAAATAAAGTTTACATTTTCCTGGGAGGCATAAGGTGAGGATTAGATAGAACTGGAGGGGAGGTCTTTTTGAAAGTGGTGCTTAGTAGGTGGCTGATTTTGAGACAGTGTTGTGCAATTCCCCAATGTGGCAAAAACTGTAGAACTACAAATGTTCTTCAGTAAGCTGTAGACAGGTTGGGTCTTTACTAAGAGAAGTTCAAGGAATTCTACACCCAGTCCCCAAATTCTGCTTCTTTCCCATAGGTAAATCATGTGGAACTCCTTCCGAGCCCACAAATGGCAAAATGGAAATAACTGGAGAAGGCAAGTTTGGATCAAGAATTAATTATTCTTGTAATGAAGGGTGAGTTTGCAGTAGCATTTGGGGGGTGGTGAGGGGAGGTGACGGTTCAAAAATTGTAACAGCAATTTCTAAACAATAGTATTAGAGAGGAGAGTCAAACTACCTACCCATTAAAACAAACCAATAGGATTTCTAAGTGAAGGTGGTAGCTTCAATACAGGCATTTAAATACCCTTGAAATGATTAAGCATATATTTCAAAAATAGATAAAAAATCTAGAAAATGGGGGAGGGGGGGTGCCTGTTGTACACCAAATTAATGCACATAAAACCAGGGGAAGCATTCATTGGATGGAGAGGACCAGCTCTCTAAAGAAGCAAATGGAACAAACACTACTTGACCCACAAATATATTCTCTCCTCAAAGCACCAAGAGCTGGGGATGGTGGATTCAGGGGGAAGTGGGAGTGATTTGTTTGGGAGGATGGAGCAGGTGTGAGGAATGGGCAGATCTGAATTGTGATAGCTCCTCCCCAGAAGTGCTCACAGTGCAAGCATCATGCTGGGGACATCTTCTTGGCCTATCCTTGGGGGAGGCACCCATTTAGGAAAGAAGTAGGGGGACTGCTTCACCTTATACTTCACTTTTGCTTTGCTTTTTTGCTCACTTATAATACATACAAAATAATATATGTGAACACTTAACATAGCGGTAACATTAAAATGAGCTCCAGTGTATAAACTACTCACCTTAAGAAATATTACTAGTACATTTGGAGCCTCTTGTGTGCCCTTCCCAATTCTCGTTCCTCCACCTCCAGAACGTCTCCAGAAGTAAGCACCATTCTGAATTTTATGTTTTTCATTCCCTGGAATTTCTTTTTTTTAATTAAAAAAATATTTTTATTGATTTCAGAGAGGAAGGAGGAGGGAGAGAGAGAGAGAGAAACATCAATGATGAGAGATAATCATTGATTGCCTGCCTCCTGCACGCCCCCCAGTGGGGCCCAAGCCTGAAACCCAGGCATGTGCCCCTGACTGGAACTGAACCTGGGACCCTTCAGTCCCCAGGCTGACACTCTATCTACTGAGCCAAACCAGCCAGGGCTGGAGTTTCTTTTTTATCTCCTCCCATGCATCATCCTAATCAGTATATGTATTTTTAAAATATGTATATTTTTTTATTTCAGAGAGGAAGGGAGAGGGGGAGAGAGAGAGAAACATCAGTGATGAGAGAGAACCATTGATCAGCTGACTCCTGCATGCCCCCCACTGGGGATCTAGCCAGCAAAATTTCTGAATGGGCCAGATATTGAGTTGAAATTTTAAAAAAGCAGTATGGGTGACTCCAAGATTTTTGGTTTGATCTGAAAGCAGAAAATACCAGCAATGGAATAGAAGTATTTTTTTTTCTAACACTCAACACTAAATGGTATATATTTTTTTTAAATTAAAAAAACACAAATTTTTATTGATTTCAGAGAGGAAGGGAGAAGGAGAGAGAGAGAAACATCAATGATAAGAGAATCATTGACCGGCTGCATCCTGCATGGCACCTACTGGGGATTGAACCCACAACCTGGGCCTGTGCCCTTGACAAGAATTGAACCTGGGACCCTTCAGTCTGCAGGCGGGTGCTTTATCCACTGAGCCAAACCAGCTAGGGCTTAAATTTTTAAAAAATAATTCTTTATTGTTGAAAGTATTACATATGTCCCCTTCCCCCCTCCCCCCATTGTCCTCCTCCAGCCCACCCCACCCCAGGGGCACATGTATTTTTAATCGCTGTTACCCCGGTGTGTTAAAAATTTTTAAATATTATTTCCAACTGAAATTATTATTAGTCACATATATAAAACAAAGAGACATACATACATAAACACATACATACACTACCAGATAGAAAAACGTTTTAACTAGAATTCTTTCTAGGATAGACATTGTGGCTTAGGAAGGTGAAACCCCTAAAACTCCTAAGGGGCTGTCATGTGCAAGGCAAAGGGAAGAAATTGCTTGTTACTGCAGAGAAGCAGAAATAGAAAGACAAGTGAGGAAGAGAATAAAATGCCAAATGGCACCCACTCCCCAGGGCAACAGCTCCCTAGAACTGCCCCCAAATAAAATGCTTTGAGCAAGTGGATTTGGGGAGAGACATATAAAAGGGCAGGTCCACTCCACGCCTACTCCACTAACAGCTGTGTCCATAGCAGATTATTCTGGGTGGTTTCTCAGAGAAACCTCCCTTGCCCATGTCTCCTGGTCCTCTTGAAAGACAGTCTAGATCAGTGATGGCGAACCTATGACAGGCGTGTCAGAGGTGACACACGAACTCATCTTTTTGGTTGATTTTTTCTTTGTTAAATGGCATTTAAATATATAAAATAAATATCAAAAATATAAGTCTTTGTTTTACTATGGTTGCAAATATCAAAAAATTTCCTATATGTGACACGGCACCAGAGTTAAGTTAGGGTTTTTCAAAATGCTGACATGCTGAGCTCAAAAGGTTCGCCATCACTGGTCTAGATAAATGGCTCCTTCTCCTGTTGGCACCAGGAGTGAGAAGCTCATCCTCACCAGAAAGCCAGAGAACAGGACAGAGAGTTTATTCTCCATCGCGAGGGTTGGACATCCCCCATTCCCCATCTAGTGACATCAGGCAGGCCAGCAAAGCACCTTCACTCCCACCGGCAGCAGGGACACATCCAGAACTTAGCAGAGCCAGAAGAAGGAAGCAGAACAGATGGCATTACAAGGCTCAGAAGACTGAGCTTTCATTGGAACTAAAACAAAAGGAGGACAGAATCTACCCAACAACTACATGACATCCATTGCTGTCACACTTTACGCTGATCTCTGATTGGCTTATTTTGCTGTTTGAATAAAGCGTGTACTGCTATATCTACCTATCTATCTATCTATCTATCTACACATATAGCAGCAGACACACACATATATATACACACACACACACACACTAGAGGCCCGGACAGGCACCGGTGGGGGTCTCTCAGCCTTGCCTGCTCCATCTTGCAATCTGGGGCCCCTTGGGAGATGTTAGAGAGCCAGTTTTGGCCCAATCCCTGCAGGCCAGGTCGAGGGACCCCACCAGTGCATGAATCCATGCACCGGGCCTCTAGTATGCATATAAGATTTTTGGTTAATCTCTTCCCACCCTCCCCTCTTTTTTTTTTTTTAATATATTCTATTGATTTTTTGCAGAGAGGAAGGGAGAGAGATAGAGAGTTAGAAACATTGATGAGAGAGAAACATCAATCAGCTGCCTCCTGCACATCTCCCACTGGGGATTGTGCCTGCAACCCAGGTACATGCCCTTGACCGGAATCGAACCTGGGACCTTTCAGTCCGCAGGCCGACGCTCTATCCACTGAGCCAAACCGGTTTCGGCCCCACCCTCCCCTCTTGCCCCTTCCCTCTGAGAGTCATGTTTCCATGCCTGTGCATTGAACATCTGCCCCCTGGTGGTCAGTGTGCGTCATAGCTACTGGTTGAATGGTCGACCCGTCGCTTAGGTTTTTATATATATAGATAGCATTGTTCTAACTATACCAAATAACACTTGACAATTATTTGGTATTATTTGTCTCAATTTGTAATAGTATCAAGTTTCACCCTAGCTATACCAACTCTCGTGAATGGCTCACCTCAGCATTCCATCACTATACAAAGCCTCTGTTGAAGTAAATACAAATGTCACTAAATTTTCCAAATTTTATGTCACACTTTAAACAGTTTGGGGCATACTAATTGAGAATTTCTGCCTTTAATATTTAAAATATGAGATTAGTGTTCAACTCTCTTTGTTCTGCTTGGATTTCCTTTGGTTCCACTTTGATGAATCTTATTTACCTTAGATTTACATAAAAATGTATCTGAAGTTGATAAAGAAGAGAGATTCCATCCAGTTTAGAAAGTATAAAGGAGAAAATTTAAAAGTCCCAATACAGACATAAAATTGGAGAAATTGGTAGTATGACAAAAGGAAATTGTTGTTCTGAATTCTTCAAGATGGTGGTCTCTTGTAAGTAACAATCTAAGCAGGGACATTAGAATGTAACATGCATTATTCTTTGCCTCTAGATACCAACTCATTGGTGAAGCGTCTAATTATTGCGCCATCGTAGGCAATACTGTCGCCTGGGAAAATGAAGTACCTGTTTGTCAGAGTGAGTTGAAATCTTTTCTATTACCTTTACCAGTAGAGTCTAAGTTTCCACCTGAATTTATAAAAATTTGAATTGAATTCCTTTAAGGCATTCTGTCCTTCAGATAGTTGAAGACAGCGCTACTGTCCTCAAAGTACTTGTGGGTTTCCTGGCAACTGTTTAAGTTCTTCCTGATCTCGGGATGTGCCTTTTGTAAATCCGGGGACTTAAATGCATAAAAGCCTCTAAAATGTATTTCTACTTCAGTTAATTTGGAATTATGTTGGTTCTACCATCCCCAGTATAATAACCATTCTGCTTGGCAAATAAATATAGAATGATAAAGCGATGCTCTCCAAGGTTTATGAAGCTGTGGAAGAATCAACACCCTCATGTACGAGGGTTCAACAAACCCTCTTGAAAGGCACCCTGTACTATACGCCTCAAAAGTGGGTACATACAAGACCTACTTCTTAGAATTCACACTTAGGAAATAAGCACAGCTTTCTGCAAGGAGTTCACTGTAAACGCATCATTGCTGCATTCTTTATAATAGTGAAATGGTTCCGTCACCTAAATGTACTACTTGTTTCAAAATATGGTTTAGAAAGAATCTGCCAGAAGGAAGGAAACGTGATAAAAATGACTACATAGGATTTCCTAAGGAACATATAATAGCCATGCAGCATTAGAAGAAATATATCTGTACACTGGAATTTTATTCAGCCACAAAAGTAAAACATCTGGAGAAGCACTTAATGACATATAAAGATGTTTATTATATCTATTTGATGTGGAAAAAAAATCAGATTGACAAAACTGTATGACAATAGCTCATTTTATTAAAAGATCATATATCTATGGCTATTTCTATATTTTCATCTCTATCTCTAATTCTGTAACCATTTTTATATTCAAACCCTGGTAACTAGCTTTAAGCCTCTTTGGTGAAGGCTGTGGGGCTGAACGGGGGCGGGGGGGGTGTCCTTTACCTTTTGGGTGTGTAGCAGGCTGCTTCCTCAAGAAGATTCAAACTCCCATTTCTTCAGGCTCCTCTGTGTCTGTAAACTAGTTCTCAAGTCTGGGAATTGGCTGACGAAGAACCACACTCTGTTTTATAGTGTTTCAAGTTAGGTTTCTGGTCACCAGACCTAGATCTTTTCTGCTATACAAACCTTAGCTCACTCTTCATCTACTTCATCTCTTGAGACTCCATGATCAATTAACTGATGACAAAGGTCTCTGCAGATAAATCATTCTGATTTGTTTCAATTGCCTCTGGCAGTTAAGGGCTGCCACTCGGCCTCTGCCATTCTGAGGTCCTGTCATCCCCCTTGATTTCAGGGAACCTGGTTCAATAGCAACTATTCCCACTGTCATTCCTGGCCTACAGAGAGGGCCTACATCACAGAGTTCTTCAAAGATGCTGGAACTCCTACATGAATTTATTTCTCAAAGCCTTGGATGAAAGATCCCTCTTTCACTCATCCTCCAACCCCCCACCGATGGACTTAGTTAAGGAGCCTACTCATGGGTCTTACAAAATGAATGGCCTCCAGTATTCTCAGAGCCCCGGGCCATGGTGATGCCAGGTGGGTTCTTGGCTTCATGCAGGAAGGAATTCAAAACCTGACCCAGACAGAAGAGGTTAAAGCAGAGAAGTGGGTTTTATTGAGCAGACAGGACACACAGGAAAAGCCACTCCACAGACAGAGGGGTGGACGCCCCTCAGGAGAGAAGGGAGAGAGGCCCCGGCCATCTCTGCACGTTGAGCCTATACCTGTTTGTAGTTTCTATGGAAAATTCCTGGGATGGGGAAAAAGAGGGGGGAAAAGTCGGGCTGAATGTTCACCTTTATAAGGTATATTTTGTGGTCTGTTTCCCTTTTATGGTATACTAGTAGGTAAGTGATAAGATGCGACTGAGTAGCTAGTCATCAGTCTTTGCAGGAGTGTCCTTGGTTCTGGGGGTTTCTCATGGTCTGCTTGCATCTCCGTGTCAGGCAGCACGGAGCAGGCCCCCGGCTTCACTTTGTTTGTCTTTAGTTCATTTATATCGTTTTCATGCCCCTCTCCTATGTGAATAGATGTCTGCCTCTGAGGTATGTTAGTAAAGCTCTGGTCTTTCACCTTCACTGGGCACGCTCCACACTCAAACTATCACACTGAAGTCAGAACCTCACTTCTTTCGGTGCATTTGCATCTCTCATGAGTTACAATTTTTATCTCTCCCCGCCACCGCCCCCCCACCCCATCCCGTGCACTCCACCCCCATTCCTGCCAGGAATTGAATCTGGTGAGAGCACTAGAAACCATGTGAGGTGGTAGGGGTAGGTCCTGAGCAAGAACATAAATTGTTACCATTTCCGTTGCCAGATTTAGTGAGTAAAATATTATACCCAGTTAAATTTGAATTTCAGATAAGCAACAAGTATTTTTGCACTTTAAATATATGTCATGCAGCCCGGCCAGCGTGGCTCAGTGGTTGAGCGTCGATCTATGAACCAGGAGGTCAGGGTTCGATTCCCTAGCAGGGCACATGCCTGGGTTGTGGGCTCAATCCCCAGTGGGGGGTGTGCAGGAGGCAGCCCATCAATGATTCTCTCTCATCGTTGATGTCTCTCTCTCTCTCCTCCCTACCTCTCTGAAATAAATAAAAAGATATTTTTTAAAAAATTAAAAAAATATATATGCCATGCAATTCTAAGATATAATTATACTTAGAAATGTTTACTTTTTTCTGAAATTCAAATTTAACGGGACTACCAATACTTCCTCTGGCAGCCGTATCAGGGCAGCTATGTCAGGAGGGGCCATTAGAGTTCCTTCAGGCAAGAGGAGACCTGCCTCCTCAGACAGGGGAGGAGGAGCTACGTCTCCTAGCAAAGGACTACCCAGCAGAATTCCCAGGTTCCAGGCACTCAGCTTCATTAGAATCTGTCCACTTCAGGTGTCAGAATCCTCTTCCAAGCAGTGCTCCGACTTTAGCATACAGACCCTGAGACGTGGTGAGAATCAGCCACAGGATTAGATGCTGGATTAGTTTTTTCAGAAACCTTGGCCCTGTGGTTACAGGGCACAGGTGTTCTTTTAGGGCAGATACAGAAGCTTTCAGAGCCAGACCTTGAGCAGGAATTTCAAGCTTTGCACCCATCACTTTCATTCTCTCAGGTTCTCTAGAACAAGCCACCAAGCCCATTCTATGCCTTCCCTAGACTCTCCTAGGACAGCCACCCCTTAGTCACTCAAAGCCTTGCTCCTATCCTATGCTTAGAGATGGCTACCGGTGGTAACTAGGGGATCTTCTGTCCCTGCACTCCATCAACTACAGTGGGGCCTTGATTTACGAGTGTCCCGACTAACGAGTTTTTTGAGATACCACCTATCTCTCCGCCGATTTTTTGCATTGAGTTGATAGCATAATTTGAGTTAACGAGCTCCTTAACGAGCTCGGTCTCGGAACGAATTAAACTCGTAAGTCAAGGCCCCACTGTATTTGTGCGCCCCTTTCCACGATCAGCATTAACATGAATTCTTTTTTAAAATATATTTTTATTGATTTCAGAAAGGAAGGGAGAGGGAGAGACAGAAACATCAGTGATGAGAGAGAATCATTGATCGGCTGCCTCCTGTACACCCCCTACTGGGGATGAGCCTGCAATCCAGGCAGGTGCCCCGGCCTGATCACCCCTCACCACCCCTGCCTGCCCTGATCTGGAATCGAACCGTGACCTACTGGTTCATAGGTCAATGTTCAACACTGAGCTACACCACCCGGGCAATATGAATTCTTAAATATAATCATATTAAAGAACCAATCCCAGATTCCTCTGTTACCCTGGGGTAAATATTGGTCCAAATATGGAAGCAGAACTACTATCAGTGTTACGAAACAAGAGATTTGTTATGAAATTAGACCTAGCTGTGTGAGGAGCTGCTCTAAACCAGTGGTTCTCAACCTTGGCTGCACATTAGAATCACCTGGGAATCTTTTTTAAATCCTGATTTCTGGGCCTCGTCCTCCAGAAATTCTGTTTCTTTGTTATGGGGTGGGGCCACAACATTAGTAACAAAGAAACAGAATTTCCGGAGGATGAGGCCCAGAAATCAGGATTTTAAAAAGATTCCCAGGTGATTCTAATGTGCAGCCAAGGTTGAGAACCACTGCTCTAAACGATGAGAAACACCACACTCATCAGGTGCCTGGGCGTGGGAGCTTTCAGGAAGCTAAGCAAGCCTCGCTGCTGGCGGGGAGCTGGGAAGGGCTCGTGCAGAGAGCTGTCTGCTTGGCTCTTCCCAGCTGCTGCTGCTGTCAGTTAACAGGGACGCATGTGACCGTGAGGAGGAGTCAGTGCAGGTGAGCAGGACCAGCGTTTTCAGAGAGCTGGATGCAAACATAGGGAGAGCGAGAACAAACGGGGACCCCTGGGTCCTCTGCATTTGTCCCCTCGTCCCTCCAACCAAGAATGACCTTCAGAGGAGAATGGCTGTTGCTTCACTTCTGCCTCTCAAATTTCAGGCCAATTTCTCAAGCTCCAACCCTAACCTAGAGCCATACAGGCAAAGTCAGTCTGGGAAACCTGGTTCCAATTAGCCTGGGTAACACTGTACAAAACCACTAGATCAGCGGTTCTCAACCTGTGGGTCGCGACCCCTTGGCAGTCGAATGACCCTTTTACAGGGGTCGCCTAAGACCATCCTGCATATCAGATATTTACATTACGATTTGATTCTATTTTATTCATATTTACAGTAGCAACATTACAGCTATGAAGTAGCAATGAAAATAATTTTATGGTTAGGTCACAACATGAGGAACTGTATTTAAAAGGCCAGAAAGTTGAGAACCACTGCACTAGATAAATAAAACTTTTATTTTCCTCTCTCCCCCTTCCCCCGCCTCCCTCCTGGCCCACCTCTATCCCCCTTTGTAGCTTTCTCTGTCTTCTTAAATTATTATTGGTAATTTGTGTCTTCATTTATATCATTTAGGTTTTCAAAATGTTTAACATACGGTTGTCTACAGTTTCATAAATATTCTCATGTCTATGGAAATATATTCAAATTCTATTTCTTACTGCTGTATATCTGTGTTGTCTCTCCTTACACATTTTTTAATTGATTTTTTAAACTTTATTATTGAGAGTATTATAGATGTCCCCTTTCCTCTCCCTTTGCCCCCTTTCACCCATTTCCTGCCCCACCCCATCTCAGCCCTTCACCACCCTATTGTCTGTGTCCATAGGTAATGCATATATGCATATAAGATCTTTGGTTAACCTCTTCCCACCCCTTCACCCCCCTTTCCTCTGAGATTCCTCAGTCTGTTCTATGTTCTCATGCCTCTGATTCTATTTTATTCATCAGTTTATTTTGTTCATTAGATTTCTTGTTCGTTTATTTTTAAATTTTTTTCTTTATTGATTAGGGTATTACATATGTGTCCTTATCCCCCCAAAGCCCCCCACCCCTCCACTCATGCCCTCACCCCCCTGGTGTCTGTGTCCATTGGTTAGGGCAGCCATGGGCAAACTACGGCCCGTGGGCCGGATTCGGCCCGTTTGAAATGAATAAAACTATTGAAAAAAAAGACCATACCCTTTTATGTAATGATGTTTAGTTTGAATTTATATTAGTTCACACAAACACTCCATCCATGCTTTTGTTCCGGCCCTCCGGTCCAGTTTAAGAACCCATTGTGGCCCTCGAGTCAAAAAGTTTGCCCACCCCTGGGTTAGGCTTATATGCACACATACAAGTCCTTTGGTTGATCTCTCCCCCTTCCCCCCGCCCTCCCCTACCTTCCCTCTGAGTTTGACGGTCTGATTGATGCTTTTCTGTCTCTGGATCTGTTTTTGTTAATCAGTTTATGTTGTTCATTATATTCCACAAATGAGTGAGATCATGTGATATTTATCTTTCTCTGACTGGCTTATTTCACTTAGCATAATGCTCTCCAGTTCCATCCATGCAGTTGTGAATGGTAAGAATTCCTTCTTTTTTACCACAACGTAGTATTCTATTGTGTAGATGTACCACCGTTTTTTAATCCACTTACCTGCTGATGGGCACTTAGGCTGTTTAAAAATCTTAGCTATGGTAAATTGTGCCGCTATGAACATAGGGGTGTATATCTCCTTTCTGATCAGTGTTTCTAGTTTCTTGGGATATATTCCTAGAAGTGGGATCACTGGGTCAAATGGGAGTTCCATTTTTAGTTTGTAAGGAAACTCCATGCTATTCTCCACAGTGGCTGCACCAGTCTGCATTCCCACCAGCAGTGCACGAGGGTTCCTTTTTCTCCACATCCTCTCCAGCACTTGTCGTTTGTTGATTTGTTGATGATAGCCATTCTGACAGGTGTGAGATGATACCACATTGTTGTTTTGATTTGCATCTCTCAGATGATTAGTGACTTTGAGCATGTTTTCATATGTCTCTTTATCTTTTTTATGTCTTCTTTTGAAAAGTATCTATTTAGGTTCATTGCCCATTTTTTGATTGGGTTGTTTATCTTCCTTTTGTTAAGTTGTATGAGTTCCCTGTAAATGTTGGATATTAAACCCTTATCAGAGATAACATTGGCAAATATGTTCTCCCATGTAGTGGGCTTTCTTGTTGTTTTGTTGATGGTTTCCTTTGCTGTGCAAAAGCTTTTTATTTTGATGTAGTCCCATTTGTTTATTTTCTCTTTGGTTTCCATTGCCCTGGGAGTGGTATCGGCAAAGAAATTGCTTTGGCATATGTCTGCTATTTTGCTGCCTGTGGATTCCTAGTATTTTTATGGTTTCCTGTCTTACATTTAAGTCCTTTATCTATTTTGAGTTTATTTTTGTGTATGGTGTAAGTTGGTGGTCTAGTTTCATTTTCTTTTTGTGTGTATCTGTCCAATTTTCCCAACACTATTTATTGAAGAAACTGTCCTGACTCCATTGTATGTTCTTGCCTCTTTTGTCAAATATTAATTGGGCATAGTGGTTTGGGTTGATTTCTTGGCTCTCTATTCTATTCCATTGGTCTATATGTCTGCTCTTGTGCCAGTACCAGGCAGTTTTGAGATCAGTGGCTTTGTAATACAGCTTGATATCTGGTATTGATATCCCTCCAACTTTGTTCTCCTTCCTCAGGATTGCTGTAGCTATTCAGGGTCTTTTTTTATTCCAGATGAGTTTTTGGAGAGTTGGTTCTAGATTTGTGAAATATGCCGTTGGTATTTTAATGGGGAGTGCATTGAATGTGTAGATTGCTTTGGGTAGTATGGACATTTTAATGATGTTGATTCTACCAATGAACACAGTATGTTCTTCCATCTATTTATGTCTTCCTCTAACTCTTTTTTCAGAGTCCTGTAGTTTTCTGAGTACAGGTCTTTTAAATCCTAGTTAAGTTTATTCCTAGGTATCTTAATTTTTTGGTGCGATGGCAAATGGGATTGCTTTTTTAGTTTGTTCATTTATTTTGATTTTTAGATTAAACTGTTGATAGATATGTATTTGTTGCCATTTTATTGTTCATATGTTTTATCTTTTTTCTTTTCCCTCTTCTTCTTCTTCTTTAAGAATACCCTTCAACATTTCATGTAATACTGGTTTGGTGGTGACTAACTCCTTTAGCCTTTTCTCCTTATAATTTTTGTTATTATTAAGGGTATTTTGATTTTATTTTTTTAAAAGCTATACTAGTCTCATTTATAACAAAAATAAAAATTAAGAAGGCAGTTGGAAAAGAGTAGGGGGAAACTATGTAAACTATGATATAATATAATCAAAGAGTTATTTGTAATGAAAAAAATGTGAATTGTATTACTATATGGATATGTTCATAGGAAATAATCTAAGTAGGAAAAGCAGAATAATACTTTTTATTATGCCCACCTAAACTGCAACTTCGGAAAACCTAATCTACATGTTAGCAAAGATTAAAAGCAAATAATGAGTGTAAAAATAGTAGCAGTTTAGTGACATTGGATTGCTATCAGTAGTTATTTCAATTCACTATCATTTAAATGGCTTTTCCTTTTCCCAGTTATTCAATGTAAGTCACCACCAACCATCGCCAACGGATATTTTGTTGACAACAGCGGAGACTTTTTTCCATACGGAATAGTGGTGACCTACCGCTGCAATGACAGAAAAGGAAGGGAAAAGTTTGAACTCGTGGGCGAGAAGTCAATATATTGCACCAGCAAAGATCAAGTGGGCCTGTGGAGCGGCCCTGCCCCTCAGTGCATCGTACCTAACAAGTGCACGCCTCCGCACGTTGAAAATGGAGTAAGGGAGTCTGAGAACAGAAGCTTGTTCTCCTTAAATGACATCGTGAGCTTTAGGTGTCAGCCTGGCTTTGTCATGAAAGGCCCCTCCAGTGTGCGCTGCCAGGCCCAAAACAGATGGGAGCCCGAGCTGCCCAGCTGCTCCAGGGGTGAGTCTGACTGAGGCTTCGAGGGGGCCTGCAGGTGACAGGAGCTGTGGGAGGGCCCCCGGATTAGTGTTTGTTCTGGGAGGGAGGTGTGTGCTGAGCAGTGTGAGTAAATTTTCTAGGGGTGAAGCATGAAGCATGAAAGGAAGAAGGTGTGTGGGTGCCCTCACTGCAGTGAGTGTGCCTTCATCCTGGAGAGCAAGAGCCTAATCCATCAGGGACGGGGACGTTGGGGATGCTCCTACTGAGAAATTCTCAGGGCAAAGCACCAGCTCTCAGACTGAAAAAGGATGTGACCCTTCTGGTCAGCTGTGTAATGAGCACTCTCTGTGCTTTATCTCATCGACTCTGTACAATCCTCCTTAGAAATACAGTGGGGCCTTGACTTACGAGTTTAATTCTTTCCGTGACAGAGCTCGTAACTCAAATTACTCATATGTCAAATCAAAAGTGAACAAGTGAGACACGTGATGCTGGGCTGATGTTGTGGCGTTCACTGTGACGTTCGCTGCGCCAACTAGCGGTGGGGTATCTGAAGCTGGCTCATAACCCGAATTTTAGCTCGCAACTCAAAGCAAAAAATCGGCCGAGAGACGGCTCGTATCTTGAAAAACTCGTTAGTTGGGACACTCTTAAGTCAAGGCCCCACTGTAGTGCTATTCTCTTATCCATCTGACAGTGCAGTTAGCTTGGTCTTTCAGAGGTTAAAGAAATCGTCCAAATCACATGCCAGGAATAGAATGCAGGCGTGTGAGACCCTTTGTTAGACCGGAACCCCTCTACCTATGAGTTTCCTTGGATGAGTTAAGATTTAGCAAAGAATATTCCCCGTAACTGACAGGAACGCTGTGCCTGTTCTTCCCCCAGTTTGTCAGCGGCCTCCGGAAATCCTGCATGGCCAGCACAGCCCCAGCGACAAGGACAGCTTTTCCCCTGGGCAGGAGGTGCGCTACAGCTGTGAGCCCGGCTATGACCTCAGAGGGGCCGCCTCTCTGCGCTGTACAGCCCAGGGGGACTGGAGCCCGGCCGCCCCCACATGCGCAGGTGCCTACACTCACTCTCACCCTTTCTGCAGATGAATGTCTTTGCACCTCACATGGCGGTCTGACTCCTCATTTATTTTTCTGTAGTGAAATCATGTGCTGCCTTCCGGGACCGACTTCCTAATGGCCGTGTGCTCTCTCCACTTAACTTCCAGCTTGGAGCAAAAGTGTCCTTCGTTTGTGATGAGGGGTGAGTGTGAGCTTGCCAGGCCCCCCTGGGCACTAAAATCAGAGTTAGAAGTTAACAGAAAGGGAAGGTTTGGTGTGGCTAAAAAAAGTGAATTCAGGGGATTACATCTTGGATGTGTGTAAGAAAAGTAAGAGTAAGGAACAGGTGGAAAAAATTGTATGAGGTGTATGAAGGAAAAATTGGGACATATATGAAATGGCTGGTATACAGACAAATACAATGACTGGTTATGAATATACATGTGATGCATTGATTGAAAAAAATAATACTTTCCAAGCAGACAAAAAGAAGAAGAATTTGGAGAGTCCCAAGAAAAGTTTGATATGTAACAAAAAGCTTATTAAAAAGAATTAAGATGATTTAGAATGATTTAAGTCATTTTTTAACCATCAAAAGGAAAATTTGTCATGAGAGTAAAAGCATAATAATGGGTATTTTAATCTAATCACATATCTTCTGGTCAGTCATGTGCTTAGGGCTCAAATGGGATCACGGTGGCTGGTGAATGTTTTAGGTAACGACATTGTTCATGTGAGGCTGGTGCTCTTCCCAGTGTGCTCATCTCTGCATGGGAAGGATCAAGTGTGAGCAAAGAAGCACCTGACCTTAGACCAGCGGTTCTCAACCTGTGGGTCGGGACCCCTTTGGGGGTCGATTGACCCTTTCACAGGGGTCACCTAAGACCATCGGAAAACACATATATAATTACATATTGTTTTTGTGATGAATCACTATGCTTTAATTATATTCAATTTGTAACAATGAAATGGGGGTCACCACAACATGAGGAACTGTATTAAAGGGTCGCGGCATCAGGAAGATTGAGAACCACTGCCTTAGACTGTTTCAAAGAGTCCTGGCAGGCACCCAGTGACAGCACCCAATAAGATTTAGGAGCCATCGGGGTCCCACATACATTGACCATTCTGGATGATCGCATACACAAGTCATTTCTGATCTCCATTGTCTTCCCCTAGAGTACTCAAACTTACTCAATAGCCCAACGTGCCTTCTTCACAGCCATCACAGCCATAGAGACAAAAGGACAATCTTTGTGCTCTCTCCAGTGACTCTCTGCTTTTTCCATCCAACCTGGGAACTGTTTTACTCACTGTTCCAGTATCAGAATTAGGAGAATTAGGAGTCTGTTGCATTAGAAGACTAGGTTTCCCATATGAGGAGTACATTTATCAGGTTTATCATGAGATGATCAGCTAGAGATTCACTTCTCAGAACCTGGGTCCAGGATCAAGGAGATGGCTGCTATGCTCTGACTGCCTTCTTCAATTCAGCCTGGAACTATGTGTTATGTGACCAACTAACTGTCCTCCCTAACTGGAGGCTGTGATTTGTCTAGAGCAGTGGTTCTCAACCTTCCTAGTGCCGTGACCCTTTAATACAGTTCCTCATGTTGTGGTGAAACCCAACCATGAAATTATTTTCGTTGCTACTTCATAACTGTAATTTTGCTACTGGTATGAATCATAATGTAAATATCTGATATGCAGGATGTATTTTCATTGTTACAAATTGAACATAATTAAAGCATAGTGATTAATCACAAAAACAATATGTAATATATTTACATATATTGTGTGTTTTCCGATGGTCTTGGGCGACCCCTGTGAAAGGGTCGATCGACCCCCAACGGGGTCATGATCCACAGGTTGAGAACACTGGTCTAGATCAATATGGCCTCCAAACTTTTGCCACCTGTTGGTTTCGGATGCTAAGGTTTTCAGCCGGACCTCAGAGTTTTGCAAACTGAAGCAGCTCACCTGTGCACTACCATTTTCTTCTTTAGATTCCATCTACAAGGCAGCTCTGCCAGCCATTGTGTCTTGGTTGGAATGGAGAGCCTCTGGAATAGCAGTGTCCCTGTGTGTGAACGTGAGTACAAGGAATAACACTTTAGGACAATTCCTCCCTTAACCTATTTAGAATTTTGACTTATGGCAACCCCAATAGGGTTCTTCTATTTTCTAATCTGAATTATTGAGAGATAATTGCTTTTTTAAATAGTATTTATTTGTGATCAATTTGTTGTGATGCACGTTATTGTACATCATGTGTTTTGGGAACCGTTTTGTCTGTCTCTGTTATTTTGAATTCTTCGTCCTGCAGCAGTTGGCCTCTAGATCAGGAGAGATTAAATAACGTGAAGCTTTGACAGTTTTCTTCCTTTCTTCTTTCCTTCCTTTCCTAATTCTTTCTTTTCTTTTCTTTTTCTAATATCAGGCTGTAACCACTCTACATTTTTTCTATCTACTGGCTAATATGTAAATATGAAACACGCATTCATTCGAACAACTATTTATTGAGGACATACTATGTGCTTGGTATTTTCCTAAGCACGGGATTATAGCAGTGAACAAGATAAGTGAATGCCCTGTCCCCGTGTTATTTAGACCCCAGTGAGGAGATGGTCAGGAAAAACAATAAACAAATAAATGTTATGGAAGTGACAGATCAGAGCAGTGAAAGAATGAGGGGAAAGTTGGGAGCAGCATAACATGGGGTAAGCAGTTTAAGACGCCTTAAACTCTCCAAACACATACTTAAATAAATTATGTTGAAAGATTCAGAAGTAATGAGCTGATTAAAACATGAGTCTCCTGCCACAGCTGGGTGGCTCAGTTGGTTGGAGCTTTGTCCTGTACACCAAAACGTTGCAGGTTGGATTCCCAGTCAAGTCATATATCTAGGTTTCAGGTTCCACTCCGGTCAGGGTGTGTATAGGAGGCAATCAATTGATGTTTCTCTCACACATTGATGTTTCTCTCTTTCTCGCTCTCTCTTTTAATCTTTCTCTCTCTTTCTCTCTCTCTCAAATCAATGAAAACATTTCCTCAGGTGAGGATTTAAAAATAAAAAGACTCTCCTATGTGTAGGGTCAATACCAAGTTCTCCTGTTCTATCCAATTATATTTTGCTCAATAAAGACAAGATTTTGCTTCATCTCTTGACCATATATATATATATATGTATGATTTTAATATACATATTAAAGATTTTAATATATATATATAAAATCACATTTTACTACAATGTTTATGTTACGAGAAATCTACTCAGACATCAAAATGTGCTTTTTATAGTAAAACTTATGAGAAACTAGCTTACATACTGTTATCTACTATCCAATGTTTCTTGATGAGAATGGTAAGTGGCTGTCCTACTGGCGTGCATGAGAGCTCAGTTATTGATTGGACATCTTATTTTCATGACTTTTACTATTGAAGTAGCTTCCTCAAAACACCAAGCCTAGTTAGAAACGCCAACTAGAAGTGAGGAGGGGTCTGTTTTATACGGACAAGCAGATCCTAGAAAGAGGTAACAAGTGGAAGCCTGACAGAAAGTACAGAAGAAAATTCTATCATAGACAGATCCATACATTTTAAAAACAAAGCAATCCGAGTTGCTTAGAATTTTTACAGTGACCGCGGAGGCTTCAATTCATTGTGGCAGCACAGTCATAATCAAGATCGATGGCCAGTACCGATAAGTTATCAAGGAAAAGCTTCACATCTTTACGGTGATTAGCACACGTGGAGTACTTTGTAAAAACATTTCTTGAAAATTTCTTCCTTGGAGGCCAGTGACTTTATCTGAGCTCTTTATCAGCATATTCCAGGGCTCCAATGAGTGACTGACACAGAGTATGTGCTCAAGTAATATTTATTAAGTTGTTGAGTGAATTATCCTCTAAAGGGTTATTATTCTTCTTTAAAAGATTTGGTACTTAATTCTAGGGTGTTAAGTTTGCTTTATCCAGAAGACTTAACTAGCAGGAAGATTCAAGATAAGCAGACTTCTTCTGTACTTCTTCCATGAAAAATGAGATTGAGATCTTATTTCATTTAGCCCATCTCATCAAAGGCCTACAGCAAAGATACAGTCATGGGTGTTTTCTAGGCAGCACCAACCACAGCATCCTATGCCTGTAGAATACCTCCAGTGGAAGCTCCTCAATGAAACTAACAGCTCTTGCGTTCTTTCCAGAAATCTTATGTCCAAATCCTCCAGATATTCATAATGGAAGACACACAGGAAAACCTCTGGAAATCTTTTCTTTTGGAAAAGAAGTAACTTACACATGTGATCCCCAACCAGACAGAGGGATGAACTTCAGTCTCATTGGGGAGAGCACCATCCGCTGCACAAATGACAGTCGAGGGAACGGGATCTGGAGCGGCCCTGCCCCTCGCTGTGGACATCCGGGTCAGTGCATACTATGCCCCATCCCAGATGGCTCCAGAAATATCTAAAACAGATCTTCCAAAATCTTCCAATTACAGCATCGTGCTAATTTGTGCACTTGACACAATTAAATGCAAAAGCGGTTATAAATGATTTTACGATATGTTAACACATAGGAGTCTGATGACGTTTGTTGCTAGAGAGTTGGTGAAAAGAGAAGATGGTGGGCGGTAGTTCTAATTATAGCTAGCATTGGAAGAAAAATGTTTTCAAAGCATAAAAATTGAAAGCAAATACCTATGGACCTTAACTAGCATAAGTTATGCCATCTATAGTTTTTGGAGGGGAGCACAGGTCAGTAGAGAATAAGGCCAGGCAAAATCACTTTTTATTACCCATTTGGCCCAAGACCCATGTGCATTCTCTGTGAAAATGGAGCTGTATTGTAGGCAAACTACATAGATTGCTGTAGCCAATTTGGGCTAAGCTCTACATTAAAATAAGGCTTATTTGCTCCTTTGCCCCCAGTTATTTTAGTTGTTGAAACCTTCTCACTTTGGTGCAAAGAAAACGCAAAGGAAAATGCAAAAAATAGAGTGTTAATTTCTGGATAAGTTTTCCTAAGACACCCAACCCTCCCCCACCTCCCCCACCAAGACATCAACCTTGAGGGAGTGAATTCGGGAAGGAAAAAATAAATTGTAGAAGGGACATTATGTACTGACCACTGGGAACTCTGAGAGAAAAGAACAATTCTAAAAGGAAAAGGGCCATGTGCTAGTCACTCAGAAGTCATTTTGACCCTACTCTCCTCTTCCCTCACCATAGCTTCAATTTGGGAGGCACTTATAAGCTTGTTTACCAGGGTAGAGACCTGGTCCATATTTACTGAATCGATAGCGACAGACAATCTTCTCTTAAGTTTTATGATTTTTTTTTTCATTAGAAACCTATCTAAGATGGCAACTCTAGTCTTATCAGCTAGATTTTTAGACTGGAGACCTACCAGGCTACCTTCGTGTGTGAGTTGGCCTTAGTGATAAATTTCAGTCCCGATGGGCACTCTTTGAACTAGAAGCCAGTAGAGCTAATATTTAAGCTCTGAGATAAAACTAAACAGGTAATATAGATGAATAAATTTCCTATAACAACGTTTCAAATAAGCCACATTTTTAAATTGAGAAAAATCAGTGAATTACTTTCAAGAGATGAGAAGTTGGTTTGCAAATCCTCCAACAGAAAATGCTCTGGGTGCAGAACTGGCTGTCGAATAGCCATAACTATTTGAAAAAATAACCTGAAAGGAGGCAGAGGGCAGCTGCAAGAGAAGCTAACATAGAAGGTATGGCCCAAACCAAGTGCATATGTTTTCTATTTTTCCAAGCTTTGTACTGTTTTGGATTCACATTATTTGACCCTAAATCTAATAGGCCATAGGAGCATGGAGCTAAAGCTAGAATTTGACTTAATTTACACTTCAAACAAATGTTTTCTTATAATAATAAGTGTAGTTTTGTTTGTTTTATTTCAAGGAAATGCTACTTATTTCCTCCTTGTGTTGAAATGGTTGACTTAGGAATCAGACCTACAAAATAGGTGGCGTGGCCCCTTCCTAGTTTCAAGAAATACCTTGAGTTCTCCAGTAATGTTTGTGAAACCTCCACTGGGGTTTTGATTCACTGGCGTACAAGGAAATTACCTATTTGGCCCAAGACCCCATGCATTCAGAAAGAAATGGTAAAACCTGAGCAGAAGAACCTTTTTTGGCTCCCTAAAAAATGTGAAAAATTGAATTGAAATTGTCTTTGACAGCAAATTATATGAGCAAAATAACCAGATAGCAGAATACTTTCCCAGGTGGATAGTATATTTTCTAGTAGGCAGGTGCTAATGGAACTTTCCCTCCAAAGGTTACAAGGAAATTATCTTTCCAGAACTAAAACTTTCTTTTGTTTTGGCATCAAATCTAAGAGAGAGAGAGAGAGAGAGAGAGAGAGAGAGAGAGAGAGAGAGAGAGAAAGGGCATTGGGTATCTCTATGTTAAAACTTGATGTTCTTGATATCTTGGTTTTTAGGTTACTGTAATGCTCCAGATCATTTTCAATTTGCTGAGTTGAAAACCCAAACCAATGAATCTGCATTTCCTATTGGGACATCTTTAAAGTATGAATGCCGCCCTGAGTACTACAGGAGGACATTCTCTATCAGGTGTCTACACAACTTGGAGTGGTCAGGTGCCCCGAATGTCTGTAAACGTGAGTAAAACCTGTATTGGAGCTTCCCATATCGATCGAATTATCCATAGGCTCTTCTTCTACTTTTTCAAATTTTAGAGATAAGAAAACTTTACTTCTCAAAAGTGTCCAGGTAGGTGGATATAAGAGTTGGTGTTGTAGGTCATCCCTAATTATTAGTTGAAATGTTTATTTCATGAAACTGGTTTTTTTTTCAAAATATATTTTATTGGTTTTTTACAGGGGGGAAGGGAGAGGGATAGAGAGTTAGAAACATCGATGAGAGAGAAACATCGATCAGCTGCCTCCTGCACACCCCCTACTGGGGATGTGCCCGCAACCAAGGTACATGCCCTTGGCCGGAATTGAACCCGGAACCCTTCAGTCTGCAGGACGATGCTCTATCCACTGAGCCAAACCAGTCAGGGCTCATGAAACTGTTTTAATAAATATTTGCAGGGGGGAAAAACCTATTCCTTATGGGAAAGTAAGTAATGAACAACTTCAGACCAGGAAAAAAATTGTGAGGAGACATACACTGTTTTAATAACCAGGTAGGAAGAAAGAATTATATTGGTAGGATATGAGGCTATAATTAACCTCTATATTTCGTTGAGCAATTTGAGGTAGCTATAAGACAGATGTAGGTGGGAGGTCTTTTTTAAAGTGGTGCTTAGAACGTGGCTGAACTTGAGACATCTGGTGAGGCGAAAATCGGTGGAACCATCAGAATTTCATGTACTCTTTAGTAAGTTGCAGTCACATTGAGACCTTCTGTACTACAAAAGTTCAGATTACTCTACCTGGCTCCGAAATTCTGTTTCTTTTCCACAGGTAAAGTATGTAAAACTCCTGCAGAGCCTCTGCATGGGATGGTGCACATAGACACAGACATCAGCCTTGGATCCAGAATTAATTATTCTTGTAATACAGGGTGAGTTGACAATAACATCTCTTGATTCAAGATTTGCAGAATAGCAATACTCCCTTCTAGTCACTATTGGAAAGGAGAACTAGAGAATGACCATCTGCTTTTGAAAAATATGTATTTTTATTGATTTCAGAGAGGAAGGGAGAGGGAAAGAGAAAGAGAAACATCTGTGATGAGAGAGTCATTGATTGGCTGCCTCCTGCATGCTTCACGCTGGAGATTGAGCCTGCAACCTGGGAATCTAATTGTGACCTCCTGGCTCATAGGTGGATGCTCAACCACTGAGCTACGCTGGCCAGGAGACCATCTCATCTTTAGAAGTCCGAATATAGGTGTTCAATTCCTGATCGAAATGAACAAAGTGTTGATGAGATTCAGAGGGAAATCAGTAATCTTCGTGGAAACCACAGTAGTGCATATAAGAAAAGGGAGGTTCTCTCCAGGTAGAACGGAAAAAAATGAGGGGAGGGCCTAGTCAAACCATATAAATAGCCCTAACGCAGCTGGAACAAAAGGAAGGCCCCTGAGCAGCTGTGTGCGAAAATAAATCTTAAAGGTAATTGCACCATTCGTTTGCCGGGGCTGCCATAAGAAAGTACGACAAACTGGGTGGCTTAGAACAGCAGAGACTTATTCTCAGACAGTTCTGGCGGCTGGAAGTTAAGGTGTTGGCAGGACAGGCTCCCTCCAAAGCCTTGCCTCTGCCCACTTCTGGGTGCCTCAGGCCTTCCTTGGCAGTGGCAGCACCACTCCCATTTCTGCCTGTGTTTTCCCACGGCTATCTTCCCTCTGTATCTGTGTCTCTACATAGCATGTCTCCTTTCTGTGTGGATCTATGTTCAAAGTTCTCTCTTTTTTCTAAGGATGTCAGTCATATTGGATTAGGGCTGCCCAATTGACCTCATCTTGACTCAAATACATCTGCAAAGACCCTATTTCCAAATAAGGTCACACTCATGGGGACTTCAGCATACCTTTTTGAGGAACACTGTTCAACCCTATAGCAGAGCCTCCTGTGAAAATGTCAGTCATAAAGTGTCTACTGGTCAGTGGTCCTGCCCTTGGTGCTTACCCTTGCTCAGCATACAGTGGACCCTTGATCACGTTCTCTGTGTGAGCAGTGGAGTCCATCAGGGAATCTGGGCTACACTCGAGCCGGGTAAGCACTGAAAAATCATTTGTGGTTGTTGACATATGTATTTGCCACCCTAGGCCTCACAGACCGCAGTACCTGTAATCTGACAAATTAAAATTAGAATAAATCTAAACACTTCTCTCCTTCTGTGAGCTTTTTAAAGTACAGTCAATAAATTTTCTGATTGTACCTTCTTCATGTTGCTTTGCTAAATAGAAGTGGACTGTCCATGGTATGAACCAGCAAACCACTGAGCTTATGATAAATCTCAGGAAATAGTGTAAAAGAGACCAATCTGAAAAATCTGAAAGAATTTCCCCTTACAGTTACTTCCAAGAGTCAGGGAAAACTTTCAGAAAATAGCCTGATTAAATTTTTAACAAGATTCAGTTGCACACTGCTTTTGTAAAACTAGTTGGAAATTGGGAATGTTTGCACATGAATGAAAAGCAAAATTGTCAAACTAAAAAAAAAAAATCTGTGATAAACACACTGAATTATGTAGAAAATTAAAGCAGAAAGTGAGAAAAAATTAGTCTAATTCTTCCAGAATTTAGTGGAAAAGAATAAAGAAAAATACAAAAGAGAAGCTATGTTTAAAACAGACAGAATGAGGATTAAAAATACAGGGAACAAAAATTCCCAAAGGGAGAATAATAAGCCATACCTTAGCCATCACTAGGGAAAGGTCTGTTATTTCAGGAGTAGAGATTTGACTTTGGGTGGCAAACACACAGTGCAATATACAGATGATGCATTATAGAATTGTACACTTGAAACCGATATAATTTTATTAACCAATATCACCCCAATAAATTTATTTTAAAAATAAAAATAATAACATGTTTTTAAACTTTAAGAATTCAGAAAGGAAATTAAAAACTATAAACCTGCAAAATAAATGCATGCATAATGGATAACAGTGATCCTTTGCATCACTAAATTGCAGAAGATAATGTCCTAATGAGCCAAGATAGTATTCATATCCAGAGGCTCTAAATATATATTGAAGGAAAGTAATTACACTATTTAAGTACATATTCTGGGAAGAAAAAAAAACATAAATCCAGGCAATCCAGAGATAATTTTTTAAAGGGAAAATGACACAGTACAAAAGCACTATCAGTGAGGTAGAAAATTTGTAAAAATAAATTTCAAAAAATCATGGCGAAGTATTTTTAACAGTTATGAAACCAAATACAATGACAGAACTAAGTGTTCAAAAGTGAAACTTTGCAATGTAATAATAATTTAATAACAACCTCCAAAGTCATAAAATGTATCCATAAAACCAGAAAATGGAAGAAAGTCAGACAAGATGAACTAGACTTCTATTACACAGGGGATGGGTAAACTCTATATATTTTGACATTAAAATTGAGCAAATAGGTTTAAATATATGTGCTGTGTAAATGCACTATATATGCACATGAAATGAAATTTCTAATGGAATAAAATTGGATAATAGTTAACTTCCCAATTAATAGAACACCTAAACGAGGTTCACCTATCTGGTTCATATAGAAAATAAGGAGGAAAAGGGAACAGTAAGGAGTGTATCTGTCTCTTCTGCCAAAATAAGTCCCTCCTGTCTGTGGCAGATGTGTTTTATTCAATGCTGCGTCTTCATCTTTGGGCACTATGAAACTGGTAGTCTAACTAATGATGACAAAAGCAAGACCAAAAATACCATTTAATTCCATAAATCTGAATGGTTTCATCTTCCTATTGAAAGACAAAGGCTTCTAAATTGGATTAAAAGCATCGAATAGGGTATTTACAAGAAACTTGCCTAAATTAAAATTACATAGCAGGGTTCATTATATGTGTATATCAAGGAAAATGGAAACAAATTTTAAATGTCAATAAAGTATGAGAGAAAAAAACAACTTAAGAAATTAGCAAGTTGGTCTACAAGAGGATTATTTTCTTTTGGTCCTGATACAATCCACAATGAAGCCCAAGGAAGCAGAGTACTGCCATGAGGAATTAAAGATGAAAAATCCCTTTCGATAGTCAGAGGGTAGGAAAAGAGAAATAAGGAAACCCAGATAGAACAGGTGGAGGTTAGGCTAGTCCTTGGGCTTCTCCCAGATTGTACTTTGTCGAATCTGCCACGTATGCGTGCTGTGAGGAAGTCAATGGGAGGTGGATGGAATAATTTTCACTTTTTGCCTTTAGGTATCAACTCATTGGTGACTCATCTGCCAAATGTATCATCTCAAACAATACTGCCATTTGGGATACAGAGCCACCACTCTGTCAACGTGAGTTAACATCTCTTCCCACCTATCCCACCAGTTCATCCTAGCACCCTAGCATCGTGCCCCTAGAATTATGGAGACTCAGTCTCATCCATCTTGGCAATGATATCCTTCCACTATTTGAACCAAGAGTCCTATTCTGAAAAGCGTTCACAATGTTCCAAACTTCTAGTTCCTCCTGGGTTTCCCTTATCTTGGGGTATAATTTAAAACAGCCCCCAACTTCCTCCTTTCTTGGTGGAACACTTCCCAATTTGAAGATCGTTGTCTTCAGTGAAGTCAACACACAGCTAGTGAAAGTGGCCCAGCTTCCTCTCTGCCCACTCTTGGCATCAGGTCATATATCGAGGCAGTGGCTGTCTCCCTTCCTCTTATTCTTTGAACAGTGACATGCTGTCTTCCTGGGAGTTGTTTGGAATGTGAGCTTCCTACACTTTAGGTAGGAAGAGCAATGAGCAATCACATATTAACCAAGAATATAAAGAGCATACACCCCTGGGTTTGGTGATAGTGTGAAGAAATCAACACTCTCACAGCCAACGGCTGGTAGGATAAGTGGGAACAAACTTTCTAAAAGGCCAATATACAATAGGTGTCAAACCCTTAACTGTCTACATGCCTTTAATTGAGAAATTTGATATTTTCTGATTTCTTCTTTAAGAAACAATAACCATGGTTTTTTTCTTGCAAGGATATTGCTATACAAATATTTACCTCCATTATTGTTTGTGATGGTGAAAAAGCCAAAACAATATAAATGTTGAGCATATTTCAAACAATGCTTCAGAAATAATGGTATTTAAACAAGAGTGAGATGATCCTTTGGAAATTAGAAAGAAAACACAATTTCTGAATATATTAGTTTTATTTTGTGCTTTAAAAATTTCTGTTTATCTGTTTTTAAAGCACTTAATACATTAATATTTTGCATATGCATATTATTTCCAACTCAATAAATACACATATATTGGGAAAAATAAAGGAACAAAGCATGTGTTCTGCAAGAAAAAGAAAAAATTTAAAATATGCCAGAATGCGTTAGCCAAAAAAGAGGGCTCTTCCAAGTTGAATCAGATAGAACATTCTTACACTGAAATATTATTAAGCCAACAAGGATATTTTAGAAAAAATGTGGTATGTATGTATATTAAAAATTATACATTAAACAGTTAACAGTGTTTCTTTCTAGATAATAGATTTAAAGGTATTTTATTTATATTTCATAAATTTTCTGCAAGAAATATCATCTTAAAAGTAAAAATAAATAAATAGTCGTTCCTACTATAAGGTAGAAATGATAGAAAGATTTTTGTATGCTCAGGAATGCTTTAAAACGCATAGGAGTTATCGGATGCTTAGATATTAGATCATATTTGTCTAAAAAATTATCTGTGCTTCCTATCTTTTTAGGAGTAGCATTTTTGATACATTTTTCCACTTCTATAGTCTACCATTTCCTGAGTCAATATTGGCAAAAATGTCTATATCCCTAATATTCACATTTTCTAAATTTTTAGCATAGACTGGTCACTAGAACATATATTCAGATATTTTTATTACTTCTGAATCTGTGATTATTGTGTCATGTGCAATATTGCATATTTTTTGTTAGCTGGGCCAGAGCTTTTTGTGTTTATTTTTTTGATAAAGATGCTATACTCTAATGAATGCCACATCATATTACTCAGCAGTAGAATAAAGCCAATTGCCTTCTATAGAGAGAAAACTGCATTAAGAATAGTGAAGGAACATAAAAGTTCTCATGTAACATGTGAAGCATGTGGACTATATATGGACATTTATTGAAATAATGTTCATGAGGAGAGCAGGAGCCATCATATTGTGATTATCAAATCTTCAGTTGTGCAAAAAGTCTGTATGTTAGAAAAGATTCGACAAGAGCAGAAGTGTTGTGAACAATCATATTTGGTAATTTGGGTTTTTTAAAATCTGGTTCCTAATATTTCTAATTAAACATAACTTTAAGAAATTTGAGGTTTTGTTTAACTTGCCATCCCTCCGCCAGGTATTCATTGTAAGCCACCACCAACCATCGCCAACGGATATTTCAGTAGCAACAGCAGAGACTATTTTCCATACGGAATAGTGGTGATCTATCACTGCAATGACAGAAAAGGAAGGGAAAAGTTTGAACTCGTGGGCGAGGAGTCAATATATTGCACCAGCAAAGATCAAGTGGGCCTGTGGAGCGGCCCTGCCCCTCAGTGCATCGTACCTAATAAGTGCATGCCTCCGCACGTTGAAAATGGAGTAAGGGAGTCTGAGAACAGAAGCTTGTTCTCCTTAAATGACATCGTGAGCTTTAGGTGTCAGCCTGGCTTTGTCATGAAAGGCCCCTCCAGTGTGCGCTGCCAGGCCCAAAACAGATGGGAGCCCGAGCTGCCCAGCTGCTCCCCGGGTGAGTCTGACTGAGGCTTCGAGGGGGCCTGCAGGTGACAGGAGCTGTGGGAGGGCCCCCAGATTAGTGTTTGTTCTGGGAGGGAGGTGTGTGCTGAGCAGTGTGAGTAAATTTTCTAGGGGTGAAGCATGAAGCATGAAAGGAAGAAGGTGTGTGGGTGCCCTCACTGCAGTGAGTGTGCCTTCGTCCTGGAGAGCAAGAGCCTAATCCATCAGGGATGGGGACGTTGGGGATGTTCCTACTGAGAAATTCTCAGGGCAAAGCACCAGCTCTCAGACTGAAAAAGGATGTGAGCCTTCTGGTCAGCTGTGTAATGAGGACTCTCTGTGCTTTATCTCATCGACTCTACAATCCTCCTGAGAAATAGTGCTATTCTCTTATCCATCTGACAGAGAAGTTAGCTTGGTCATTCAGAGGTTAAAGAAATCGTCCAAATCACATGCCAGGAATAGAATGCAGGCGTGTGAGACCCTTTGTTAGACCGGAACCCCTCTACCTATGAGTTTCTGACTCCTTGGATGATTTAAGATTTAGCAAAGAATATTCCCCGTAACTGACAGGAACGCTGTGCCTGTTCTTCCCCCAGTTTGTCAGCGGCCTCCGGAAATCCTGCATGGCCAGCACAGCCCCAGCGACAAGGACAGCTTTTCCCCTGGGCAGGAGGTGCGCTACAGCTGTGAGCCCGGCTATGACCTCAGAGGGGCCGCCTCTCTGCGCTGTACGCCCCAGGGGGACTGGAGCCCGGCCGCCCCCACATGCGCAGGTGCCTACACTCACTCTCACCCTTTCTGCAGATGAATGTCTTTGCACCTCACATGGCGGTCTGACTCCTCGTTTATTTTTCTGTAGTGAAATCATGTGCTGCCTTCCGGGACCGACTTCCTAATGGCCGTGTGCTCTCTCCACTTAACTTGGAGCTTGGAGCTAAAGTGTCCTTCGTTTGTGATGAGGGGTGAGTGTGACCTGATAGTGACCCTCTTCAACAGGGACATTCGTTATTGGGGTTAACAAGACCAAGGGTTCCTTGACAGGCATTGAGTAACAGTCATTCAGTGAAGATCTGGAGGCAGTTCAGGAGACCAATGTTCTGAAAATAAACCAGATGTTTTAGGATAATTATGCTCACAGTGGTTCTCAACCTTCCTAATGCCGCGACCCTTTAGTACAGTTCCTCATGTTGTGGTGACCCCCAATGTCATTGTTGCAAATTGAACATAATTAAAGCGTAGTGATTAATCACAAAAACAATATGTAATTATATATGTGTTTTCTGATGGTCTTAGGCGACCCCTGTGAAAGGGTCGTGACCCATAGGTTGAGAACCACTGCAAGGAATCCTGTCCTCTTCGTCTTCTTCTTTTTTTTCCCCCCTAGTTATTTTGGCTCTGCTCTTCAATAATCCAGATAGGCCATAGCTCTCATTTAGAAATATCCCAAGTGTATTGGCAAAAAGTACAGTCTCGGATATCTTCCCTCATGTTCTATGACTTGCCAACCTCAGGAGCTGTTTTCCTTCTGGTCCATTAAGAAAAGAAAATGCTACATTTCGTATTAGAGGAAACAGTTCCTCCTGATGACAAAAAGGGTGCTATCAGAGAGCAGTCTGGGACCAGGTCAAGAAAATGCCTGCCTATGTTTTTTTTTAAATATATATTTTTATTGACTTCAGAGAGGAAGGGAGAGGGATAGAGAGAAACATCCATGATGAGAGAGAATCACTGATTGGCTGCCTCCTGCACACCTCCTACTGGGGATTGAGCCCACAACCCAGGCATGTGCCCTTGGCCAGAATAGAACCTGGGACCCTTCAGTCCGCAGGCCGTCGCTCTATCCACTGAGCCAAACTGGCTAGGGCCTGCCTATGTTTTTATTCCTTCTTTGGTACAGCACTTTTACTCAATAAGTGGAAGCTACCATTTTTCAAAATGTTTTGCTTTCTGAGCCTTTCTCCCAAGAAACCAAATGAGCTGAGCTTTTTCACCAGGGATTTAACTGAGGAATTAAATTGTCTTTTAGCAGAAAGGAAGAAGCTGAGATCTAACCATGAAGGGAAGAGAGAAGGGGTACGCTCACCCAGTCACTACTGCTTTTGTCCCTTAGGTTTCATTTACAGGGAAGTTCTTCTAGTCACTGTGTCAGGGTTGGAACGAAGAGCCTTTGGAATAACAGTGCTCCTGTGTGTGAACGTGAGTAGAAGGAATATGTGCTCAGGTCTGAATATTTCTCCTTTTTCTTCTTTTCACTTTCTTACCGAGTTTTTGCCCCATGAGATTATCAAGTGTCTGCTTCTCTGTTTACCTTCATTTTTAATAGAAATATTTCTTTGTGGGTTAGTTAAAAAGAATGCTTTTTTGGGAAAATAAACCTAAGCATCATGTGTTTGGGGTACTATCCAAAATATTTAGTAGCATACTATGTGTTATATCTAAATGGGGAGAAATGCTTTGTAGATGGAGAGAAATTTGTGCCCTGGAGTTTTATCAAATTTTCTCTTTTTTCCTGGCAAAAGTGATAGTCACATTTCAGCTTTTCTATCCTTTTCTAAATCACCTATTCATCCATATATTACTTTTTAGCCCTTCCTATGTGCCAGTCTTCTAGACACCAGGAGTATGCCTATAAACAAGATAGACTAGATCCCTACCCCCATGCTGTTTATATTCCTGGATGGGAAGAAAGATTTTAAAAAATAACAAGTAGACAAGGAAACACATGGATAAATAAGTTCAAATAATACTAAGTGTCATTAAAGGGGAAAAAAAGATAATGAATAGAATAGTTATGGGAATGGGAATAAGGAATGCCAGGGGAAAAAAGAATAAAGTTTCTATTTTAAATAAGGTAATTAAGGAAATCCTTAATGAGGAAGTAACAATTAAGCACTGGCAGCAATTAGTTGATGCCAATGTGAATTACATAGAGGAAGAACCTTCCATTCAGATGGAACAGGAAATGCAAAGAAAGGCCCAAGGCAGATGTTTTCTTGGAATTTCCTTTAAAAAGCCTGTTCTAACATTTTCTTGGAAGCTTATGGAGCTGGTGTAGAGTGAACAGCTGAGGGGCCAGAAAGTCAGGTATAGCCAAGAACATCTGAGAGTACAAGCTAGGAAGCTACTGTAAAAATCTAATCAGAAATGTTAGCCCAGAATAGCAGTGGGAGAGGTGATAAAAAGTGCTCAAATTCTGGATGCATTCGGAAGGTAGAAATGACAGAAGTTGCTGGTGGTTTACACATAGAGATTAAAATAGAGACTAAATGAGGTCACCCAGTGAGGGAGTGTGTCCATAGAGCAGGTGCATGGGCCATGCCTCGTAAATCCAACATTAGAACTCAGAACTATGAGTCAGTAGAAGAGATGAAGAAGCAGCCGGTGCATTAAGCAAAAAACCAGGAGGATGAGGGTATCTTTGGAAGCCCAGTGGAGAAATTACTTTAAGAAGATGAGTCCAAGCAACTCTTTCAAATTCCACAGAGAGGTCAAATAAGCTGAGGACAGAAAATTACGCACAGGTTGAGTGACTTGGAGGTAATGGGTGACCTTAACAAACGCAGTTTTAGTAGAGTTGTGGGAGCATATGCTTGATTGGAATGCGTTCAAGGAAGAAGGAAGGGGAGGAACGAAAGGTCACAGGCAACATCTTAAAGGAGCTCTAACGTAAAGGAGTAGAGAAATGGAACTGCAGAGGGAAGCGGAATTAAGAAAGTTATTTTTTGTTTTTAAGATGACAGAAATATAGTGTGTTAAATACGGAAACACTGCCAATATATTCAGTCTGTCCATTTATTTCTTTACTAAATCAAACAGAATATTGCTTCGTCTTCTGATCATAACTATTGAAAAATACATGTTTACAATAGAATTTTTCATGTGAGTACTCTGCTTTAAAATTGGACTTCTTGTACTGATTTATATCATGAATCTTGATAATTAGCTCTTTCATATTTGGAAGTCACCTATTAGAAAATCTTAACTTTCTGAAAGTATAGTTAAGAAGCATGAAAAAAGAAAAAGAAAAAAAATCCTCTCATCAACCCAAAGATATACTTAAAATGGCTTACTAAAGTGTAAATGTTGATTAAGCTATTCCACTCTGAGATTAGTTTTTTAAAAAAAAAAAAATATATATATATATATGTTTTTATTGATTTTAGAGAGAGGGCAGGAGAGAGAGAAACATTGTGATGAAAGACAATCATTGATAGGCTGCCTCCTGCACACCCCCTGCTGGGGATGGAGCCCATAAGCCTGGCATGAACTCTTACCAGAAATCGAACTGTGACCTCCTGGTTCATAGGTCAATGCTCAACCCCTGAGCCACACTGGCCAGATGGGATTAGTTTATCCATGATCCTATCAAGTTGCAGTATCCTCTTCCCAAATACTGATCAAATCAGAAGGGGAAAGGAGCTTCTCCAGATAGTTATACTCAAAAGAAATAAAATCTGTAAAAACTAGTAAGTATCTCAAAAGTCCTATCATTTCTGAGCCATTTGGAGCATGCACAGGAGTATGGAGGATGTTGCATTTCATTGTGACATTACTGTCCCATTCATTTTGTTTTTTAGAATAACAGCCTCAAGTCATCAAAAAAGATTAAATCACAGAGAAGTAGTAAATATATAATATATTTTGAAAGATTTCTCTAGGATGAAAATCCTTGATGTCTATTTTGTGCTTAAAATGGTACTTGATATATAGTAAGTGCTCAAAAACTTGTTTGTTAAATTAATGGATGATTTTTTTTTTATTAAATTGGTGATTTTCTTGTTAAGGTGGTTAAGATTTTTTTCTTTTACTTTAAATGAATAAGCTCTAAATTATCCAGAAGTCTTAACTCTCTGAAGAGTTCAGGATGCTAAACCCCTTTTGGACTTCTGTAATAAACATTGGTTTAAGTGTCTTGTCATTTAGCTGCATCTCGGCAGAAGATTTGATAATTAGTCCCCCTGATAATATATTTATTTTACAGTCTATATGCTCCCTAAGGGCTTGATTGTTCTTTAATTGGCAATGCAGTCATAGCATCATAACGGAGAATCAAATCAGATTAAAATGTAAACATTATAATATAACTTATGGCTCTTGTCTTCTTTCTAGAAATCTTTTGTCCGGATCCCCCTGCTATTCTTAATGGAAACCACATAGGAACTTCTCTCAGAGACATTCCCTATGGAACAGAAATATCTTATACATGTGACTCCCACCCAGACAGAGGGCTGACCTTCAATCTCATTGGGGAGCGCACCATCCGCTGCACCAGTGACAGTCAAGGGCACGGGATCTGGAGCGGCCCTGCCCCTCGCTGTGAACTTTCTGGTCCTGCTGGTCAGTACCCACCTGCGTACACCCTAAGTGGGTTCAGAATATCTGTACCAGAACTTTTATATTTCTATCATAAGATTACAGTGTTTGCTTATGTGTTTAACTGTCATAAGTGGAAGTGTCAAATTACATGCCATCGCTGAAACAGATGGTTCCAGCAGTGCCAAGCTATGACTGCATAGGGAAGATGCTAATAACTCATCTTGCTGGTTAAGTGGTGAGGCGAGTAGGGGGAGAGGAGAAAGGGAAAGGGTGGAGAGAAGACAGTAAGCACCTGTGTAAGTCAGGAAGATATGTTCATTGGAGAGGACAGGAAAACAATTGCCTATGCCAGTGGTCGGCAAACTGCGGCTCGCGAGCCACGCGTGGCTCTTTGGCCCCTTGAGTGTGGCTCTTCCTAAGCCTTAGGAGTACCCTAATTAAGTTAATAACAATGTACCTACCTTTATAGGTTAAGTTTAAAAAATTTGGCTCTCAAAAGAAATTTCAATCGTTGCACTGTTTATATTTGGCTCTGTTGACTAATGAGTTTGCCGACCACTGGCCTATGCAAACTAACCAATATTAGGATAACTGATAAAGCACCCTCTACAAGGTCATGGGCATGCAAAGGATAAAACTGGAAATATAGATATTATTTAGCTAAGGCTTTAGCTAGTCTTTTGCTGAATATGTTAAGTAACAAAATAAACTCACTATACCTTTGTATCTAAAGACCTCAACTCAAAGTTCACCCATTTGTCAGCTTGCCTAGGGGCCCATCTTAATCTTTCCTTGAACTCTTCCGTTCCTTCTGGGAGTGAGAAGAAGCAAGGAAAGATCAGCTCAAGGAAAATAGTACAAAAAGGAAGGGACTATTTCTAAGGACTAGAGAAGATGGCCTGGTACTTGAGGCCTGACTTGAGGCCTTTCTAAGAATGAAACCTGGAGTAGACTCTGGGCAGGGCCAGCCTTGGAATACCACTTCCCCTTCAGGGAAGCCTGAGAGAAGAGCAATACCATGAGAAAAGGCCACGTGATGAAAAGCATTTAGCCTTTCTTTGATCTCTCTCACCCTCCAAATGGGTGTTCTATATCTGAATCTAATGGCATTTCTCTAAATGCAGATGCCTAGACCCCGGCCAGGCCCATTGAACTGGCAAACAGAAGCAGTCTCCTCCAAAGAAGAGACGATGGAGTTCAGACTCTATTTCAAACGTGCAGCATACAATATACCCTCTCATAAAGAAGACATAGCTTCTGCCAGGATGCTGCTGAATGGCTTAATCTATTTGTCCTGGTCCTTAAGTGTCTGGTTTAGCATCAGAATGAGAAGAATAGTCTTTTGTTTCCTAGGGCTGCCATAACAAATTACCACAAACTAGGTGGCTTAAAATAATAAAAAGTTATTCTTTCATAGATAATGGGGCTCGAAGTCTGAAATCCAGGAGTTGGCAGGGCCCCAATCCTTCCTATGGCTCTAGAGGAGAATCCCTCTTTGCTTCTTCCAGCTTCTCGTGGCTTCTGGTTTGTGGGCTCATCACTCTAATCCCTGCCTCTGTCTTCACATGGCCTTTTCCGCTCTGTCTTTGTGTCTCCAATCTTCCTTTCTTTTCTTTTCTCAGTACACCGCCAGTCATTGAATTTAGGACCATCCTGTTCACATAGAATAATCTCATTTCACTATCATTACCTTAATTATACCTGAAAATACCCCTATTTCAAATGAGTTCCCATTCTGAGATTCTGGATGGATGGATCTTTGGGGGAAACATCATTCAACCCACTAATAGTGGTGACATCTCTTTAGTGCCAGAGGGGCAGCTTCTGATGAGCATCCTGGGAAAGAGGCAGGGAGGAATAAATGGAAAGAGATGGTAAAATATGTCTTGCTATACAAGGGTACATTAACACCAATAAATGAGGATATGAATTAACTAGGTTAACTCTAGGCATTCTGATAGGAGGTCTGACATGTGAAACCATTAGCTAAATGTCTTGCTTCGGTGAAATAAGAGGAGAAAGTTCAGAAAGGTAAATAGTCTTTAAGTGGCAAAAATTTTTGATGAGTCGATGTTGTTGGAAAGCACCATCCTAAGGTAACTTCCAGAAGAATAAAATACTTGCCATTATGATAAGTCTGTTTATGTGCTCATATATCAACTTAATGGGAGAGGGAGAAGGGTGGAGTGGAAGTCTCATTGCTCACGTGATATTCCTGTGGCTTTAATCTCCAGGTTACTGTAAAGCTCCAGACCCATTTCTGTTTGCCAAGCCTACAACCCTAACTGATGAGTCTGAGTTTCCAGTGGGGACATCTTTGAGCTACAGGTGCTCCCCTGGGTATTTTGAGAAGATATTCTCTATCACCTGCTTAGAAAATTTGGTTTGGTCAAATGTGGAAGATGGCTGTAGACGTGAGTAACCCTATCCTGGGAACTATGTTCTGTATGTCAAAGCATCTATGAGATCTGATTTAACTTGTTTTGATTTTGAAGGTGAGATATCTAAGGTATTTACATGGAGGGTAGACTTGTAAGTCATCCCTTTTTATTGTCTGGCTTTCTGCAGCTTGACCAGATACTCATTTCCTGGGAAAGACTCACACTAAAGGAATTGTAGGGAAGCTTTCCATTCACTGGAGGGTACCTTGAATGGTATGAATGAATGAAAAAGGAACACCCAAGAAAATTATGTGGGTCCCAGTGAACTGTGCTTAGCTAACTAAGATGGAGGGAAATCTCAAATTATGAAGCCTTTGATTTAGGTTGGTGGGATGAGAAAACAATTCTTTAGCCATGAATGATTTTTTATTGAGAGATGCTCTGTAGCTACTTGATTCTAAGGTTGTATGGTAAGTATCCTCAAAGTGGCAATTCTGTGGGGAAAATCACAAATATATAGGTTAGGCGTGCTACACTCCAGTCTGAATCTTAAATCAAATGTAAATTTAACTCTACACCTAGTCCCAAATTCTGCTGCTTTCTCCTAGGAAAATCATGTGGCTCTCCACCAAAACCTTTCAATGGCATGGTGCAAATAAACACAGATACTTACTTTGGATCAACAGTGAATTATTCGTGTAATGAAGGGTGAGTTGGGAGCACTCTCTTTGGAATTTGAACAGCAGTGTCAATCTCTGTCCCAATCTCAGAGAGGCAAGCTAGACTACTGCCCCCTGTACTTTAAAAAGTAAGCAATGGGAGTTCTAAACAGAGATGGTAGCTTGAACATGGGCACATGACCAAAGGAATCTTAAAAAAGAGATGAATCTCTATCTGCATGATGAACCAGGGAGGGCACCATGCTCTTGCCGAAGGCAGCCCACGTGAAACCTGGTAAGATAGCCACTAGATAAAAAGGATCAGCCTGCCAAATCCATAGAAGGATAAATTCTAGTTGAACCATGCAGACATCCTTAACTGAGGTCAGTGAGTACTGTAGCTGAGTTGGAGGACCCTAAAAAGGGAGGTGGGAGGGCAAATCATATATAATATCAGTTCTGGGAAACATAAGCATTCAAATGCACACAGTGTAGGGACACTAGTGGAATTTTTGCTCTTGAATTTTCTTTGGGCAAGTAACTGAGCTAGAAGCCGTTGCCTCGATTTAGAGCAATTAAAGAAAGTATATTAATTTTTAGTTGCCACAATAAATTTAGAGGAAAAAAGGTATCTAAATATATCACATCTTTCTGCATAAACTGCCCTTGGTGATCGGTCCTATCCTATCCTACTCAAGTAGAATCTAGGTATTGTACCTATGATCCAGCAATTTTAAACCAGGATAAATCCACATTCACCCCTGCTCACTTTGTCTGAGTCTGGAGATTTTAACCTATTTCCATACAATCTCTTCACCAGTTCTTTCTCACCTCCCATTGTGAATAAGCCTAGAGTAGAGCCCTTTTTTTCATGAGCAAAACATGAATACAAGGGAAGGAAGATTGAGCAATTGAAAATAAAAGAGATCAATCTGAGAAATCAGAGGAAATATTCCTCTACAAATCAGTGTATTCCAATAAATAAGGGAATGAACGCCAAAACAGGGTATTAGAAATCTCTCATATCTGTTTGTAACATAGAACAAATAAGAAGCATTTGTGCCCTAACAGGTTTGGCTCAGTGGATAGAGCGTTGGCCTGCGGACTGAAGGGTCCCAGGTTCGATTCCGGTCAAGGGCATGTACCTTGGTTGCAGGCACATCCCCAGTAGGGAGTGTGCAGGAGGCAGCTGATCGATTTTTTCTAACTCTCGATCCCTCTCCCTTCCTCTCTGTAAAAAATGAATAAAATACATTTTTTTTTTAAAAAAAGAGGCATTTGTAAGGTTTAGTGATCTGACATCAGTAAAGTTTATATATGAATAAACATACAGGACTCTAAAAAAGCAATAATAATCAAAGATTGAATTCTAAGAAAAAGAAACCAAATAGATCATGAGAAAGCAGAATTAAATTCTCCAAAATAAATGAAAGACAACACTGGAAATTACACACACACACACACACACACACACACACACACTCACACTCACACACATTTTCATACACCTTGAAACATGAGAAAAAAATTATAAAGCCAAAATTGGTGTAGTATCAACTAGCAGAGAATGGAAGATACTTTCCCAGGTCAGAAAGAAAGAGATTAGATTGTTGGCATCCTAAAGCTTACTGAACAAATGCAGAATAAATGATAAGAGGCCCTTACCCTGTATGGAAAAAATTTATGACATTCAGATATCAAAAAAATATGCAATTCTCCAGAGCTAAAATAAACAGAAAAAAATTTATATTGTCATCAAATGTTTTTTTTTTTCACACTCTAAATAGTGGAAATTCGTGTTTTGAGGGAAAATATTGTGCTATAAAATATCTGTAGTCAGCCAAGTCGCAGAAGTGTAGTCTTACATGACCAAGTATCCACAACATATACCAATTAGATATATTTCTTGAAAAAAAGAATAATTTCCATACTAGATGTGTTTTGATATCTTCTATGTGAGTATAGTACAATAACAATAGGAACTCATAAGCAAAAATTAATTAAAATTCAAAGTTTTGGATCTTGATCAAAGAGAAAATTTAAATAGCCATTGCAGATTACCTATAGAAAAGCAATAATGAATGATTATTGAGTGCAGTTGTCCCAAGCAGTCTACCAAGTAATTTACATGAATTAACTTAATCTTTAAAATGATAATTAGAAGTGGGCATAGGTCAGTTAAAAACACAGGATTCTGTTACTAATAAGGAAGTGAAAAGTGGATACTGGAGACACTTAGAGTTTCTGCTACAGATGGTTAACTGCCCTGATCATGTATCTTACGTAATCCAGAGGCAAAGTTCTTAGCTGGTCCAGAAACGATCCCACTGTTACATGACATTGCATTAGACACCTTAACTTTCACTTAATCGAGGTTAGTCCTGCTGTATTTTGGAACACTTGACTATCTTAGCAAGTATCCTTTGTGACATTTCTTGCAGTAACAGTATAGGGACATAATAAATAAAAAGAAGATGTGATATTCCAAAGTTTGTGACGTATTTTGAATGGTTTTATGGCACAGTGGACAAATACCCCTGCTTTCCACCATTAAAGTATGAAAATAATTAACTGCTTCTTCTGGCTCTTCACTGAATCTTCAGGGTAAAGCCATCATTCAATTCCTTCAATCAACAAATGTTTTGTGAGCACCCTGAGCTTAAGTGTCATTTGACTAGGGCCAGGGACTGCACATATTTCCATTAAGACATTTTCTGCCTTTGAGGAGTTCCTAATTGCCTTGACAATACACATGGATTAAAAAAAACACACACCTCAATTTCCCTAAAGATAACTTCAAAAATGCTCCATTATGAATAATACAGTTATTGCACTGAATTCTGAGGGACTAGGAATGATGGATTAAAGAGGTGGGAATTTATATTTGTTCTTAGCAATAAACAACTGGTTTGCAGGTGGAAATGGGGTTTCTTCTTTGCGGTCTCCCATGTGTCAGTTTGTCCTATAATTTGTGAAATCCTCTTGGCATTATTTTCTCATGGTGATGTAAGTGGGAAACATGTAGGATATAATCATTTTTCATCTTGTTTCTAGGTATCGACTCATTGGCTCCCCATCTGCTGCTTGTAACCTCTCAGGCAATAGCGTCACTTGGGATCAGGAGGCGCCTGTCTGTGAAAGTGAGTGGAAATATCTTTCCCCATAATTCCCTCCAATTGACCCTGATTTGACCCTGTAGTTACAAGAAAAGATTTAATCCTTCATGCACAGACTAGTCTCTGAGATACTTGAGAATTGGAGTCAATTGTTACATGGTTCTCCAGTTTGGCTTTTTGTTTTTAATTTTAAGAGGTCATTTATCTGAAACTGTGGGCTTGACCTCAGGTCAAACTGTCCTACTCTCCTACTTTTATAGTAAACTCTTTCCCGAAAAAAGATCATTCTCCTTTGAGTAAATTCAAAAGACATTAGAGAAAATTCAACCTGTCTCTGCCACCTTGTAATAGCACACAAAAATCCCAGGAAAGAGATACATGACTCTCTTCCTTATTGTTCTTACTTTGAACAACTAAAGAAAAAAATTACACTTCTTAACAAGGCTCTGGACCCTTCTTCCTCCTTCGAATTCCTCCATGCTCAAGCCCTAGTTGTATTTGTTCCTGATTAGCTGAATCTGCATTCAATGGGATGTTGTAAAGTGAACCTCCAAAACTTTGATGAACATGGAAGACTGAATATAAATGGATAGAGTGTTAAGGCTGTTAAGGAATCAGTATCACCTGCAGAATTGATATCAGTAAAAGTGGGCACAGACTTCTGGAAGGCTAGTGAGGAATAAATACAAAAGCCGTAATGCAATACCCTTTGACCTAGCAATTCCATTTTCTAGAACATAATCATGGAATTTGCCCATGATTTTGGTCTAAAGACATTCAATGCAATTATATTTATAATCGTGGGAAATGTTAAGAATCTAAATGTTCAGCATGGTTTGAAAATAGCTAATAGAAGAAACAAGGCTTATTAAAAATGATTATAAAATTTTAAGAAAGATGTAAGATGAAATTAGAGACTGAGATGCCTCATCCAAGCAGAAATAAACACTATATCTATTTACTGGCATGCCTAAATGTTATCCAGCTAACAAGTATGATATTCTATAAAATATAAATTCAGCATGTGCATACATACATATCTGAAATGATATGCATTAAATTAAGGATATTTATTTTTGGACCGTTATTATTTTCTTATTTTGGTTTGTCCATATTTTGTAAAATTCCTACAATGAATGTATTCATTGTATTCACAAGTATTCACACACACACACACACACATACACACAAACTAACTTTAGCTTTTAAAGATCCAAAGAAATGAATGAGAAGTTATACAAGGTGCCTCCTTAAACCTGCCCATAATTTGAAATTCTCTGAAAAAGTATAAATTAGCAAGATATTATCCGTTTACTATAAAAATTTTGCTAGGCCTAACACGTTTTGTAGGGGGTTATCTCTGATGAAAAATGTTTCCACTTCTATGGTATTTTTAGGTCAATAAACAGTTAACTGAGTCAATATTGGAGATATATATATATGAATGTGTGTGTAGTCATATTTTTAAAATTTTATCTTCTAATAGGACATAATACTCTTTTATTATTTTATTACCCCTGAATCAATGATTATTTCATTTCTCGTGCCTTACATTTTATATAATTTTTTCTTTTCTAAAATAATTTTCTCTTTTTAATTGAATTTATTGGGGTGACATTGGTAAATAAAAGTATATAGGTTTCAGGTGTACAGTTCTATGATTAGAAATCATTCTTTTGTTTTCCAAATGGAGGCACTATAATTCATGTTTTTAATTTCTCTTTACCTGACCTGGCTGTTGGGCTGCACTGGGGAGCATGGGGAAAAGGGGAAAAAAACAAAGAGAAATTTAAAAAAACCTGGTGTATAAAAAGCTGGTGGCAGAGTGGGAAAATGTGGCTAACACATGAGGCTTCGTAGCTATCCACAGCCCAGTAGGGGGATCCCAGAGGTGGGAGGGCAGACCTCTGCTGAAATTCCAAAGTGACAGCAGGGAGCCTGTTCCTTCAATGTCCTTTGTCATTCTTGCCTGCCTCTTTTCCTTTCCTTGCCCTACACCCAGAGACAGAAGTTACCCTCAGAAATCCATGAGACCTGCACAGCTGGGCAGTCAGTCACTGGCTGCTTTATCCAAATACCCTCTCGATAAATACAACTATTGCCTTACCACTCCTCTATGAGGGAGGTCACTCCTGTCAACACCAGTGAAAGCCCAGTATGTTGTGGTGTTATCCTAAGAGTCCTTGAGCTACTCCTCTTTTCTGCCTCCCAATTCATCTACACCCTGCTTCAATGGAGTGTCTTATTGTCCCTTGAGGCTGGCTGGACCGCCACACATTCTTCCTCCACCATGTTTTGCACTTTCCAGGTTCATTGTTTTGCAATTATTACTAGTCAGTTTGTGGCAGGTTCACTGAACCAGATAGATCCACTGCCTACTCCAAGGTCCTACCCACTTACCTTCTGAATGACAGGTGGGTGGAATCTCCTGAGTATTCTGGTACAACGTGCAGAGGCACTTTTGTTTGGTTATGTATGACCGGTGAGTTGTAAATACAACAGGAGAGAAAAAAAGCAATAACTCACACCACCAAGATGCTGACATCACTCTCTCACTCTCTCCTCTTTTTAAAAAAAAAAATTATTCTTTATAAGAGTTCCTTTGATGACATATGCTGGGGAGCAAAGTCTCAAATGCTCCATTTTAATCTCTTCTTGATGAGTAGTTCCAGAAGTGGTGTATTTAACCTGCAAAGATGTTATTAAATAGCCAATAGAAAACAATAGCCCAGCATTAAGTTAATAACAATCTGTGATAAAAAATCATATAGATTATCCAGTTAAAATCACAAATATGTAAACCATAATAATACATGGATATTTTTACAATAAAAATTATTATAAGTAGAATCAATATCACACACCTAAATTTTAATTATGTAAACATGTCTGATCATTAGCAAATATTAGGGGAAATTAATAGTTTTTTAGTGCTATCTAGTAATATTTAGGTACACTCTGGGAAATAATTTGATTATTATTTTTTATTTAAATTCTTAGTAAAGTCATTGTAAAAAATATTATAGAACAGGCAAAACTACAGAGACAGTAAAAACTGTGGTCACCAGAGGTTGGAATGGTAGGTGGGATTAGTAGGAGGAACACAGAGGATTTTTAGGACAGTAAAAGTTTTCTGCATGATACCACAGTGGTCAATACATACCATTATATACTTGTCCAAACCCACAGAATACAGAACATCAGAAGTGATCTGAAAGTAAACTGGGGGCTTTGGGTGACTATGATGTATCTATACAGGTTCATCAATTGTAACAAACATACCACTCTGGTGGGGGCTACTGATAAAGGGGGAGCTATGCATGTGTGGGGGCTGAGAGTAAATGAGAAATCTCTGTACCTTCCCCTCAGTTTTGCTCAGAACCCAGGATAACACTATACAATTATCTTAAAAATTAAAAATTGAGCTGTTGTTTACCATACTCTTTCTTATCCCAGGGATATCTTGTGAGCCACCCCCAGCCATATTCAACGGAGACTTCTACAGCAGCAGTAGAAATGTTTTCCAATATGCAACACGGGTAACTTATCGATGTCACACTGGGCCGAATGGAGAAAAGCTGTTTGACCTCAAGGGAGAACAATTTCTATATTGTATCAGCAAAGATGGTCAACTTGGTGTTTGGAGCAGCCCTCCTCCTCAGTGTATTTCTGCTAATAAATGCACAATTCCGGAAGTTGAAAATGGGATTAGAGCATCAGGAAATAGGAGTTTATTCTCTTTAAATGACATGGTGAGATTCAGATGTCAGCCTGGTTTTGTTATGAAAGGGCCCAACACTGTGCAATGCCAAGCCAACAATACATGGGTGCCTGAGCTGCCAAGCTGCTCCAGGGGTAAGTTTCATCCACGAACCCTTACTGAGGGGAGAGGGGGGCCGGGAGAGAGACATGTAAATGATAGAAGTTGCTGAGATTAAGGAAAGGGTGTGTATGCAAGTGTGTGTGCGTATACAAGGGCTAGGAAAATGGTATAAACACTTTAAACAATACTATCTCTACTATCTGTCATCTGTAATAATAATAGTCAAATAGTAATAATTTTCTGTCTCATCTATACACACATTTTATGTGTTGTTTAATTTAATAACTAGAGCAAGCATCAGAGGTAGGAACTGTTTTTATCCCCATTTTACATGGAGAAAATTGAGTCCTAGATCTGTTAAATAACTGTCCAGGTCCCAGCGCTAGGAAGCTACAAGGCCTGGAATTCAGGAGCCTTTCTGATTGCAAAGCCTAGTGAAATGCATGGTGAACAATAATGGATGAGAACAATGGCATAGATCTGTTACTGGGGGGAGAGGTCAGGAGGCAGATGGGGACCAAAATTATAGCATCAGATTAAAAAGACCTTAGACTTCAATCATTCTGTTTCAACTCCCTCATGCTCTTGCTGAAAACTTGGAGGCTCAGATAGGGGAAATGACTTGCTCAAATTCAAATATACTGTATATGTAATTTGTATTCAATTCTATATGGTTCAGATTGAAATTCACCAATTGGGATGTGGATAGAGATTGCCAAAATTTGAGTCAAAATATGCTCCAAGTAAACAAGACAGAGGTGGGCAAATGCAGGTTTACAGTTGTAATACAAGTGAATACAACAGTAATTAATAAATAATATTACAAGAATAAGCCCTAGTTGGCTTAGCTCAGTGGATAGAGCTTCGGTCTACAGACTGAAGGGTCCCGGGTTCGAATCCAGTCAAGAGCATTCTATCCCCAGTAGGGGGGCGTGCAGGAGGCAGCTGATAGGTGATTCTCTCTCATCATTGATGTTTCTAACTCTCTCTCCCTCTCCTTTCCTCTCTGAAATCATTATATATGGATACTTGTATTTCTTGTACTCACAACTCTAAAACTACTTTTGCCCATCCCTGTACTAGTATGTTCTCTCTTTAAACAGTGTATAGTTTTTGTGGGTGTGTGTTTAAGGGGATTTTGCTTTCGATGACTTGTCTTCCTTGCTAAAATGCCTGGCTTAGCATGGAGTGGGAAGAATCCGGGCTGGCACATAGGGATCCAGAGGAGGCTAACGGTTCTGAAAGAGGAGATGGAAGGAAGCATGAAGGGGGATGCCTGACTGATGGGTCTGTTAGTTGAGACTTGGGCAAAGGTATCCTTTGTTGTTGCCAGAAAGGCTGCCCCCTATGAAGTAAAGAGTGGAACAAGCCTCCAGCACTCAGCTGGATTGGATGGCCAGGCCTGGGAAGCAGAAAAACCCATTCTGCTTGTTGTCTTGGGAACATTTTAGTAGAAAAAAATCACAGACAGGGGTTAGAGAGCCTTTGGTTTTAATCACAGCTCTGAACTGTGGCCTTACTCTGCTCCTCAGTAAAAGGTGGGTGTGAAACTACCCATTCTTTTCAATCCTGTACTCTGTAATTAGGATTTTTAAGCTCCCTGGCAGGTGCAGGGTGTAGCAAATTCCCCCATAACTGACAGGAACGCTGTGCCTGTTCTTCCCCCAGTTTGTCAGCTGCCTCCAGAAATCCTGCATGGCCAGCACAGCCCCAGCGACAAGGACAGCTTTTCCCCTGGGCAGGAGGTGCTGTACAGCTGTGAGCCCGGCTATGACCTCAGAGGGGCCGCCTCTCTGCGCTGTACGCCCCAGGGAGACTGGAGCCCGGCCCACCCCACATGCGCAGGTGCCTACACTCACTCTCACCCTTTCTGCAGATGAATGTCTTTGCACCTCACATGGCGGTCTGACTCCTCATTTATTTTTCTGTAGTGAAATCATGTGCTGCCTTCCGGGACCGACTTCCTAATGGCCGTGTGCTCTCGCCACTTAACTTCGAGCTTGGAGCTAAAGTGTCCTTCGTTTGTGATGAGGGGTGAGTGTGACCGGGATAGTGACCCTCTTGGGCTCAAGGGTTAATCCAAAAAGGGGAACAGACTTATGGAAGCGAAGCACCCAGGGATATTTATGCCTGAGCAGTTTTGAAATAAGTGGTAGAACTTAGTAGCCGGACTACCAGGAGATAAGGAACATGACATTCAATGTTGAGTAAAAATATAAATAAAACTGACCTTGAATTCACATTTGTAACTTGAAGTATATGAATAAATAGCTGTTTAGAGGCAGGAAGTAGAGGTTTATGAAAATTTTGCTAGTAAAAGTTTAATGTATGAGACACAAATTATTTGTAATGTGGTAAGTCAGACAAGGATTTTTTCAGGAAACTTTCAAATCAATCAGTAGTACAATTTGTAACAGTTTGTGAAGAAGTGCTCTTAATCCAATTATATGTCTTCCCTTCGGTAATGTCATTGACATTGGGACCATATGGCCAATGTTATTGGTTTGATTGCTATTATTAGCTGTTTATATGCATCTACCAGTAGTCTCCAAGTAATATACACTCACTGTGGAGGTAACAAGATTGAGCAATACAGCAGTTAATTTTATCAGTTTCCTAGGAATCTTTGATGTGTACAAAGTCTACTACTCGGTCATGGTGAGCATATTTTAGAAGGTCAACAGGATTCAACAATAATCTGGGCATTTCAGGGAGACAAAGCCTCCTGGCCTCACCCTTTTGTTCCTGAACATTTGCTCAGTGTGTTTCTGTGAGCCTCTTTCTGGCCATTACAAATGTAGTGGCAAGAAGAACAATGTCGAGTCTCTGTAAATGTTCTCTGCTTTGCTCACCCAGATGGAGAGCTGTTTTCCCCGTGATTCACTGATGAGAATAAGTGGGATGTCACAGAGCTGTCTGTGAGACGGGGTTTGGGTCCAGGCTCAAGAGGGGCCCAGCTCTGTGTTCAGTGACTTCTGGAGGTGACATTGGGCTGTGATGTCTATAGGGCCACTGAGTTACCATCTCTGATGGCTTTGCCCATCACAGGATACAGTGATTCTTTAGCATAATTTGGCTTCTGAGTTCCTGCCAACTGCTGAATTCAGGTCCCTAATAAACAGACTCTCAACTGGGCCCCAACCTAAGAGCCAAATGGTATTTAGATGGAAGGGAGCAACTTGAGTATCTATCAGTGATGCGATGAAGAAAGAGATGGGAGTTGCTTACCTATTTGCTACTCCCCTTTTTTAACTTTAGGTTCCGATTAAAAGGCAGCTCTGTTAGCCACTGTGTCTTGGTCGGAATGAAAAGCCGTTGGAGCAGCAGTGTCCCTGTGTGTGAACGTGAGTAGAAGGAACAATCATGCAACCCGGGTAGCTCTCCTTTCTATTTCCTGTGTGCTGTGTCTCATGGTCTCACCTGTCATCTGGATTTTTCACCAAATTCCTTACAAAAATACATTTTGTTGGAAGAATTTCACAACAGGTCATGTAGATCTTATACACTGTGCTTATGTTGCTATCTATAAGTCACTAGATTAATGCCAGTGCTGAATTTTGTGGGGAATATGAAGGGAGAAACCAGATGGCACAAAGGTCTGCCAAAATGTATTTATTCATTTATTTTTTAGTTTCTCTTACATATATATGTCCGTTTATCCCCTCACTGATCTAAACTATTCATCCATCCTGTTGTTTAGTCCTGAGGAAGGGCCACATGTCAAGACTTTCCATGTGGGGAGAGTAATGAATAGGGAAGACATATATATCCCTGTTCTCGTGGAGTTCACTTTTTTATTGATTTCAGAGAGGAAGGGAGAGGGAGAGAGAGAGAGGAACATCAATGATGAAAGAGAATCATTGACCGGCTGCCTCCTGTGCGCCCCCTACTGGGGATCGAACCCGCAACCCAAGCTTGTACCCTGACGTGGAATTGAAACCTGACCGCATGCTTCATGGGTCCATGATGAACCACTGAGCCACACCGGCCGGGCATGGAGTTCATTTTCTACTTAGGGAGGCTGCCCACGAACAAGAAAATAAATAAATAAACATAAAAATTGAATGCATTAAATATGTTAAAATTGATGTGTTATAATTTTTTTTTAAAAAAACAGTGTTATATGGTAAATTTGTATGGTACAGGGAGGTGAATTAATATTTGAAATGAGATGAGGTGCCCTGAATTTTCAAACCACTTGCTTAAATAAAACATGCTGAAGATTCAGAAACTGATAAATAGATAAAAGTGTTTTATTCACCAAGACATAACTGATTTAGCCTACTCTGTTAACTAAAGCAAAGAAAGATTTTTTAAAAATACCATTTTTTGATGATTGAAAAATATTCATTTTTAATTTGGATTTTGATAAACTACCTTGTGAGAAATCTATTTGTTCATCTTATGTGATTATGGTGGAACTTTATGAGAACATTCCATATGTATAAAACTCAGCTATTCATCAAGCTCAACCTTCCCAACACACATAAAACTGAAAATAAATTTATAATTAAACTTTGGATAAACACAAACAAATCAATTATTCTTTGAGGTACTAAAACCTTCACTTGTTTCCTAGTATACATACAATTCTGATAAGCTTGGGTATCTCTTCCCCAATTTATATCAGTTTAGAAGCATCAGATTAGTTTTAGGGAGGGAATTGCTAAAAATAGATACACTAACAGCCAGGAAAAAATGACAGCTGGTATCTTGGAAGAAAGAAAAAAGCGAAAGAAGAAGAAAGAAAAGGCTACCCCGTGCCTTTTCGTCTGACTGTAGGAATCAATGATTCTGATGGCATTACGGTGTATTTGATGTGGGCACTGATGATAACGGTCTCAGTCATCGAGAAACATTTACAGCGGCTGCAACCGATAGCCCACATTTCACAAATTTCGCAGAGATTTCCCTGGACCTTCAGACAGCTGAGAGCCAAAACCTTGTTTATCTTGTATTGCGTTGTCAGCCCAGGACTCTTACTACATCTGACATAAAGTAGGACATCAAATGGCTGCTGAAGAAAAAAACAACTTAATTACCTTTCAGATTGATTACAATCTTAGCTGCCCGGAGGGTCTTTTGGACGTTTGCAATAAACTGCAAGCTTTGACTCATCTTCCTTAGTTTCTTCTCTAAAAATGTTCTACATATATAAATTGCATGCACCTTAGTTATATTATCATAGAAAGAAATGTGTTTATACCTGGCTGATGTGGCTCAGTGGTTGAGCGTCGACCTATGAACCAGGAGGTCACAGTTGGATTCCTGGTCAGGGCACATGCCCCTGTTGTGGGCTCAATCCCCAGTAGGGGGCATACAGGAGGCAGCCGATCAATGATTCTCTCTCATCATTGATGTTTCCATCTCTCTCTCCCCCACTCCCTTCCTCTCTGAAATCAATTAAAAATTTTTTTTCAAAACAGAATGTGTTTATAACACAGTCCTATGATACCAATATTGCATAATCATTTGATTGAAACTCTACGCTCTTGTCTTCTTTCTAGAAATCTTTTGTACAAATCCTCCAGCTATCCTTAATGGAAAACACACAGGAACTTCTCTGAGAGTCATTCCCTATGGAACAGAAATATCTTATACATGCGACTCCCACCCAGACAGAGGGACGACCTTCAGCCTCATTGGGGAGCGCACCATCCGCTGCACAAGTGACAGTCAAGGGCACGGGATCTGGAGCGGCCCTGCCCCTCGCTGTGAACTTTCTGGTCCTGCTGGTCAGTACACATTTCCCCACCTCCCATATGGGTCAGTGCGTCTGGCAAGAACCTCCATATTTCTATTGTGACAGTTCGTGTTCCTCTGAATATCACTTTGTTATGAATATCAGACACAGAAGAACCTGCCAGGAGAATAACAGATGGTTCAAGAGGTGCTGCACTGTGCCCCAACTGGTGGTATTCTGATGACCCTGCCCACTGGGGTGAGGAATGTAGGATGGTGAGGAGAGTAGGCAGAAGAGAGTGGAGAGAATCAGGGAGGCCCAAAGTTGATAGAGAATATTTTAAAACCAGTGAAAATATTGGGTTATGCCATCTCTATTACTAGCTGCTTTTATGCTACGTAAGAATAATTTCCTTCAAAATTGGTAATGCTCTATAAGTAATTAGGCAAGTCCCGATGTAACCATTTGTGCTCCTCTTGTTACTTCTAAGAGTTCTGCTCAGCCCATGACTGTATTTTGTTGACCCTTCTTCTCATCTTTAGCAAAAGGAACTCAGGATGCCCTGGGGAAGTGAAGTGGGTGGTTGTGCTCTTGGCCTCTGGCTCAATCCTTTCCCATATATTTCTAGCTTTAAGTGACAGTACCTGGCAACCAGAAGCTCCTTTGTGGCTATGAGTGGCCACACAAGCTCCGTCCTCCAGCGAGGACAGGTAGCATTGGCTGGGTGATTTGTAGATGCCAGTGGTATTTCTGTCTGGTACACTCTGCAGGTGAAGGACATACTACATGATCCTGTTTAAAGGCTGAGAGGTCTATGTTTAATTAGTCTTCCCACTGACCCGCAAACATTTAGTGCCTTGAGTCCTGTCTGCCTAGGTGGCTCTAAGAGTCAGAAATATTATTTGATGTGTTGGCGTGTTCATACTTCTATGTTTAACTGAAAGTCTTTTCTTGATCTTAGCATGCCCACCTCCACCCAAGGTGCACAATGGGCATCACACTGGAGGACGTGTATCTCCATATCTTCCTGGGATGATCGTCAACTACACCTGTGACCCAGGCTACCTGTTGGTGGGGAAAGGCTTCATTTTCTGTACACATGAGGGAAGCTGGAGCCAAGTCTACCATTATTGCAAAGGTACCTTCTATTCTTGCTGGGCTTTTATGGACAATTTCTGCATGAGGCTAATAAGGCTGATGGAGATCTTCTCTGAGAGAATGATGAAATGAGTATCAATAGAGGAGACGAAAAGCAGAACAAACAGTAGGAAGAGAGGCTGCACAAATATCCTTACCTCTACCAAATAAGTAGGAAGAACAGAGGGAATTGTCAGTGATAGAATAGACATCAACCACGAATTTAAAATGCTTTCCAGGCCTTTTACTAATAAATTATTTCAGCTTTAAAGGATCACAGATGGTCCTCACAAATACCCTTAGAATAGTGGTTCTCAACCTTCTGGCCCTTTAAATACAGTTCCTCATGTTGTGACCCAACCATAAAATTATTTTCGTTGCTACTTTATAACTGTAATGTTGCTACTGTTATGAATCGTAATGTAAATATCTGATATGCAGGATGGTCTTAGGTGACCCCTGTGAAAGGGTTGTTTGACCGCCAAAGGGGTCGTGACCCACAGGTTGAGAACCGCTGCCTTAGAAGGTCAATAAGAGACTAGAAGCACTTTGTTGTGAGGACTGTAGAAGTGAGGTCAGAGCAGTTAGTTCTGGAATGACTAGGTGTGGAGTCTCACTATAACTTCCAAGTCCAAAGGTAGTTTATTGCCTCTTACCTGCACCAAGTGCCAGGAATGATTTTTGTTATTCTGTCTATGTTTGCAAAAATGAAATATGACTTTAAAACCTTACTCAGCAATATTCTAAAAAGCTACAAAATGTGGAATTAAAATTCATATTCTATGACTAGGCATGCTACTGAGATCTTTACAAAAGTGATGTGTGTTAGTCCACAGAAGAATCTGATGAGGTGGGATGATTATTCTTGCTTTCTTACCGAGGAGGAAATTGAGGTGTAGAGAGATCCAGTTACTAGCCTATGATCCTCAGCACAGGAGTGATGGTGCTAGGATTGGACCCCAGCTCATCCCCTGCTTTCTAACTCTGCACTTTATAGTGACTCCTTTTTAAATGTGGCTTTTTGACTTTTCAAAACTGTAAGTTAAGGGCTTTTTGCTTTGCTTGTTTCTCTTCTATTCTTTCATTTTTTTCAAATACTATGTAATGTTAAGGATACGTTAGTCTTATGGCTGCTGTGGTTACAGGACTTTATGCCCCTCCCTGACCTAAAAGTCTCAGAAATCCGGCTTGGCCTCCTGCCCCTCAATTTGAGAGACAGAGAAGAAGTGGGCCAACACAATGATGGCAAGTGACTCTGTTTTGGTTATTTGCCAGAATGGATGGCACTTACAGAGTCCCTGTGGCTCCGCAGAAACCAAAAGCTCACCCCTCCTTTTTTAAAAAAAATTATTTTTAAAATCGATTTTCAGACAGAGAGGAAAGAAGAGGGAAAGAGTGAGAATCATCCATGTGAGAGCCAAACATCAATCAATCAACTGCGTCCTGCATGCTTCCTACTGTGGATTGAGCCTGCAACCCGGGCATGTGCCCTGTCAGTGCATGGGACGACGCCCAACCAACTGAGCCACACCAGCCAGGGCACCTCTTTGCTTTCCTATATAATAAAAGGCCAGGGACCATAAGCATACCAACCAGAATGACCCCTCGACCAGTCGCCATGAGGTGCATTGACCACCTTTTGGTCCCTCTCCCTCCCAGCCATGAGCGGTGGCGGGCAGGGTGGCAAGCAGCAGGAAGCAGCAGCAAACTACTCGCACACGATTTCGTGTGCTGGGCCTCTAGTAGTTACATAAGAAGTATGAAGATTTAGGGAATCGTTCCAGAATTAACTATTCAGATTAGGACTCTGGGATAGTTTTCCTGAAAATAAGAGAATTGTATCCCATTCTCCTAGTAGGTGCTTTCTTTTCATTTACATAAAATTGCTTTTGTCTTAATAACTGTTCTCTTCAAACATGTCTTATTCATTCTCTATTTTTAGCCTTAGCAAAATTAGCCAGGAATCTTATTTAAAAGACAGTTTCTTAATCTACATCCCCAAGAACTTTGATTCTGACATTTTGAGTTGGGGTCCAGAGGTCTATTTTTTACAAACCCACTAGATTATTCTGGTGTAGAAAGACCACAGACCATACTGAGAGAATTAGCACTTTACCTGATTGGGTTTTACAAAAGAAATTAGACTTTTACAACTAAAAACAGGCTTTGCTTAAATCGAAGAAGTTGTGGCAGGGCAGAGAAAGACAGCAAAGTAAGGTTGAGCTAAGTGAGATAAATTAAGTTGAAAACTGATATTTCAAATTCAGAATCATGATTTACTAATGTCTTTGTTCTATATGTAGAAATGAGCCAGAAACAGGCATTTAATCAAGAGGCAAAAAGCAGTATTTGTTGTATTCCCAGAGAGAGTTAATGTGATCTTCCTATTTCCTGTGGTTTGACCCAGGTGGATCTAGGCTAGAGTATGCTTATCCTAAATCCTCATCTTTCCACAGCTTTCCAGTTTCAGAGTTATTCACAATTAAAAGTGGATTACAGTACATTCCATATTCCAAGGAAAATAAAGTTTGAGAATCTTAAATCATACAATGTTTATCTTAAATCATACGATATTTAGGGAGGGGCTATCAATTTTTCTTGATTGAAAACATGACCCCTCTTTGCTGAAGGGAAGTAGGTTTGGGGGTCATAGGTCTTTCCATTATGGTAGTTACAACTAAAGTTCTCAATAAAATATCAATTTCCTTCCAATTTTCTAATTTCAGAGGTAAAATGCAGCCTCCCAAAGTTTACGAATGGAATCTGGAAGGAGTTGGACATGAGGCAAGAATTTCGATTTCGAGATACTGTAACCTTGGAGTGTAAAGATGGATATACTCTGGAAGGCAGTCCCCGGAGCCAGTGCCAGGCAGATCACACATGGGACCCTCCTCTGGCCACATGTACTAGTACATCTGGTAAGTGCAAGAGCAGGTACAAGGAATGTAGGTCCTCCCCAATCATGCACTGTTCATTCATTCATCCGTACTGTCATCGAATGTGGTGTGATTGTTACAGCATCGAACGTGGTAGTGCTAAGGAGTGCAAGAGAAGCTCCTAATTCTTCTCCAAACGACCTTAGCAAAGACAGCCAAGCAAGCCTTGCTCTCTCCACAGTTCTCAACCCATTCATCTTTCCTTGGGGACCTCGCTGAACCTTTTTGGTTTGCATCACTCTATTGTTGCATGCATCCCACAGTAATGATTTAGTTATAGCGCGGGGCCTTAAAAGTCAAGGCCATCAGAGATAGAGCAGGCTTTCAAGAATTTCAGCATGAGTCAGGAAGCACCTTCCAAGGTGCTGAGACCAGCTGTCCTGTCTCCCTCACTGCTGTAGGCCACAGGATTCTAAACGGGTAAAACTACATCAGCAGATTTAGAAATAATTGAGCTGTATTGACAACTAGATAGAAAATTCTAAAGCCTGAACTTGTACACATCAAGGAGCTGATGAGCAAAATTAACGATGAATAACTTTCCTTAATCTAAGTTAGTGCCAGGCCTCCCTCACATATTCTTATGATTCTTATTTGTAGCAGTGATTACCAAGATTATTCAAGATGTTTTTATAGTTAATCCCTTGAATTGCTAGTTAATCTGATTTATAAATGATATTTCCAAATTATAAACTTGTAACCTCCTGAATATCAAATTATTTTCACTTTGGCAAAAAGCTATCTGGATGAATGAATGCCTTTACAGCAGTGGTTCTCAACCTTTAAAACAGTTCCTCATGTTGTGGTGACCTCCAGCCATAAAATTATTTTCGTTGCTACTTCATAACTGTAATTTTGCTACTGTTATGAATTGTAATGTAAATATGTGATATGCAGGATGTATTTTCATTGTTAAAAATTGAACATAATTAAAGCATAGTGATTAATCACAAAAACAATATGTTATTATATAAGTGTTTTCCGATGGTCTTAGGCGACCCCTGTGTAAGGGTCATTCGAACCCCAAAGGGGTCGGGACCCACAGGTTGAGAACCACTGCTTTAGAGGGTTCGAAGATGTGGCCATGAAAGACGGAAAATTCTCATAATGGAGGACTACCCTACCAGACATTAAAAGAAATATAAAGCCACAATACACAAATCACTTTAAAGTAGCACAAAACTGACTCATTTTTATAAGTGAAACAGAATAGATATTAATAAAATAAAGGTTATTATAAATAAAAGTAAAAGTATCTTACAGATGAAATATAACAGAGGTGGTAAAGATGATCAAATAACATAGGTAGATTGAAACAAATTTAGGACTTTTTATCTTACAAAAAGTACCAGATGTATTAGAGAGTTAAAGTTTTTAAAGTCAATATAAAAGCTAACGTAAATTATATTTATTTATCAAACCTCTGGAAGAAGACTTAAATTCTTTGAACTTTTTGATATGATAGAGAAAATCATTAAAGATCAACAAATTTGACTTACAGCTTATGTGCGTATTTTGGAAAGTAAGAAAGCAGTAGACAGATGAGAAATATGGGACAAATATAATGAAGAGTTAATGTTATTATCATACCAGTAGCAGTAGTGGTAGTTGTGGTGGTAAAAATTAACATATATTGATTGAGAGCTTATTTCCACTGTTCAAAGGTTAGGTAGGTAAAGAGATGCTATAAATATGTAAAAACCTACATGTATGGGAACATGTTCTGGAAGGGAATGTACCAAAGCATTTCATGGTGGTAGAATTATGTGTGATATTTTTCTTTTGTTCTGTTTTATACATTCTTTGCTGTAGTTCTATTAATTTTATGATAAAATGGTAAGTTAAAAAGAAAGGAAACAGACCACTGAGTACAGAAGATAAAATGAGATTGTCTCAGTAAAACCAATGGTTTTTTAAATTAGAACAAAATTGGACTGTGCGATGATAAAAATTAGGCTAAATTGTCATTGGCTGAGGGCTCCTGTTCAATCATGTTGAGGGCTTGACTGATGCATTTGTGACCTTTGTCTTCCTTTTAGGCCGACGTAATGCTCGCATTATTGGTAAGTTTTATAAAGGGTTTTCTGAGAAACTGCAGCACCTTTAACAGTAAGTATCCACTTATAATGAATGAAATGTAAAGAGAGAGGTCAACATATCTTACATTGCGATTTCATTTAGAAAGGAGACAGTGATAGACTCAGGCCACTGGCGAAACTGGTATCCTCACCTGCCTATAGAGTGTCCTCCATCAGAGGCTCTGCACTGTCTTTGAACCATTAAAGGTGACCAGTCCTTCATCTTATTTTATTGTAGCTGGAGAATACAACCTGGGAATATTCTTCAGGGCGGTAGTCAGGCTCACTTGCACAAATTGGAAGCCACAGAGACCACTAAGCCCGTTTCTGGGATCTGAGTATGGAAGAGGAATAGCGTTATGAGAGAGTCGGCTTCAGAGGGAATTGGCAGAGTTTGTTGCATAGAATAGCTCCTGTGCCTCACACAAGAGATGCGCAGGCCTGAGAGGTGGAACCCAGGAGTCTCAGCGCTGTGCTCACATGTTGTTGAAAGGCTGCTGCTGGACTACAGGTTACAAAACGGCTCTGCTCACTCCTTACCCTTAACCCTATAGAAGTGACAGTAACGAGCTGGATTAGACAAGGAGCAGAGGGGAGATCTTTTTGTTGTTGTTGTTAATCCTCACCGGAGGATATTTTTTCCCATTGATTTTTAAAGAGAGAGAGTTGGGGGTGGGGGAGGAGACTCACCCCAACCAGGGCAGGGATCGAACCTGCAACCCAGGTAGGTGCCCTTGACCAGGAATCAAACCCATGACCCTTTGGTACACGGGCTGAGCTCTAACCACTGAGAAATGCCAGCCAAAGGCGAAATCTTAAAGGTAAGCCTGTGTCGGTGTTTTTTAAACCAGAATTTAGTTACATTTTTAAAAAATCATTGGCAGCCTCTAGAGCAGTAGTTCTCAACCTTCTGGCCCTTTAAATACAGTTCCTCATGTTGTGACTGCAACCATAAAATTATTTTCGTTGCTACTTCATAACTGTAATGTTGCTACTGTTATGAATCGTAATGTAAATATCTGATATGCAGGATGGTCTTAGGCGACCCCTGTGAAAGGGTCATTCGACCCCCAAAAGGGTCTCGACCCACAGGTTGAGAACCTCTGCTCTAGAGAGACTAGATACGAAGATAGAGATGAAAAGCTATGGGTTGTATTTTGCATGCACTTAATTACCTTGTTTTACTGCCTAGGCATATCCTCCAGTGTGGTCATCTTTATTATACCCATCATTGTTTCCTGTTGGATGATTCTAAAGCGCAAAAAACGGTCAGTCCAGCCACGGGCTTTGCAATCACTAAGTCCTATGCTCATACTCACTCACTAGCTTTGTACCCAGGGCAAGGTACTTAGTCTCTCTAAAGTTCATTTTCCTTGCCAGAAAAATAAGATAATAGTCGTTCCTGCCTCAACACAGTGCCTTTCTTATAATGAATGTCACAAAATGTTAGCTATTGTTATTTATACATGACTATTCTTACTGATATTTAAAAGTAATTAAATACTTCTTTTACTATCAGTCCTTATGTACCTTCATGGCAACTGCTACTGTCCATACTATAGGTATTGTACAAAATACAGAACGTATATCTTCACTATGGGGGTGAAAGGAAGCCTTGTGTAAGATGGCAGCGCAAAGCCAGTTAAATGTCACAATCCTGTTGTACCAGTATTTACTAATCAATATAGCTTTGGGATAGAGAAATGTGTTGTTCTAAGGCATGGGCACTTGTCTGTAAGCGGGTTAGAGTTCCGACACAACCTATAGAATGGTTTTAGTATTATTTTCTAATCCAAGGTTTTACTCAGTTTAGAAAAGTATGACTTGGTTACATTTTTCTTTTTAGATGCCTTACAAAGATATCAGAAACCTGAGACAAATTATGCTCTAAATGTCCAAATGAAAGTTATTGATTACCTCCTTTCAAAACAAAAATGTATATAATTTAGTTATTTTTCTCATCTTTTTCTCCCCTGCCAATTAGCAGTGATACAGATGCAAAATCTAAGGAAGTCAGTATCCATTTACATCCCCAAGAAGGGAGCTGTGATCATGCGCCAAGTCTGCAGACAAGTGAGGAACATAGCAGGTACCGAACACAAATTGAAATCAAAATGCTTTCAACAACCCAAGTATCGAAATGGAAACAGGATTTAAATATGCCATTGTACCTGGTAGATCACTAATACCAAAGCCGTTGGAAAGTACTTCAGGAGCTGGATACACTGCTGCTGGTGGTGTCTTTCTTGGATAATTGTTTCCAGTGACTTGGGGTGAGGACTCCGCCGTGCTGTGCACAGGCACTGTTTTCCTAAGCATTCCTGTATTATTGTGTGTTTGTTAGCGGTGGAAGTGGAGTTCTTGGGGTGCCCTGGGGAAAAGAATTTTATTGATGATGTAAAGTTAAGGGGGTTCCCTTCCAAGATCCCATCTATGTCAGCCCCACCATGGACAAAGTCCGAGCTTACCTTCAGCAGGGCTAGAGTTAGGGATGCCAGTCACCACCCCATAGGAAAGCACAGGCCAGTCCAGCATCCACATGTGGGTCCATATGGCCATGGGCCATGCGGCTTCTAGGCCCACATGGCTATGGAGAGAGAACAGGCGAGCGCACGGGGCAGGTGCAGGCCATGAAGCGAGGGTGTCACAGCACCAGACCAGAACTGCACACGAGAGAGGGAACTCTTTGTCCTGGGATCATGTATTCCCAAATTTTCCTGAGTTTGCATTGTGTCTACCCCCCTAGTCAATCCATTGTTCCTCAAGCCAGACTGACAGGCAAGCCCCTTTTCTACATCACCCTGACTGCACTGTGTGTGCGCCCATCTCCCCGTTTGTTCAACTCCTTCCCCTGAGCATGTGCCCTGACTGGGAATCGAACAGGTAACCTCTTGGTACGTGGGAGCCATCAGAAATCTTACAAAGATATCAAAAACCTAAGACAAGTGATGTCCTAAATTTCAAAATGAAAGCTACTGACTACCTCATTTCAAAACTAAAATGTATATAATTTAGCTATTTTTCTCATCTTTTTCTCCCCTGCCAATTAGCACTAATACCTGGCTGGGCAGGGGAGACGCATTTGTTTTCTTCTATTATCAGGGGACTTCGATGGAAAAATTATGCAAAACTGATTCATAGCCAGCCATACTACCACCAAATATAAACAGACTAAATAACCAGACCATGAGGGCAATACTTGTCTTTATAAAAATTTTATTTAAAAATGTTCCAGAAGACTGCTTAAAATATCATTTGATTTACCCTATTCTTGCCAGGTTACCTGCCTAAAACACTTTGCCACCTTCCTTCCAATCTAAGTTGCATGAACCCACCTCAGAATTCACTGACCCAAGAAGCTCCCCCTAATTACTCTAGTCCAAAGTGATGTCTCTCTTTAGAACTCAAAGCACTTCCTGTCTATTCCAATTTTTAAAATAAATTATTTTCTTTCAAGGATAATATATACTCATTGAAAACAGAAAATACCCAGAAACATAAAAATAATAAAAATAACTTGTAATAACCCTCCACCCAGTGGTTAGTATTATTAAGCTACTTGGCATATTATTTTACATTTGCAAGGTTATACTTTGAGATTATGTTGATGTGATTTTGGTTTCACAAATGACAACCAATCTTCTCATTGTTAAAAACTGTATATGAATTCATCATACAGTATTCGGCTTTTCATTTCTTGTTTTTTACCTATTAACGCTATTGCATTGTTTCACTCACTCATTCATTGATTCTACAAATTTTGATTAGTCACTGATCTTTGTAACGGGACAATCAATGAGTCCGGGCTGCCTGTCACTACTTGAGCCATTTCAGCAGACAGGGTTGAGTCATATAAGAGCATTTATTCCAATAATGCCGGCAGTATGGGAGAGCAGCACGTCATCCATAAAAATCTGCTCAAGCCCCCCTCCCCCACCCCCACCGTAAGCCAGCTGCTTATATTGGGTAGATGGACAAAGATTACATGGGGAAATTGGCAAAAGGGATTAAGAAAAGGTATGTAAAATGGGCAGTTTAATGTAATGCAGGCTGGGGATTGCAAAGGCCTGGGGTTGCCTCTGGCTTCTGCAACAAGGTTGTTAACCTTTCAATGATAATAGGCAGCTCCTGGAAGTGGAGGATGGACCACATTTCCAGGTGAGCTCCCAGGTCCCACATGCAACTCCCATCCAGGTTAAAATGTGCTTTCTTTAATGAGAACAAAACAATCATGGTGAACAGAGCATGATTAATATTTCTTATCATTATAGCTGGTCCCCAATATTCTTTGTCTGCCCCTAACCTAATGAACCACACATTGTGCTTGTGTGTTTTCTCTCCCAGGCTAAATTAACTTACGTATTCATAAAGACCATCACTGTAGGGGATGTGGACACATTTGTAATACCTTAACTAATAATAATAATAAAAAAAGACCATCACTGTAAATGTCCTCAAATTTCTGAGTATAGACTTAATCAAATGAGAAGTGGTCAGTAAATATTTGAGAATCAATTTACCTAAATGTTAGTTATCCTCAACTTTTTGGAGACATTCTTTTACATCGAGGTGCATCTCACGTTGTGTTTATTAACTGTTGGCAGCTTTTTTATAAAAAGCTAGAAACTCCTTAATAAAGTAATGTCAAATTTTCATTTTTAAGATTGAAATTCTGACCACAGGTGTTCTACAGGAGAAGGTTAATCGTTTGTAGACAAGGAGTGAGCTAGAATCGGTGCCAAGCTGAAAAGCTGTGCACTCAGGTCAGGTGCAGGGTCAGAGAGGATATAGGTAATGAGGCAGACAGACTCCAAAGACACAGCCATGCATTGGAACACATGAGAATGCTCAATGATGATGCAGGTAACAGGATGTTGGGAACACTTGTGAGCTAGAAAGGGGACAATGATGAAGGGTCAGGTGGCAATAATTACTGGGAGTGCCAGGTGAGCTGAGGGGAGTCTGACCATTTGTGACAACACAGTGTTCCCGGCCTTAAGAAAGACTGGCGGAGGGAGCACTTGGACACCTTAAACTATGCAATACCTCCTTTCAATCTTGACTGTGACAAGGGCAGGAGGACAGGCTATCTGAAACTGCCCCACCGCCAAACTACCAGATTCTGTTTCCTTCCCCCTGCTGTAACCATGGTTCAGAAAGGAGACTAAAAGAAAGCTTTTGTGTGTTACAATGGACCTGTAGGTTTTCTGGAATAAGGCACTTTTTCTTTAATTGCTCAACTCTGAGGACACTTTTCCTTTTACAAAAAGAAATGGGGAATGGTCAAGTTTTTCATTCATCTCTTATCTACTAAGTGTCTCAGTTTATGCCATACTGTCTCGTGTCCTACATGGCTACCAAAACAGAGGGTGATAAACACTTCTTTTAAACGTGTAAGATATATGTAATGTCAGCATCATGATTAGCAGCATAGAAATTTGTTGACCCTGCTGTCATTTAAATAAGATTTCCTTTTATTTCAGTGTCCCTCCTTGACAACCTACTATAAAGCTGAAGAACATCTCAAATGAAAATGCTCGTTGGAAAGGAGCCGATTCATCTCACCAGAGTAAGATCTCAGACTCATAAAGTCCTTGAAGTGGCCTCACAGAGCGGCCAGCGTGTGCTCGTGGAGACGCTGGAGCTCTCCCAGTTCCCGAGGAAGCTGCCTCCTCGGAGTGTGGATGCTGTCACTCCATCTTCCTTCTTTGTGCTGAAATGAAAGAACACCCCGTCTAGCCAGGGGAAGGACTGCACTTAGGGCTTAGAAGTACCAGTCATCTCAGTTACTTAAAAGAAGAAGTTGTCACCTAGGATTTCTGTCTATAAGTTTGTCATTTGTCTTTCTTATTTTTAATTATTCATATAGGTGATCTTGAACAATGTGGGGGTTAAGTGGTGCCATCTGAATGAAAATGCTGTTTCTGATTGGCCATTTACTAAATCCTGCACGCAACATCTCAGGATGCAGAGGGGCAACTGTATAGTTATTGAAAAATATTCAAGTGTAGTTATTGAAAAATATTCACCCATGCAGTTCAGACTCTTTGTTGTTCAAGTGTTAACTGTAATATGGAATGGACTCAAAAAAGAGAATTTGGAAAATGCAGGAGGAAGATATAAAAAAACAAGTAAGTCACATGTAATTATACTACCCAGGGATAACGACTGCTAATGTTTTAATTCACTTTCTGCTAATTTTTCTTCATATATATGGGTCTTTATACACACATATGTCTTTCTTTCTTAAATACCTTCTTTTTTGTTTGTAGAGCAGAATCCATTCCTTTTAGACAGATTAGAGTAAAAGATATGTATGTTTTCACTTTCTCAAAAAAATATTTGTAATTTCTGTTTCTTAAAAAGTCATTAGATGATTATAGGAAAGATGGCTTAAGAATACTCAAGAGAAATATTTGGGGGGGAAATAAGCTTTGGATATTTCCTAAAATCTATTTAAAAAGTACTTTGTACTATGCTCTGTTTAAGAAACATACTGAATTTTAAATAAAAGTAAATTTTTTATATAAAAGTAACTAGTTTACTTTTGAATGGATTCAGCATACACTAAATTTACTAAGAAATATGACTTTTAAGAATTTATCAAACTAATAACATGTATTGACACATTCTCAACAAGTATCCCTAAAGTCTCTAAAAAATCCAAATCCTTATAGATGAAAAATTCATTTGGGGTGATATTATGGGCCATCCTAGACAATATCAGAATCTTACTGGATATTTAATAATAGATTTGTGTATGACAACTGCTAACTTCTGTGTAATTCTGGTTTTAATAGTTGTTTTTGAAGTATATTTTATATTTATATTGATAAATATCAATAGTGAACTGGACCTCAACTAGAAGTTTAATTTAAAATCATGCAAGAGAAAAAAACACATAGCAGAACCAAAAAGTCAACTGACAAAGTGGGACAATAAATTGCAACATATCACACACAAAGGGTAATGGGCTTAATTGAGAGTTAGTAATTCAAAGACCAATTCTTCCCTACCTCTCTCTGAAAGGGCAAGAGATATTTATCCAGATCTCTCTCTCCCTCTCCCTTTCCTTCTCTCTCTCTCTCTCTCACACACACACAGGTAATAGTCCACAAATATAAAAATATGCTCAATGGTTTGCTTAGCAAATTCCTATTATTTCTTGGGTTTGGGGAATAGAATCTTTTAAAAGAGGTGTAGAAATTAACTGAGAATTAGCCTTGCTTAGTATCAAAAATCCCTTCATAGAAAAAATTCTAAATTCTTTCCCCTCCTCCCCCCCACCCCCAATGGAGTAGGTTGGTGCACCATGTGATTAACAAATATCTGATGCTGTGACTTTTTAATTGTTAAAAACCCATGAGATATTTTTTAAATATTGTTTATCTCTGGGAAATAATGTATAAAATACCATATTGCCTAACTTAATTGTATTATTGAGCAATTCTGTTAACTTCTTTTTTATTTTAAATATATTTTTATTGATTTCAGAGAGGGGAAGGGAAAGGGAGAGAGTGATAGAAACATCAATGGTGAGAGAGAATCACTGATCAGTTGCCTCCTGCATGCCCCCCACTGGGTATATGCCCTGACAGGGAATCAAACCGTATCCTCCTGGTTCATGGGTGGACACTCAACCACTGAGCCATACCCGTTGGGCTTCTGTTAACTTCTTGCCTCACATTTTTCGTCGGAAAAGCAGCAGCTGAAACAATTACTCTCCAAAGCCATTTCCAATGCTAATCTAACTTTTTTTGTACACTTAGATATGAGATGTAAGTTAATTTTAAATGATAATGCTTCAATGAAATCTTGTCTCTTCCATTATAAGAAAGAAATAAAAGCTTTTAATATTGAAACTCTTGTTATGAAATATGGTTTGCAATATATCTACTTTTTAGAGCCTTCAACAACAAGAGGAAACAAAATGAAGACGTGTTCCTTCTGAGAAATGCCCTCCTTTCTGTATTTGGCTGCCTTCAAAAGGCCTGCTTGGGTGTGGCCTACCACAGCAAGGCTCTGGCTGGTAACAGCTATTGGCTGGCAGGTGCTTACCAGGTGCAGATAGAGAAGGCATCGCTCTCAGGGCCAGTCTCAGAAGCAGGGCTCATCCTCTGTTCAGCCAGCCACTCTCTCAGGTTTCCACAAACCCCTCCTGTGTCATTCACCGGGACAGTCGAAGGCCTTTTCTGAGGGCATTCACAGGGGCATTCATGCTGCTACCCCACCTCTGAAAAGCATCATGTAAATATACTAATGTAGGCGGCAAAGAATCATCTAACATTGTTTTCTTTTAAAGAAGTCGGACTCTCATAACATCCCCACATACCAACTACATCATACCACAATTCATAAAGCCCTAAAAGGGATCTGCCACACAGCTCAAAACCTGGGTATTCCTGCACATTCACCACTCTCTTCTCCTTTTCTCTTTAGCCGTTTGAAAAAGTCTTTAAGGGGAGTTAGAGGAACCACTAGTTTTTTTGTTATTAATCCTCACTGGAGAATTTTCCCATTGATTTTAGTGAGGGGGGGGGGGCGTGGGAGAGAAGGGAGATAGAGAAACATTGATGAGAGAATGCCACATCAATCAGTTGCCTCCTGTACATACCCCAACCCAAGTGGAGTGGGGAACCTGCAACCAAGGTACATGCCCTTGACTGGAATTGAACCCCCGACCCTTGGGTTGGTAGGCTGCTGCTCTAACCACGGAACCGTGCCAGCGAGGACAGAACCACTCGTTTTTACTCCCCTATTTCCTCAAAGCCTTAACTCTGTGTTGTTGTTTTTTCCTGTGAGGACCTTAGGAAGCTCACGATCAATATTCTCCTTTGAACTCAGTCACTAAAATGATCTCAATGCTAAGGGACAAACATTAGCTCCACTTCATAGGTCAGCTTGTCTGCCTGATTAAAAAAGCTTTTCATTGCAAACATTCATATCTCATTTTTTAAAGAGACAAATCCAGTTTTGTGTTTTGTGTCTAAAATGATCAAAATCAAAATCTCTCTGAATTTTTTAGCATTTGGTAAACCCATAGAGTGAAGCATTGAATGAGACATGTTAAATGCACTTGACTTCTACACCTGTTTGTTTCACTCAGTACTTAACACATATTTATTATACAGCTCCAGCAGGCCTAGGACTGTCAGGGCACGGGAGAAAAAGCAATGAAACTCTATTCCTGACTCATAGAGCTTGTCCATAAAAATAGGGAACAAGGCTTGGGACAAATCCCGAGATGAGTCAACTTGAAATAAACTGAAGCAATCTATGTGAAAATTTTAAATTATATTTAGAATGCTCTGATGAACACCAAGAGTAGAAATTTCATTGACTGAAAGCAAATTCCAGTTCTGAATCTAATCTAGTACCTGTAACTAAGAAACTCACCATATTTTCCCCCTATCTTTTGAATATTCTCACAAGAAAAAAACTACTTACTTCCAAGCCCCAAATAGATGGGAAAGGTTTTTCTCACCTTTATTGAGATATAATTGACATAGAACATAGTGTACTGGTGGTTGTAGAGAATAGATTCTCTGTTTTAATAAGTGACAACATTAAGCTACTTAACTACCAGTATGATTCTTTTACTACTGTTAGAATGAAGAGAAATGATAATTCCTCATAATTGAGTTTCCTATTCACTGTCTCCTTAATTATACCTCCTTTAATCTGTTTCATTGTGGAGTATCTAGATTTAATAACCCAAGATATTTTGGTGTTTATTTTATAATCATCTCCACATGTAGTACCTTACATGTTCGGCCAGTAATCCAAATGTTAATTATGTTGGTCTGAGAGGAAGAGGAAATTCCATGTTTGTTGAACCCAGAAGTCTTCAGTACATCTCAGATGCAGAATTGTGTAAATGTATATGAAGTTTTGCAGTTCCAGAAGAATTTCAGGTTTATATGGGGAGTTCCATTTCCTCACCAACATCTCATTCTTTAACCTGGAGCAGTACAGGTTCTATCCCCACCATTGTATGAACAAAACAACTATATATATATATATATATATATATATATATATATATATATATATAATGGTTAAGTATATATATATATATATATATATATATATATATATATATATATTACATTTATATATAAATATATATAATGGCTAAAAATGTTTTTCTTTACCTGAATCTAAATGTAACATGAGGTCAGTCAATACAGGAAACTGAAAATCACAAGGAAAATTAAATATAATTGTGGTATATTTCCAACTAATCTCTTTTTATGTGCATAAATATACTGCTTTTTTCAATAAAAGAAATACCGAAAGGTATACACTAATTTGAATTCTGCTTTTTTTCATTTATGAATATATTCTAGTTTCTCACATTGATAGTGTTTTACACTGCTTGCTACATTGAATTCCACCCCACATCGCTACCAAGCATCAATTCCTTAATACTATTACTAGACACTTAAGGTTTACATTTCTTCCAAAATTATACATACACCTTTGCTCACAGCTTTAATGATTTCTTTGGGAGAGGCTCTAAATCAGTGGTTCTCAACCTGTTGGTCGCCAACCTGTGGGTTGCGACCCCTTTGGGGTTCGAACAACGCTTTCATAGGGGTCGCCTAAGACCATCGGAAAACATATATATAATTAGATATTGTTTTTGTGATTAATCACTATGCTTTAATTATGTTCAATTTGTAACAATGAAAATGCATCCTGCATATCAGATATTTACATTATGATTCATAACAGTACCAAAATTACAGTTATGAAGTAGCAATGAAAATAATTTCATGGTTGGGGGTCACCACAACATGAGGAACTGTATTAAAGGGTCGCAGCACTAGGAAGGTTGAGAACCACTGCTCTAAATGGAACTGGTGGTTTAAAATCCATTTCCAATTTAAAAACGTTTCACATTTATAAAACTGAGGTTAAAAATTAAAGGTTTGGGGACGCTTGTTCCCTCAAAATGTTTACTCACGTTGGGTGATATTTTTCTTCTTTGGCAACAACTAATGGGAAGAAAATGTCAACTTTTGTTTTCTTTTTACTACCCATCATGTCACTGGTTTTTCCCCCTCCTTTGACTACTCACACAAGGTTAACTCACAATCCTACAAACCTACAAATAATTCTTGCTCATTCTTAATTGTCCGGGATTGAGAGATTGTTTCAGCAGGAAAGCTCTATTTTTCTACTTCATCTAACGTTCTAACCAATTCCTACCCATTCTAACTCTACTGACATTCACTGCTCCCAAGAATTTGCCACTCAATACACCCTTATTCTTACTTTTTCATGCAGGTACATTTCCTCTTCCATGAAACGAAACATTTAGTTCTGCAAGGTCATGGGCCCCGTAGAGTCGAGGCTTAATATGCTTAATGGCACAGTGTTGTTGAATATTTTTCCTTCTCAGGGGTCCGCTCAGGAGAGTAAGGGACAAGAGTCATTTACATTAGGCGTGGGGAGTGCAGAGGCCAAACCCACCCAGGGCTGTCCTTCCCCTTCCAGGCCTGCACACCACCCCTCGCCCAGACCCCTCCTTGCAGGCTGCCGATTGGCCCTGGCGCCCGCCCAGGACACGCCCACTTGTGGGGCGGCACCTGGAACTGAATCTTTGTTTTGCTACTAGTACATCCGCTAAGTTAACTCCATGAGGCACCTGCTCCTTGGCTCGCTCGGGATTCCCACTGATCACCCCGACAATGACGGCTTTTGGCGGGACGCGAACCACACCTCCCCGGCGCCCTGAGAGCCCCTTCTCCTCTTGGAGCTTCGTTGGGGTCCTTTTGGTGGCTCTAGTGCTCCAGTTGCCCACATCCTTCGGTAGGAGCCTGGAGAGGGTGTGCGCTCCGGGGCGAACTGGAGCGGGTCGGGGAGCCCCAGGCCGTCCTCAGCCGAGGGCGGGGGCGGGGGCGGGGAGGGGGAGGAGCGGGGCTTCGTTTGGTGGGTCGGGAGGAGGCTCAGGACTGGGTCAACCCGGGGTGACAGCGTGGCCGGAGATGCCCTGATCTTTCTGCGCGCGGATCTTGGAAGAGGGGGTGGGGGGGAGCCCGTAGTGCCGGTGGCGAAGGCTGCCTGGTGGTGTCTCTAAGCCGCGGCGGGCGCTGGGCGCCCCAGAGTGTCCCGGGTAAGGAAGCTGCGTCCCTGGCAAAGGCTGCAGGTGTCTGGGGCCTGGATCAATCAGGACGAGCCGCGCGGGCACGTGCTCCAGGTGCGGGCTCCCCCGAGTGCTCTGGCGCCCGAGGTTGATGCTGAGCCCTTGCTGTGCCCGTGGGGGGCGGCGCTGTGCTCCCTGGGCCGGGGGGCTCCTGGGTGAGCGGGCTGTTGTGCCCCCCTGGCGTGGGCTGGGGGTCCCGGGCGGGTGTGGCGCTGTCCGCAGTGTGTTTGGTGGAAGTGCCCAGAGCAGCGGCGCAGGGTGTGGGGCCGGGAAGCTCCCTGCTGGCTTTGTATGGGCGCCGGGAGCGCGTGTTGGGCGGGGGGCGCTGCAGGGAAGAAGGCTGGGTTCCTGGGTTCAGCGGGTTTTGGAAGGGCGCGCAGTGCTTTTTGCACTCAAATAGATTGGTTGTTGGCCACTATCCGCAGAGTTTTGTTTTGTTCCTTTTTTTGCGGTGGGCGGGGGGTGTGGTGGCGCATGGAGTCATGTTTGTGTTCCTATCAAATATAGACAGTACACTGTTCTATTACCAAATGTCTTCTTGGAATTGTTTTCTTTTTTGTTTTGTTTTTTTCCCCATCATATTGGGTCCTATATGAGGGGAGATGCAAAACCACCTAAGAAAACATTAGTAACCAACCAAGGAGAAATGACCACCCTAAGAAATGCTAATCTGCTTTTCCCCTACAGCTCAAAAATACAGCTGACAGCCCATCCACTGGGTTTATTTGGTGTTTTACTGAATGGAATATGCAATTTAAAATATATATGCCACAGAAAGCATGCTTATCGTATCAAACATACACAATGAACGGACAATAATTTTTAACACTTGGGTCTATGTCCTTCTGTCTTTATATCCTCTTGTGTTTCTATTTTTAGAATTCTATCACATATACAATTTGAACGCTGCATTCTGTCCTAAGCAGCCATCATCCTACAAATAGTTGCCTTGCACGTGCCATGTCCTGTGCTGGTCCCAAGGACACACTGATGAACAATAACAAACCATTCCTATTTTCATGATCCTTATTTCATGTTTTTTTATTGTGGGTTCACACACACACACACACACACACACACACACACACACACTGGAATATAAGCAGGGACTGTGTTTTGCCCACTGTTGGATGCAGGCAGACAGTAGGCAATCAGTAAATATTTGCTATAATGTACGGGGCGTGGCAGACACTAACCAAACCATAATACTACCCTGTTATAACCCAGGAGGGATGCTCTGGAGGGATGGAGGAGGATTCTCTGGCAGCATTTAATGAACACATGACTGGTGGAGGGTAACATGGGCAGTAGATAGACTAAGATATAAATTTACCACGTAACTCCAAAATCCTCAGAGGCTTATGGAGAGAAAGTAAATGAGGAAATGGTGATTGCAACAGCGTTAAAATGTTCCTGCCAGTGTAAGCATTCCAGGCACAATTTCTGCAGTTCATGGACCCGCCCTGGCTAGAACAATCCTGGGAGTCACCGGACCATCTATAGCTGGAAATGGAGAAGCACCCTCTGCTCCACAGCCTGATTGTGGTGGTCACATGTTAGGTTGCCAGAAAGGAAATGCTGAGACAGAGATGGTGTGCAAGACAGTTATGAGGAAGTGCTCTTAGGCTCAATATTTACAGAAATGAGTAGGAAGAAAAATCAAAACTGGAAAAGAAGAAGCTGAGTGTCAGTGCAATCTCAGTGAAGGTCTCCGGCAACTCTGTGGAGAGTTATGAAACTGGAATTACTCTTTGGGTGTATCCTGAGTTAAGGAGAAAAAGCCAACATTTTATAGGCGATGTAGATTAGTCATGGTATGCAGACCACCCCAGAAATAGAGTTTCACCATGGGAGAGTTGCTTAAAAAAACAAACAAACAGGCCGGGTCTGGGAGCGGGGCGAGGGAGCCAGGGCCCGGGAGGGAGGGGGAGGGGGACGGGGAGGGAGGGGGGGAGCCGGGTCCGGGCCCCTGACGAGCCTGGCGTGCGGCCCCCCCTCTGCTAGGTGGCGCTGTGGCCCCGCAGGCAGTGTGGCCGGGCCTCGCCCCCAGGCCTTTGCCCCACAGGCCCGGCTCTTCCTCCCGGGAACAGGGAGGGGGAGAGGGGGGGGCGCAGGCAGGTGCAGATAAAACCTGTCTGCCAACCTCCAATGCCTTTCCTTGGGGATTCTGGTCTTCCCGACGACCAGCCTGGTGCTCCCGAGGCGCTGCTCCAGGACTTTAAAGGAGGAGGGGCGTGGGTACCTGCTCCAGGCCGGGCGGTGGCTGAGATTCTGAAGATCATGGCCTGCCATCTGTTAGGCTGCAAAGACGGCCACTGCGGTCTGAGAGCACTGAATGACTCCTGCGGGAGGAGATCCTTCAGGAGCCGATGGGAACGATCAAACCCGCTGTTCCACCCGGGATATCCGCTCTTCAGAACCACCTGCTCCACGTGGCGCTGTCCGATCTGCACGCGGCCACCGACCAGGTCACGGATCAGCCGAAGATCCTGACCAGGGCGCTGCTCTCCGTGTCTCTGCCGAGCGAGAAGCGGGGTGTGTGATTCTGATGGCCGGAGTGGCTTTCGTACAGCGGCCCTCGGATGCCCAGGAGCTGCACCCGAAGGCGCTCTCGGCCCGCTCGCAGTTAGTGGGCCGCATGGCCGTGCTCATGGCCTGCTTTTCCAGTGGCTTTGCTGGGGCGTGCTTCGAGAAAATCTTTAAAAAAATCAAGCAGTCGGTGTGGGTCAGAAACATTGAACTGGGTTTCTTCGGGAGCGTATTTGGCTTGATGGGCGTGTATGACGGAGAACTGGTATCACAGAACGGGTTTTTTCCAGGGCTGCAACCGACTGACCTGGGCAGTTGTTGCGCTTCAGGCACTGGGAGGCCGTGTCATAGCGGCTGTTAGAAAGCATGCAGATAATATTTTAAAAGGATTTGCAACCTCTTTATCCATAATATTATCGACACTGATATCCTACTTTTGGCTACAAGATTTTGTACCAACCAGTGTCTTCTTCCTCGGAGCCATCCTTGTAATAGCAGCTACTTTCCTATACGGTTATGACCCCAAACTTGCAGGCAATCCCACCAAAGCATAGTGAGCGCTGCTCGCAGCCATGCCAAGGGGTTCTGGGGGGGCGGGGTGGACCCCCCAGGACTGCTCAGATCCCAAGAGGGTGTCGCCGCTCTTCATACTGTCCAAATGGTTGGAAAACATGAATGTTCAGCTCAAGTATGTGTCTATGTGACAGCGTGCCTGTCGCCTCTAGAAATCCACGCTTGAAAGTATTGCCAGGGATTTAGAATCACTGCAGGGACTGGAGATCTGAGTTTGGAGGGATCTGGCCGTTTGGACCGCCGCAGGGATGACCTGTGCACTCGCTGCAAGAGCGCACGCAGCAGGTGTCAGCGGTCATGTCTGCAGACCAGCTACTTCATTCTCTTCGGTGTCTGTCTTACTCCTCCGTGCAGGTCAGCAAGCCAATGGCATAGTCAGAGTTTGACAGTTAGGATTACTGCCTATAAAGCTGTGCAGAAATAGAAGTATAGCCTGAGAAACATTTCCACGGACCCAAGATTTCTATATTTATACAAAAGTTTGGTAAACAAAAGATCGCTAAATGTTATTCAACTACATAAAAACTGGTGAAGTACCATTCTGGGTCTGGCTTGTCAGAGAATGAAATGCAGAGTCCACATTCACATTCCACGTAGAGAAACACACACATTTCTCCATCTGCCTGTCGGGTCTCTCAGCGCCTCCAAAGCATCCCCGCTCCATGCAGGCGGCACTGGGCGCTTGGGCGCTAGCGGAGCTGTCCTGCCCCTACCTGCTTCTTTTCTGTAAATCACATCAGTCTTCAGTGGTGCTTTAAATTAATTCCTGTGTGTTCCATTAAAGTTTTCATACGTAATTTAAAGGGCTTAAAAACTCATTTATTAATTTAAAATAATTCTTGTCTAATATCTCCATTTGGAGAGTTTTGAACGATCAAAGCATGAGCTGTACACATTAGAATGTTTTTAATGAGTATTTTACTCATTGACCTGTAAGCTCTACAACTGTTGACAAAAACCACCACCAAAGTAGGACTGACATCAAAAAAGTGAGACTAAAACGATTTTCCTTGGAGACATTCCAGTTTGCTATGGCATCACCTCAAATAAATGGCGCTCTGACTGACACCCAGGGCCGATCAGTGCTTCCCAGGCGCTCACACCCCTTCCCAGGGGCTCTGAGTCCCCGGGGCCTCTGAGCACAGCCGGAGGTGAGGCAGGAGGCGCTGGCTCCCCTGTGCCTCTGACAAGGTTTCTTTTCCATGTGCTCAGCACCACAGGCGAAGTGGCAAATTGCATGAGTTATTTACTAGAGCAGTGATGGCGAACCTATGACATGGGTGTCAGAGGTGACACGCGAACTCATTTTTTTGGTTGATTTTTCTTTGTTAAATGGCATTTAAATATATAAAATAAATATCAAACATATAAATCTTTGTTTTACTATGGTTGCAAATATCAAAAAATTTCTCTATGTGACACAGCACCAGAGTTAAGTTAGGGTTTTTCAAAATGCTGACACGCCGAGCTCAAAAGGTTCTGCCGTCACTGGCCTAGGTGGTACAGGGAGAGACTAAGCCAGGGGTGGGCAAACTTTTTGACTCGAGGGCCACAATGGGTTCTTAAACTGGACCGGAGGGCCGGAACAAAAGCATGGATGGAGTGTTTGTGTGAACTAATATAAATTCAAAGTAAACATCATTACATAGAAGGGTACGGTCTTTTTTTTCAATAGTTTTATTCATTTCAAATGGGCCGGATCCGGCCCGCGGGCCGTAGTTTGCCCACGGCTGGACTAAGCAGAAGAAATAGAGGACGTGGTGGGCAAAATACTTACTGAAGTTGGAATGTGGGTTTATTTATTGACGCCAGGATTGCCAGGGAGTAGAATTATTTTACTTTATGTTTCTCATCATACTTAATATATTTTTAAAGCTTCCTGTGCTAATAGTATAAAAACTGTAAAAAGTCACTCTAATGGACTTTGCTAAATGTTATTTACTCCTCCTCTACTTCTTCTCTCTCCACTACTTTGTTCATTATAAAAAATATGCTAATTCGTGGGAGAAAAGTGCCAGTTGCTAGTTCTATTAAAAATTAAGGACATGGTATTTGGGAATGAAAGTCGGAAATGCCACATGAGGACGTTTCCTCGCCGTGATGGGATCAGCCCTGGAAGAGGTGACGTGGTGGTGTAGGCTGTTTCATGGAGGAACATGTACTATAGATGCAGAATTTAAATGTTTACATCCGTTTATATTGAATGTCACGTTTCATAGAAGGAGGGGTAGTTTGATATGTAAACTAGATTGTATGACAGACTCTGAAAGGAAAGTAGCTTTGTGCTCAGTAGACATGGTTGATGCTGACTATTCTTAAGAATCGGCACTCTTTTCCTGCTTGCCAAATTATTAGACTTAAAATGCATCCTGTAGTCATTCAACTGAGTTTCTTATAAAAACAGGGTCTCGCATTGCTCATTTTATTTACACTTTCATCGTTACCATCTGTAACCACATGTGGATGCATGCTGTATGTCAGGGAAGGTCACAGAAGTTAGCTCGCTCTGTGGGAAGTCACTTGAACAATCTGTAGGAGATGTAGCGTATTTAAAGTCATTATAGGACCAAAGAAACAGCGCCTTCCTCAAAACCTCGTCCTGGGTGCCTTGCTTTACCAAAACACCTGACTTTGTTCCCTGGAGGCTATGACTGTAATTCACAGCTTTGGACACTTAGGCAACAGTAGGATGTTTTAAGAATAACTGTAATCCACTGTGTTGGCTGTTTCAGCATTTGCTCATGAACCCATCACCCAGCAGGATGTTAGGGTGGGAGTACTGTACAAACACTGGTGGGCAGCCTGGCAGAACTGCAGGCTGTTAGGGTGGGTGTCCTGCACAGGCTCAGGGCGGGGGGCGGGGGGGGGGTGCAGAACCAACTTAAAGAATCACCCAGTCCTCCGGCATTAAGCTCCTCTAACCTGGACAGTCAGATGGAATGGTCATGCTTTCAATTTATTTCTTGTGATTTAACATTTTTAAATAATTTGGATTTTAAATTTGTTTATATGTCTATGTATTTTATTTGTTTAGAAAGATTCTTTTGGGCTTGGGAATATAATTTGTATGATTAAATTTTTGTGACATAATTCAAAGAAATACATAAACTGGTCTTTTGTTAAAAAAAAAAGGGGGGGGGCAGGTAATAGCAGAATTAATGATCAAGAATTTTTCCAAAATATATATAAGATTAGATCTTATTTAAATGAGGATAAAATAAATCCTCAATCCTATTCCCCATGAAAACAGGAAATTGGCTGATGTCAGATTTGATTCAAAATACCTGTTGAAAAATGAAGTCTTTATGCAACAGGGCTAGAATCATGATTGAGTCTCTTCCCCTTTCTAGTTAATGGAATACAATAATAAAGAATAATAAACACTTTAATGCTATGACCTAAAGCTTAAATAACTAAGATAGTAATGTAAATTCATTAAAGTAATTTTAGAGCAGTGGTTCTCAACCTGTGGGTTGCAACCCCTTTGGAGGTCAAATGACCCTTTCACAGGGGTCGCCTAAGACCATCGGAAAATGCATATATAATTACATATTGTTTTTGTGATTAATCACTATGTTTTAGTTATGTTCAATTTGTAACAATGAAAATACATCCTGCATATCAGATATTTACATTATGATTCATAACAGTAGCAAAATTAAAGTTTTGAAGTAGCAACGAAAATAATTTTATGGTTGGAGGTCACCACAACATGAGGAACTGTATTAAAGGGTCGCGGCATTAGGAAGGTTGAGAACCACTGTTTTAGAGAATCAGACCTGTGCTGAGCTTATAAGGTCTCTGATGCACTTTAGTTTCCTGTGCTATCCCAGAAAACTTTTTATTTATAAGGTTTTACATTTTATTTATTAGATTGTAGGAAAATGAAACTACTCCAGGGTCTTTGTGGAACTTTATGAAACATGACTTCCTCCATTTCTTCCTAAAGTCTCTAAAGTTTATCCTAAAATGTCTTTGCCCTTCTGAGCTTATTTCTTTGTATTTGCACCCCTAACTGCAAGATATGTATTTTTGTCCCAGAAATGATTGCTACTCATTTTTTTTGTTTATTTTCTAAAGATTAAAGTTGTCAGGAAAATTAGTGACAAAGCAGAGGCAGAGTGCAAGTTTTAGCCTCTCTTACTTTGACATTCCTGTGGTCTTTGTGTCTAGGTCAGGGTAAGTTCCTGCCAAAGTATCCTGTTGCTAAGCCTAAAGTTCAGCGTGATCAGTCTGAGCTTGCTGTTGGGACATCTTGGGAATCTGAGTGCCTTCCTGGGTATATAAAAAAGTCGTTCTTTACCACCTGTCTAGAGACCTCCAAGTGGTCAGATGCTCAGCAATACTGTAAACATGAGTATTCTATAATAGAGGCATCTTTGGGTCTATTAGTGTATATCTGTGAGCTAGCCTGTTGTGTTCATGATAAATAACCAGCACATTATCTTAATGAAGAGGATCCTGGGTTCTGCATGTTTTCTTTTACTCCTTAGGGGCATTGAGTGTTGAGGTTTTAGAGCCAAGTTTTAATTGTAACATTTTGGTGTACAAGTTACACTCTGGTTGTTTCATTGGCAGTTTTTTCAGAAGCCCTAGTTGCTTATAACATGTCATTTAATAATACGTACATGTGTTATTAAAATAAACTTTATCTTTAAAATTCTCTCATCACTGGCTCCTTTCCCCCTGCCAACCTGATCCAGCTAGTACCCATTCACCTTCAAGTCACAGAAATCTTATCTCACACTGGCTCAGACCAAAATTTGATTACATCACATGACAGAAAAGATCATGGGTGCTGCTGGCTTCAGTCAAAACAGGAAAACATTCAAATCATATCCTCAGGAATCTATTCCACCCCCCCTCCCCCAACCTCCTTCCACCCCCGGTTCTGCTTTTACATGCTGGCCTCCTTCTGTGGTCAACACTCCCTAATAACTGATGGAGCAATTTACTGGAATAAACAGGGGCGGGGAGAACAGTGTAGTCTGTGAAAAGTGGTCTTATATGATACTAGAGGCCCAGTACACGAAATTTGTGCAGGGGGGGAGGTATGTGTGACCCTCAGCCCAGCCTGCAGCCTCTCCAATCTGGGACCCTTCGAGGGATGTCCTATGTCCGAATGCCCTTTTAGGCCCGATCCCTGATTTGGACATCCCTCTCATAATCCAGGACTACTGGCTCCCAACCGCTTGCCTGCCTGCCTGCCTGATTGCCCCTAATTGCTTCTGCCTGCCAGCCTGATCACCCCCTAACCACTCTCCTGCCAGCCTGATCAATGCCTAACTGCTCCCCTGCCAGCTCGATTGCCCCTAATTGCTCTCCCCTGCAGGCCTGGTTGCCCCCAACTGCCCTCCCCTGCAGGCCTGGTCCCTCCCAACTGCCCTCCCCTACTGGCCTGATCACCCACAACTGCCCTCCCCTGCTGGCCATCTTGTGGCCACATAGAGGCGGTCATCTTGTGTGTTGGAGTGATGGTCAATTTGCATATTACCTCTTTATTATATAGGATTTTTCTGGATTCAGTGAACTCCTGAATACAGACATAGTCAAGGTTTTAGAGTTTGTGATTTAACATTTATGCATTCTAGATGCCACCACCTTGTATTTTTTGGCCAAAGTCTTAAACCACAAACTTAATGCTCTCATCCTCAAGAATTTCTCTCACATTTGTCCAACTACCTATCAGCTTCCCCAGCGCATCACCACCCTCTTCTCTCTGGCTACTCTCTAAATCCAGCTGTTGATTTTCTCTGTCCCAGCATTTAATCCATTGAGAAAACAAAACCCTGCTCACTGACTACCAATAATTACTCTCCCATCTCCTCTCAGACTATATACGCTGTTTGACATCTTTTATTAAATTGTGGTAAAAAGTATGTAACATAGAATTTTTCATCGGAACCCCCTTTTTTTTAAGTGTACAGTTCAGAAGTGTTAAGTATGTTTACATTGTTGTGCAATAGATCTCTAGAACTTTTCTGTGTTATAAAAATTAAATGCTATTTCCTTTAAACAAAAACTCTACATTCCCCCTTTTCTCCAGTCCCTGGCAACCACCATTTACTGTTTGTTTCTGTGAATTTCATTAATTTAGGTACTTCATATAGGTAGAATCATACAGTATTTTCCTTTTGTGACACATGTATTTCACTTAGCATGTTGTCCTCAAGGTTCATCCCCATTGCAACATGTGCCAGAATGTACTTTCTTTTTCCGGCTAGACATATCATTGCATGTACAGTAGGTCCTCAGGTTAAGTCGGAGATCCGTTCCTACTGCGCGACTTAACGTGATTTTCGCCATAAGTCAGAAACCACCTTCATAAGCACCTACGTCACTCACATGAAGCACATACACAACAGTAATGAAGTGAAACAGTAAAAAAAATCTAAAAGAAAGATAACAATTCCTGACCTTTACTTGTGGTAAATAAATAATAAAAAACAAAAAGCACATATGTACATACGTCAAAATGGCGGAACTTTTTTTTTTTTTATAAATACTGTAAATCGGAGATGGTGACGTAACCACGAAACGATGTACGTCAAATCAGACGTAACCCGAGGACTGCCTGTATATACATTTTGTTTATCCATTTATTTCTCAATGACCATTTGGCTTGTCACCTCATGGCTGTTGAAATAACACTGCTTAGAACACAGGTGTGCAGCAAATATCTCCTGAAGACATTGCTTTCAATTCGGTTGGATATATACCCAGAAGTGAGATGTTCAACATATATTATTCATTCACAGTGCCATTTTCATTTCTCCACATTATCTGTTCATGCACTTCAGATCATCTACTCTCTTCTACCATCATCTCTATTATCCATCTTTCACTTAGCAAATGAAAATATCACAGGGTATCTCTCTCAATTTCCTCTCCCTACACCTCTAAGCTTATCTATATCCATTCATCAATTTCACTGACCACTTTTGACAGACTACACTGTTCTCTCTCTGTTTATTCCAGGACATGGCTCCAACAGTTATACCCTCTCTCATCACTGGCTACTTTCCCTCTGCCAACCTGATCCAGCTAGTACCCATTCATCTTCAAGTCACAGAAATCTTATCTCACACTGGCTTAGACAAAAATTCCACTACATCACATGACAGAAAAGATCACGGGTGCTGCTGGCTTCAGTCAAAACAGGAAAACATTCAAATCATATCCTCAACAATCTATTCCTTCCTCCACCCCCACCCCCTCACCTCCTCCCACCCTCCGGTTCTGCTTTTCCATGCTGGCCTTATTCTGTGGTCTACACTACCTAAAAACTGGAAAAGTGTTTGCTGACAAGGCCAAACACACACCTTCTCGGCTTAGCAGTCCAGCACAAAGAGCTTCTCTCTAATAACTCCTTCAAAATCCCTTCATTAGCTCTAATTTGTCAAAAAATGGCACATATCACCAACTGAACCACTTACTGGGGCCAGGGCAGTGAACTAGCAGATGGCAAGGCCTGAGCTCACTGCCCACAGTTGGATCTGGGGTAGAATTGATATACCCTTCTCTTTACCACTGCTTTATCTAAGAAAATAGTTAACCATAGCTCCCTCAATCATTTCACTCATACACTCAACAAATAACTACGTACATCCTTCGGTGTGCTAAGCAGTGTTTTAGGTCATGGGATTTAGCAGTGGCAAAATGACAGTGCCTGTGTAGCCTTTATTTTAGTGAGGAGAGAGACAATAAGCAGATTGCCAAATAGTGATAAAACCAAAAAAAGTTATAAGTACAATATTTTAAATAATCTAAATCAGTGAAAGAGGAAAGAAAGTTCAATGGACAAGCCATTGTTAATAGTGGCCAATGAGGCTTCATTAAAGGGTCACACTTGAGCAAAAGATGAGGGAGGTAACCATGCAGAGAGATTTCTGGTCAGAAAGTATTCCCAGCAAAAGGACCATTAGAAGGAAAACAAAGAACTATGCCTGCTGTGTTAGAGAAATGACATATTTGCATGCGTAAGGTAAACTCTATTAGAAAGGGGGAAACAGTGATACTGAAGAGAGAGGAACATTCCTGGAGTGATGTTTTTGAAAAAGTGAGAGCAGATGATCTATACTGCTATGGAGGTGAGCCTTAGATAATGGTGTGAACCGTATAACCATACTAATAGGAGATAAGGAAGCTAAATAGGCCGGATACAGGCCTTGGGGTGAAGCGATGAGAGAAGTTTGTGGAAATTCTCTTCGATTGCTTCTATTTTTCTCTGAAGAAAAGCAGCAAAGGTATAAACAGAGATTGAGAATGATGTAGGAGATGTCTGCATTCAATGTCAATATAAAAAATATGAAATAGCCACTTAGGGGAATGATGGAGTAAATGGACTAGGCAAGTACATTAGGAATACTAGCAGCATCACAGTGGTCCATTTGAAAGGAGCCATTTTTAAAGTAAGATTAGGCATCATGGATACAGGTTTTTCTCTAGCCACATTCAGTGCCTTGGGTACAGGAGAAAAATTATGCAGAATTGACTCTAACCAGAGTCATGCATTGTTTGTCTAAAGCATGTAATAAAGTCAAAGAAGAACAAGGAAGCTGAGGATGTATGCCAGATAGTGACTACAACGATGGACCATGGAATTTAACCTGGTGAGGTAGAAAGTGAGGACACTAAGGGGGTTTGAGACTGAAAGACGGTGGTGAGATCAATGGGTTGTGGGTACTGAGAAATACAAAGATGGTTGGGTCCGGGCAAACGAGAAGGACAGATTTGGTGGTTGGACAGTAAAATGGTCGAAATTCTGGAGGTAATATAGCTTAATGAGAATAAAATCGAAGGTACTTCCATGGGCATAAGTGGCAGAGTAGAGTAAAAGATAAGATCATTTGGCAGAGAAGATGAAGGCCCTGAAAGGGCAGGTGTTTGAAAATAGCATTGCTGGGAATATCAAATCACTGAGGGCTATTAATGCAGGGAGAATGGAGAAGGTTGCTGTGAGCTAGAAGTTAAACTTTCAAGTAATGAGGAGAGAAAGCAGATGTTAGGAGATTAATGCACAGGAAGTGGTAATGACTGGTGTATTCTGATAGCATGTGCTGTAGGACTGGGGAATTGAGTCATCTATTCCCTTTCATCAGCCTACTACGATATGGCTTCTTCTTCCTTTTCTCTGTTGAGAATAGCTTGAAAGGATGATATGTGGTCCTTGAGAGAATGGTAATAGATGTATTAAAAAGGAGGTACAGTAAGTGATATGATCAATGTAGGTATTTCTTGCAGTAGAGTCTTAAAAGAGAAAGTAATGGAAAATATAAAACATTCTTCGCATTTAGGACACTGTCCTTTCTCAACGAGTGAAGGTAGGAGCTGAGACTTGAATACACAGGAACAAATAAAGACAGTATTCTGGAAACTTTATGCAAGCTAAGGCTATGCATGCTGAGTTAGATAGGTTTGCTGGACTGTGGGTCTCTGTTTGTGAAACTGCACTGAGTATAGTTTTCCACCTTGAGTATCTTTGCTCCACTTTGAGTCACAGCTTTGCATGGGGGAGAAAAGACCTCACACATTTACTGAAATATCTGCTACAATATCTTTTCAAGCCTCATCCTGCTCGACAGTATTTAATATTTGGAATTTCTCCACTCTCCATACAACCTATTCCAACTCTTGCTTTAGAAATGACTGACTCTTGTTCCTAATAATTTTGAAATCTGGGGTCCTTGTCTCAGAGACTAAAGACCTCAAAGGTTCATGGCTAGAACTGACTCTCTATAACTGGTTTGCTTTGTAATCTCATGTACTTTATTTTATGCATCCTATATAATAAAAGGCTAATAGCAAATCTACTGAATGGTGGAATGGCCAGTCATTATGACGCACACTAACCATCAGGGGGCAGATGCTCAATGCAGGAGCTGCATCCTGGTGGTCAGTGTGCTCCCACAGGGGGAGCGCCACTCAGCCAGAAGTTGGGCTCACAGCTAGCGAGCTCAGCTGTGGTCCCGGGAGCCTCTCCCACCTCTGTGGCAGATCTAAGGGCCCCTCGTGCAATGTCCACCTGCCAGCTTAGGCCCGTTCCATGCTAAGCGGGCAGGCAGACATCCCCAGAGGGGTCCCGGACTGTGAGAGGGTGCAGGCTGGGCTGAGGGACCCCACCTCCCAAGTGTACGAATGTTGTGCACTGGGCCTCCAGTTTAAAAATAATTCTTAGAAAGGATCCATAGGTTTTACCAAACTGGCAAAGAGATCTATGTTATACACAAAAATGTTAAATGTTTTCTTTTTAAAAGGCCTCTTCTTGGGCCTTTCTGAAAACCCAGCTTCATAATCAACGCACTACCTATATTCCTAAGCTTTTCCTAGAACATTCCCACTTCCCTGAGACCTCAATATACTCCATTTGTCCCATACCCAAGCTTTCTCAGTTAAAAAAATAATAATAACAATGCTTTTCCTTGATCCAGCAACCCTCTCTCCCCTCTATATTAGTTTCCTGTCACTGTTGTAAGATGTACCTTGTAGGTTAAAATGACACAGATGTATTCTTTTACAGTTCTGTTCAGAAGTCCAAAAAGAGTCTGACAGGGCTAACACTACGGTGTTGTCAGGACTGGTGCCTTCTACAGGCAGGGAATTCCTGACTTGCCTTTATCAGCTTCTAGAGCTGGCTGTCATTACTGGATTTTGGCAGCATCCAATCTCTGCTTCAGTCATCACCCTCTCCTAGCAGATCTACTGCCTCCCTCTAACAAGGACCTGTAATTACATTACCCAGTCAAATAACCCAGGGGAACCCCCATCTCAACTTCCTCAATGCACTCGCATCTAAAACCTCTCATTACATAAGAAAACATATTCACAGGAATTAGGAATTAGGACATGGACATCTTTGGGGAGCTATTATTCATCCGACCACACACACCCATTTCATCCTTGAACTCTTAGCCCCATGCTCCAAATATGTCCCACCCCGTGTTTTTTAATTCCAATAAATGGTAAAAACCATTCATTTAGAATCCTTGGGTGAAGTGTTGATTTTATTTTTCTCACCACTAACCTTAAGAAGGGAAGTAACCAAAATCCAATGCAAAAATTTGGTTCATTCCACTTCCAATATCGTCTAATTGTCCACTTTATCTAGTCAAGGCCGCCACCAAAACTCCCCTCGGTGATGGCAACGCCTCCAACCACTATTGCCTTTTCCAATCCAGTCTCCCTATTACAGACGGAATTATATTTTAAAATTTCAAATCTGATTTAGTAACTCTTTTTTAAAAAATCGTTCAGTGGCTCGATTCAACATAGAGAAATGGGTTCTTCATCGTCCCTGTACCCTGCACCTGTTGCTGTAACTGTCACCACAGACAGCAGGCATTTAGGGAGCTGACCTACCCACGCACATTTTTGCAAAGGACAAAAGTCAGGCAGGAGCATAAGGGTGTGGAGCCGGGAGAAACCACCGCTTGGACCTGCCCACCCAGGCAGGCAGAACACACAAACACAAGCGCTGAAGTTCAGCTAGAGTGATCCCATTTAATGGACCTGCAGGTGGAGTTTGGACAAACTCGCTAAAAACAATGCAAATTGGGAGCAGGCATAGTCTCCCCCGCCCATTAAGGGGAAGCTGTGGTCAAAAGCTTTTTGTTCCAGAACCGCAACTGCGCTCCCCAGATCCTGGGCGCACCGCCTCGACTGTGGTCTCCGTCCTCTGAGCTGCGCTTTCTAGTGACTTGGATTTTCTTCCCGAGAACGTGGGGTTCCTAGAGGTGCCAGGGGAAGATGGGAGCCCCATCTCCGAGGAGCCCTGAGCCTCCGTGGCCGCCAGCGCCCTCTCTCTCCGGCTCCAGAGGAGCCCTCCTGGCGGTGCTGATGCTGCTCGCGCTGCCGGCTGCCTGGGGTGAGATGCGGGCGGGCGGGCGTGGGGAGCGCCTCCAGCAGGGACGCAGCCTCCGGATCCCCGCATCCTGGGGGTTCGTTTCCAGTGGGCTCAGCTGCGAGAGGGCGAGGGCACGGGGCTCTGCGACCCCCCTCTGTGTCCTCAGGCCCTCCTGGCCTCTGGGTAGAGTCGGGTTCCCCTCTGCAGGGTCTTAAGCGTCCCCAGCGCAGGGAGAGCGCAGATGCGCAGGTGGCGCAGCATGAAGTCCTTGCCTTCCCTGCTGACCAGGACGGGCTGTGTGAGGACCGGGCGCTGATCCGAGTGCCAGAAAGAGGTCTAGGCATTCCACCAGCCTGGGTTCTAATCCTGGAAACTTCTTAACTGTGGGGAAAGTGAGGGCCCCTGCCTGCGTCCCTTTCCTCTTCTGTGAAATGGCAACGCCCTTAGCCCTACCTCACGGGCTTGCTATCTAAATGGTCGAACCCAGCGCCTGTCACTTCATTTCTGTTCCCCAGTCATTAGCTCTGAGCTTTGTCCATGGGGGTGTTTGGACCAGCAGCGCTGGGAGGTGCGGTTTTCCCCGGAAATCTTCCCTGTATCCGGCCAATATTCAGCCCATGCCCTCCCCAAACCAGCACCTCCATCATCAACACACACTCACTGAGCAGCTACTTGAGGGCATACCCTTGGCAGGGCACTTGGGGTTAGGAGAACTAGCGACGCCCCAGAACCCTCAGCGCAGCTGGCCTCTGGAAGAAGGCACCCTGGAAAAGTGGACCCATTTTAGCCACGTGTTTAGAACTAAATAAAACCATTATGGAAATTTTGAGGTCATGCCTTCCCTTCCTTCCTTCCTTCCTTCTGACTTTAGGTAAACAACTTCAATGAGGGCCCTTCTCTTCTTGTTTTTGGCTTTCCCAAAAGACCTTTGAGTTGCTGGGGCTCCCTGGCCACATCTCAGTTGGAGTGAAGGTCTGGCTTCTGTTTGCCCAGCCTTTTCTGGACAACTGAGCTGGGCTCTTCCCTGTCACTAGACACTTTACATTCATTATTGGATGGTGCCCTCTCTCATGGGAAAAGAAAAACCAGTTTTTCAGAAAAGTTGGTGTTAATGTTTCATCTCAGACATCAGAAAGTAACCTGTTAGGGGAGGAAATGTAATAGAACCTAAAGTTTTATTTTCAGAAGAGAAGCGTCGCCAGCGAGGTAAGCCAGCTGTTGTCAGTGCTTGGAAATTGCTGTGGACCATGTGAGTATCTGGCTCCCTTCTTACTAGAATATTGTGACAGTTTCCCCCTGTTAACAATCTCAGACACTATTAACTGCCCCCCAATTTATTTTACTAAGGTCACCACACTAGCCTCCGATTGTGAAACAGCCTAAACCAGTGATGGCGAACCTATGACACGCGTGTCAGTGGTGACACGCGAACTCATTTTTTTGGTTGATTTTTCTTTGTTAAATGGCATTTAAATATATAAAATAAATATCAAAAATATAAATCTTTGTTTCACTATGGTTGCAAATATAAAAAAATTTCTATATGTGACACAGCACCAGAGTTAAGTTAGGGTTTTTCAAAATGCTGACACGCCGAGCTCAAAAGGTTCGCCATCACTGGCCTAAACTAAGCTAACTAGTGATTTACTTGCCAAAGTAATTTAAATAAAGTTTGATGGAATGCTGACAATGTCACAGCACTTTAGAGTTGGAAAGAAGTCCTAGAGAGCCGTGCCTCCCAGGTGGATGCATACAGACCTAGAGTGGTGAGGTTTTATGAAATCTCTGTCATTGGGAGACCCGGGTTCTGGTTTGTCCAGTGTCTGCTACATACCAAAGGGGGGTCTGGGATCCAGCAAGTCAATTAACATCCCTAACTTCCAGTGTCCATGAGTAGAAAATGAGCATATTTGACATCCTGTTATCTGAGAGGGCTATTGCAAAAATTGCATGAGGTAGTGTCAGTGATAGTGTTTTGGAACCTGAAAATCCCCATGCACATCTAAGGGACCCTGACTAGGACGTCACTCAAGACAACCTCAAAGCCACAGGAGGTCTGAAATGGAGACATGTCAGCGTCAATGAGTGGAAGGAGCACAGCTTAAGCAGCACTTAGGGAGGGAATCCAAACAACAGTTGTACAGGATGATTCACGGGGATATTGGGTTTATATACCTAGGAGCACACTAAGGAAGCATGACAGTGTTCAATATAGCGGTCTCTGTTGCCCTCTCCTGGGCCTCAGGTCAGCTCTCACTCTTGGCCCCTGCTGTGTAGTGATGCAAGGTAGGAAGGACGGGCATTCCTGTTCGCTTTCTGTGTTTTGTGGCATATTTCAGTTTACATGTATATGCTCAGATGAGAAGGTGTGTATGGTGTCCGCTGCCTAGTTTTACCTAATGTAACCTTCACCATTGGACAAGTAACTTCAGAATTGACTTGCATAGAAACACTGAGTGAAATAATTCTAATAAGGTGAATTCAAGGAAGAAAATAGCATACCTGACAACCACTCCCCCACACACAGACACACAAACTCATATACAAGCTCTTTCAATCTCATCACAACTGACCAAAGGTTGATGAAAGCAAAAATGTAGAAAATATCAAGAAACTAGCGATAGATAGCTTTATCCATCATTACCAAGAGAGAAACTCACTCTAACTGTATTTTTGTCTGTTTAAATGTTAGTTAATGATCATATTATATTATGATTAGTAAAGCATTTATAATATTTATTTCACCTCTATTCTATTTCTTTAAATTTCTATTTATATGTAATATACAGTATAAGTATCTAGAAGATTTCAGCAAATATGACTAATTGTTAAATGGGCCTGACATACCCCAAACACTATACCCACTACCACAGATGCACCTTTTAAAAAAAAATACATCTGATACAGTTCCATCAGTTGACTATATGCTGATACATACAAGTGTCAATCAATTTCAAAACTTGATAATAAATCTACCGCTAAAAATTTCCTCATATGTTTATAAATTATGCAAAACATTGCTTCATAAGCCATGGGTCAATGAAGAAATCACAATAGCCATTACCAAATATTTTGAATTGAAAATATGCATTTGTACACTGGAAACCTATATAATTTTTTTAACCAATGACACCCCAATAAATTTAATAGAATTAAGAAACCCAAAACCTGAAAATATGGCACGTCAAAACTTTGTGAATACAGCTAAGTTTGTGCTCAGAATAAAATAATAATACAAATGCTTATTTCAGAAATTATGTAAAGCTGAAAATTAAAAATTCTAAGTTACCATCTTAAAAAATTTATTTTTAAACTCAGCAAATAGGCTCAATAAAATTTTTTAAAAGGTAAAATAAAAATAAGTACAAATCTATAAATCCAAAAGTTGATTACTTACAGCCTAATAAAATTGAAAAATCTACCCTCCATTTTTTAAATTACGTAATAAGGTGTGTGGAAAGAAATAAAAGCTTAATCAAAACAAAACAGAACCTATTTCTAATGTAAAATACTTTTCCAACAGCTATTTCTTCTTTATAACATACTAGAGGCCTGGTGCATGAAATTCGTGCACACAGTGGGGTCCCTAAACCTGCATCCTCTTGCAGTCTAGGAGCCCTGGGGGGATGTCTGATGACGGCTTAGACCCTATCCCGGGTGCTGGCAGTCAGACATTCCTCTCGCAGTCTGGGCCTAAGCCGGCAGTCAGATATCCTTAGCACTGTTGCAGAGGCAGGGGAGGCTCCCGGGACTACCACTGCACTCACCAGCCATGAGCTTAACTCATGGCTTCTGGCTGAGTGGCACTCTTTCTATGGGAGTGCACTGACCGACCACCAGGGGGCAGCTCCTGCATTGAGCGTCTGCCCACTGGTGGTCAGTGTGCATCATAGTGACTGGTTGGTCTGTCGTTTGGTCGATTTGCATATTAGCCTTTTATTACATAAAATTGTTTAAGTTTACATGGTATTTTTATTAGTTTAACTTAAAGCTTTAGATCTTAAGAAGTAAATGAGTCTAATATTTAATTCAAGATATTCATTATAAAATACTAGTGGCCTGGTGCGCAAAATTCATGCATGGATGGAGGTTCCCTCAGCCCAACCTTCACCCTTTCCAATGAGGGATCCTTTGGGGGATGTCCGACTGCCGATCCCTGTGGGATCGGGCCTAAACCAGCAGTCAGACATCCCTCTCACAATATGGGACTGCTAGCTCCTAACTGCTCACCTTTCTGCCTGCCTGATTGCCCCTAAGTGCCTCTGCCTGCCTGCCAGATTGCCCCTAACCCCTCTGCCTGCCTGCCTGATCGCCCCTAACTGCCTCTGCCTGCCTGCCTAATCGCCCCAAACTGCCCTAACCAGCAAGCCTGATCTTGCCCCCAACTGCTCTCCCCTGCTGGCCTGATCTCACCCCCAACTGCCCTCCCCTGCCGGTCAATTTGGTTCTGATTGGTGGTTTCTATGCCAGTCAGTGTCTAAAGCTCTGCCTCCTAGGCAGCCATTGGCTCCTCACAGTTCACCCAGATTTGGTTCTGATTGGTCAGATTCTATGCCAGTCAGCATCTCCGGGCCTATCTCTGGGCCTGATCAGAGAGGTGGGGCTGATAAGCAGCCCCCGAGGAGGCCCAGAGAGAAACAAAGGCATGGCTGCTGGTAAAGCCCGGAGAGAAAGAGAGCCAACAGCTGATCAACAGTTGCCACAGAGGCTGTGGATCAGACCCTGCTTCTCTCTCCGGGTCTTTCTCTGGGCCTGATCCACAGCCCCCTCAGCAGTCAGTGCTGGGTCGCTACGCCCTAACAGGTGGCAGTCAGTGCTGGGTCACCACAGCAACCCAGCACTGACTGCAGGACTGACTCCTGGTGTTTGGTAGAGCCTTCGGTTGTTACGGACCCTGGAATTTTATATATTAGGATAGGCCCTCATAACGTTTAGTTGTTGAGTTTGGTCTGCAAAACATGTGCTGAATTTTTCTGTGCTGATGTATTGACTTGGCAACATCTTTTAACAGTTGTGACCACTACTGAAGGCCAGAGAAGAGGCTGTTGTGCTGCTAGGTCTGGGTGGTCAACTGGGAATGAAGATAGCTGGTGAAACACATGCCTGCTGATTATTATGCAAGAGGATGGGGTAAAGGAAGCCAGAGCCCAGGCACTTTCTGATGGATAAAATATGAAGCTATGAATTAGTTTTTCCTTCCGTGAAAGAACAGATAGATCAGATATATAGATACAGATAAAATAGATATAGATTAGATATAAATATATATTGATATAGATATATCTTAATTGCCTTCAAAATAGCAGGCATTTTTAAAATGGATAGATGCTGTTTCAAAAAGCTCTTTTCTAAAGTTGCTGCTAAGGGAAGCAATCCTTTTACCAGCATTAAAGTGTTCATTTTCTTCTTTGATCACATCTATGAAACATATTGGAGAAAAAGAGGAGGTGGACTAGAAGTCCCCTCATTGACCCTAATGTCCCTGTGATCTTGGTCTTCAGGTCAATGCCAAGCCCCGCCATATTTTCCATCTGCCATGCCTACAACACTGACTGATGAGGCTGAGTTTCCCATTGGAACATCTTTGCAGTATAAATGCCGCCCTGGTTACCAGAGGAGAGTTTTCTCTATCACCTGCCTAAAAAACTCAGTCTGGTCAAGCCCTGCAACCTGTACCCGTAAGTAACTCTGGACTGAGAACTCCTCTGTCTCAGTGAAACATCCCTAAGAACTGGTGCAATTGTTCAGATTTGGGAATGAAAACATCTATGACTTGTAAGTTTGCCTCATTAGGACCTGAGGACCAAGAGAAGTCATATCTTCCGGCTGCTTTGAGTTCCTGGCACCTTCATTAAAAGTTCATTTCATAAGAAACTGTCATTAGGGCATGATTGAGGGAAATCCCCACTCACTAATCATCTGCCATTTTCATAACTGAAACTGATGAATGACTCAGGAAAGGAAAAAGAAGTGCAAGTAAGAACAAAAGCCCAGACTCAGACCTTTACTCTGGTTGAATCACAGAGTAAACACTTTGGTAACAAATAAAATTTACATTTTCCTGGGAGGCATGAGGTGAGGATTAGATAGAACTGGAGGGGAGGTCTTTTTGAAAGTGGTGCTTAGTAGGTGGCTGCTTTTGAGATAGTGTTGTGAAATTCCCCAAAGTGGCAAAACCTGTAGAACTACAAATGTTCTTCAGTAAGCTGCAGCCAGGTTGGGTCTTTACTAAGAGAAATTCAAGGAATTCTACACCCAGTCCCCAAATTCTGCTTCTTTCCCATAGGTAAATCATGTGTAACTCCTTCCGAACCCATAAATGGCAAAATGGAAATAACTGGAGAAGGCAAGTTTGGATCAAGAATTAATTATTCTTGTAATGAAGGGTGAGTTTGCAGTAGCATTTGCGGGGCGGGGTTGGGGGAGGGTGATGGTTTAAAAATTGTAACATCAATTTATACAAAATAGTATTAGAGAGAAGAGTCAAACTACCTACCCGTTAAAACAAACCAATAGGATTTCTAAGTGGAGGTGGTAGCTTCAATCCAGGCATTTAAATACCCTTGAAATGATTAAGCATATATTTCAAAAATAGGAAAAAAAAATCTAGAAAATGTGTGTATGTGTGTTGGGGGGTGGGGGGGCGGGTGCCTGTTGCACACCAAATTAATGCACATAAAACCAGGTGAAGCATTCATTGGATGGAGAGGACCAGCTCTCTAAAGAAGCAAATGGAACAAATACTAGTTGACCCACAAATATATTCTCTCTTCAAAGCACCAAGAGCTGGGGATGGTGGATTCAGGGGGAAGTGGGAGTGATTTGTTTGGGAGGATGGAGCAGGTGTGAGGAATGGGCAGATCTGAATTGTGATAGCTCCTCCCCAGAAGTGCTCACAGTGCAAGCATCATGCTGGGGACATCTTCTTGGCCTATCCTTGGGGGAGGCACCCATTTAGGAAAGAAGTAGGGGGACTGCTTCACCTTATACTTCACTTTTGCTTTGTGTTTTTTTTTTGCTTACTAGAGGCCCAGTGCATGGATTTGTCCAGTGCATGGATTCATGCACTAGTGGGGGTCCCTCGGCCTGACCTGCTCCCTTTCACAATCCATGGCCCCTCGGGATAAGTCAGAGACCCAGTTTCGGCCCGATCCCTGCAGGCCAAGTCAAGGGACCCCACCAGTGCACAAATCTGTGCACCAGACCTCTAGTATGCATATAAGAGCTTGGGTTAATCTCTTCCCACCCTCCCCCATTCCCCTTTCCCCTGAGATTCATCAGTCTGTTCCATGTTTCCATCCCTGTGCATTGAGTGCCTGCCCCCTGGTACTCAGTGTGCGTCATAGCTACCGGTTGAACAGTCGACCCGTTGCATATATATGGCATTGTTCTAACTATACCAAATAACACTTGACAATTATTTGGTATTATTTGTCTCAATTTGTAATAGTATCAAGTTTCGCCCTTCCTATACCAACTCTCGTGAATGGCTCACCGCAGCATTCCATCACTATACAAAGCCTCTGTTGAAGTAAATATAAATGTCACTAAATTTTCCAAATTTTATGGCACCATTTAAACAGTTTGGGGCATACTAATTGAGAATTTCTGCCTTTAATATTTAAAATATGAGATTAGTGTTCAACTCTCTTTGTTCTGCTTGGATTTCCTTTGGTTCTACTTTGATGAATTTTATTTACCTTAGATTTACATAAAAATGTATCTGAAGTTGATAAAGAAGAAAGATTACATCCAGTTTAGAAAGTATAAAGGAGAAAATTTAATGTCCCAATACAGACATAAGATTTGAGAAATTGACAGTTTTACAAAAGGAAATTGTTCTGCATTCTTCAAAATGGTGGTCTCTTGTAAGTAACAATCTAAGCAGGGACATTAGAATGTAACTGTTAGGTCGGAGAGAGCCCAGGATCAGATACATGCAGACATGTGACGAGATAATGGACTACCCCTGGCATTTCTAACAGATCAGCATGCCAGACACAGATACTGGCTTCTCCACAACCCCCACACAGATACTGACTCATTCCTGAATACCTTCCTGACCCGCCTGCAGCTGAAACTTCTTCAACTGAATTCCTCAGCTCATGTCCCTGCCCCTCACCCAATGGCAGTATAAACAAAGCTCCCCCCTCCCTGTTGGCATGAATCCATGTGCCCTGTCCTTGGGGTACATGGGTCTCCCAGGGATGCAGAAATAAACCTTTTCCTTTCCTTTCTTTTCTGATTCACTGGACTCTCTATTTCTTGCGCCGCCTCCTGAGCCACCTAACCTAACCTAACAGTAACATTCATTATTCTTTGCCTCTAGATACCAACTCATTGGTGAAACTTCTAATTATTGCGCCATCGTAGGTAATACTGTCGCCTGGGAAAATGAAGTACCTGTTTGTCAGAGTGAGTTGAAATCTTTTCTATTACCTTTACCAGTAGAGTCTAAGTTTCCACTTGAATTTATAAAAATTTGAATTGAATTCCTTTAGTGCATTCTGTCCTTCAGATAGTTGAAGACAGCGCTACTGTCCTCCAAGTGCTTGTGGGTTTCCTGGCGACTGTTTAAGTTCTTCCTGATCTCGGGATGTGCCTTTTGTAAATCTGAGGACTTAAATGCATAAAAGCCTCTAAAATGTATTTCAACTTCAATTAATTTGGAATTATGTTGGTTCTACCGTCCCCAGTATAATAACCATTCTGCTTGGCAAATACAGAATGATAAAGCAATGCTCTCCAAGGTTCATGAAGCTGTGGAAGAATCAACACCCTCATGTACGAGGGTTCAACAAACCCTCTTGAAAGGCACCCTGTACTATACGCCTCAAAAGTGGGTACATATAAGACCTACTTCTTAGAATTCACACTTAGGAAATAAGCACAGCTTTCTGCAAGGAGTTCACTGTAAACGCATCATTGCTGCATTATTTATAATAGTGAAATGGTTCCGTCACCTAAATGTACTATTTGTTTCAAAATACGGTTTAGAAAGAATCTGCCAGAAGGAAAGAAAAGTGATAAAATGACTACATAGGATTTCCTAAGGAACATACAATAGCCATGCAGCATTAGAAGAAATATATCTGTATAGTGGAATTTTATTCAGCCATAAAAAAAAACATCTTGGAGAAGCACTTAGTGACATATAAAGATGTTTATTATATCTATTTGATGTGAAAAAAATCAGATGACAAAACAGTTTGTATGGCAATAGTTCATTTTATTAAAAGATCATATATCTGTGCCTATTCCTATATTTTCATCTCTATCTCTAATTCTGTAACCATTTTTATATTCAAACCCTGGTAACTAGTTTTAAGCCTCTTTGGTGAAGGCTGTGGGGCTGAACGGGGGTGGGGGGGGGGTGTCCTTTACCTTTTGGGTGTGTAGCAGGCTGCTTCCTCAAGAAGATTCACACTCCCATTTCTTTAGGCTCCTCTGTGTCTGTAAACTGGTTCTCAAGTCTGGGAATTGGCTGACGAAGAACCACACTCTGTTTTATAGTGTTTCAAGTTAGACTTCTGGTCACCAGACCTAGATCTTTTCTGCTTATACAAACCTTAGCTCACTCTTCATCTACTTCATCTCTTGAGACTCCATGATCAATTAACTGATGACAAAGGTCTCTGCAGATAAATCATTCTGATTTGTTTCAATTGCCTCTGGCAGTTAAGGGCTGCCACTCAGCCTCTGCCATTCTGAGGTCCTGTCATCCCCCTTGATTTCAGGGAACCTGGTTCAATAGCAACTATTCCCACTGTCATTCCTGGCCTACAGAGAGGGCCTACATCACAGAGTTCTTCAAAGATGCTGGAACTCCTACATGAATTTATTTCTCAAAGCCTTGGGTAAAAGATCCCTCTTTCACTCATCCTCCAACCCCCCACGGATGGACTTAGTTAAGGAGCCTATTCATGGGTCTTACAAAATGAATTGCCTCCAGCATTCTCAGAGCCCCGGGCCATGGTGATGCCAGGTGGGTTCTTGGCTTCATGCAGGAAGGAATTCAAAACCTGACCCAGACAGAAGAGGTTAAAGCAGAGAAGTGGGTTTTATTGAGCAGACAGGACACACAGGAAAAGCCACTCCACAGACAGAGGGGTGGACGCCCCTCAGGAGAGAAGGGAGAGAGGCCCCGGCCATCTCTGCACGTTGAGCCTATACCTGTTTGTAGTTTCTATGGAAAATTGCTGGGATGGGGAACAGAGTGGGGGAAAAGTCGGGATGAACTTTCACCTTTATAAGGTATATTTTGTGGTCTGTTTCCCTTTTATGGTATGCTTGTAGGTAAGTGATAAGGTGTGGCTGAGTAGCTAGTCATCAGTCATCAGTCTTCGCAGGAGTGTCCTTGGTTCCAGGGGTTTCTCATGGTCTGCTTGCATCTCCGTGTCAGGCAGCACGGAGCAGGCCCCCGGCTTCACTTTGTTTGTCTTTAGTTCATTTATATCGTTTTCCTGCCCCTCTCCTATGTGAATAGGATGTCTGCCTCTGAGGTATGTTAGTAAAGCTCTCGTCTTTCACCTTCACTGGGCACGCTCCACACTCAAACTATCACACTGAAGTCAGAATCTCACTTCTTTCGGTGCATTTGCATCTCTCATGAGTTACAATTTTTATCTACCCCCCCCCCACACACACACTCCACCCTCATTCTTGCCTGGAATTGAATCTGGTGAGAGCACTAGAAACGATGTGAGGTGGTAGGGGTAGCTCTTGAGAAGATCATCAAGTGTTACCATTTGAGTTGCCAGATTTAGTAAATAAAAAATATTCTATACCCAGTTAAATTTGAATTTCAGATAAGCAACAAGTATTTTTGCACTATAAATACTAGTATATGCCATGCAGCCCGACCGGTGTTGCCCAGGGGTTGAGAGTTGATCTGTGAACCAGGAGGTCAGCATTTGATTCCCAGTCAGGGCATATGCCCGGGTTGCGGACTAAATCCACAGTGGGGGCAGTGCAGGAGGCAGCCAATCAATGATTCTCTCTCATCATTGATGTTTCTCTCCCTCTCTCTCTCCCTCTCCCTTCCTCTCTGAAATAAATAAAAATATATATTTTTTAAAAATAAAAAATATATATATGCCATGCAATTCTGAGATATAATTATACTTAGAAATGTTTAACTTTTTTCTGAAATTCAAATTTAACGGGACTACAAATACTTCTTCTGGCAGCCCTGTTTCGGAAGGGGCCATTAGAGTTCCTTCAGGCAAGAGAGGAGAGGGGAGGAGGAGCTACTTCTCCTAGTGTTATACAGTGGGGCCTTGACTTACGAGTTTAATTTGTTCTGAGACTGAGCTCGTTAACTCAAATTACTCTGTCAACTCAAAGCAAAAAATTGGCGGAGAGACAGCTGGTATCTCACTGGTAAGTCTAGGCCCCACTGTGCAGGCAAAGTAAGTCTGGGAAATCTGGTTCCAATTAGCCTGGGTGATACTGTACAAAACCACTAGGTAAATAAAACTTTTATTTTCCTCTCTCCCCCTTCCCCCACCTCCCTTCTGGCCCACCTCTATCCCCCTTTGTAGCTTTCTCTGTCTTCTTAAATTATTATTGGTAATTTATGTTTTCATTAATATCATTTAGGTTTTCAAAATGTTAACATACAGTTGTCTACAGTTTCATAAATATTCTCATGTATATGTAAATATGTTCAAACTAGAGGCCTGGTGCATGAAATTCATGCACGGGAGGGAGGGGGGTGTCCCTCAGCCTGGCCTGCACCCTCTCCAATCCGGGACCCCATGAGGGATGTCCAACTGCCTCTTGCAATCCGGGACTGCTGGCTCCGAACTGCTTGCCTGCCTGATCGCCCCTAACCGCCTCTGCCTCAGCCCTGCAGCTGGGACTCTGGATTCCCTCCTCCGGCTGGCCACAGGCACCTGGATTCCGAGCCTGCTCCACCTGGGCCGTCCACAGCTGCAGGGGACTGGGGGCGGTGGCTTTCCCAGGCTGTAGCCGCGGGCACCCTGGACTGCAGGGCGGGCAGCTTCTCTCTCTCCTGGGCCACAGCTGTGGCTGCTGGCACCTGGGACCACAGGGCAAGCAGCTTCTCCCTCTCCCGGGCTGCAGCCACAGCCACTGGTGCCCCCAGGACTGGGGGCAAGTGGCTTCGCCCGGGCCCGGCTTTGTCAGGAAGGATGTCCGGATGGTCGTCCGGAAGATGTCTGGTCTAATTAGCATATTATCCTTTTATTAGTATAGATTCTATTTCTTACTGCTGCATATCTGTGTTGGCTCTCCTTATACTTTTTTAAATTGATTTTTTAAACTCTATTGAGAGGATTACAGATCTCCCCCGTTTCACCCCCTCACCCCCTCTTCCCCTGGCTCCTGCCCCACCCCATCCCAGGCCTTCACACCCTATTGTCTGTGTCCATAGGTAATGCATATATGCACATAAGATCTTTGGTTAACCCCTTCACCCCTTTTCCTCTGAGATTCCTCAGTCTGTTCCATGTTCTCATGCCTCTGATTCTATTTTATTCATCAGTTTATTTTGTTCATTAGAATTCTTGTTCGTTTATTTTGATTTTTAGATTTAACTGTTGATAGATATGTATTTGTTGCCTTTTATTGTTCATATTTTTAATCTTTTTTTCTTTTCCCTCTTCTTCTTCTGCTCCTTAAAGAATACTCTTCATCATGTCATGTAATACTGGTTTGGTGGTGATGAACTCCTTTAGCTTTTTCTCTTATACATTTTTTTTATTAAGGGTATTTTGATTTTTTTTTTTAAGCTATACTGGTCTCATTTATAACAAAAATGAAAATTAGAAGGCAGTTGGAAAATAGGGGGGAAACTGTGTAAACTATGATATTATATAATCAAAGAGTTATTTGTACTAAAAAGAATGTGAATTGTATTACTATACGGATATGTTCATAGGAAATAATCTAAGTAGGAAAAGAAGAATTATGCTTTTTATTATGTACATCTAAATTACAATTTTGGAAAACCTAATCTACCTGTTAGTAAGGATTAAAAGCAAATAATGAGTGTAAAAATGGTAACAGTTTAGTGACATTGGATTGCTCTCAGTAGTTATTTCAATTCACTATCATTTAAATGGCATTTCCTTTTCACAGTTATTCAATGTAAGACACCACCAACCATCACCAACGGATTTTTCGTTAGCTACAGCGGAGACGATTTTCCATACGGAATAGTGGTAACCTACCGCTGCAATGACAGAAAAGGAAGGGAAAAGTTTGAACTCGTGGGCGAGAAGTCAATATATTGCACCAGCAAAGATCAAGTGGGCCTGTGGAGCGGCCCTGCCCCTCAGTGCATCGTACCTAATAAGTGCACGCCTCCGCACGTTGAAAATGGAGTAAGGGAGTCTGAGAACAGAAGCTTGTTCTCCTTAAATGACATCGTGAGCTTTAGGTGTCAGCCTGGCTTTGTCATGAAAGGCCCCTCCAGTGTGCGCTGCCAGGCCCAAAACAGATGGGAGCCTGAGCTGCCCAGCTGCTCCCCGGGTGAGTCTGACTGAGGCTTCGAGGGGGCCTGCAGGTGACAGGAGCTGTGGGAGGACCCCCGGATTAGTGTTTGTTCTGGGAGGGAGGTGTGTGCTGAGCAGTGTGAGTAAATTTTCTAGGGGTGAAGCATGAATCTAAGAAGGTGTGTATGTATATGTGTGTGTGTTCAAGTTGAGAAACAAAGCAAAATCTGGGCACAGAATATGACGTTCCCTTAGGATTCTTAAAGAGGCTAGATAATGCCCAAGATCAAACAGATACTAACTTGCAAACTGAAGGCTGAAACCCAAATCTGCCTGACTCTAGAGCAGTGATGGCAAACCTATGACACGCGTGTCATAGGTGACACGCGAACTCATTTTTTGATTGATTGATTTTTCTTTGTTAAATGGCATTTAAATATATAAAATAAATATCAAAAATATAAGTCTTTGTTTTACTATGGTTGCAAATATCAAAAAATTTCTATATGTGACGGCACCAGAGTTAGGCTTTTTCAAAATGCTGACACGCCGAGCTCAAAAGGTTCGCCATCACTGCCCTAGAGCCAGGGAAATCAAAACCACTCTAGATTGTTCAAGGAGTGGGGGATTTAGAGCAGAGAACAGGATAGAGGGTATTGGCAGGGCGGAAAGAACAAAAGGAGAAGGGCTGTTTGCAGGGCACCGGAGTCCGCCGTTGGCTCGGGACTGAAGAGGCCATGCCCGCACTCTCTGCTGAAACTCACTGAGCAGCCCTCCCCTCCAACGCTGCCCCTGCGACCAGGATGCAGCTGAGATCGCTGGAGCCAAAGCCATTATCGCTAGAAATGAAGTCGCTACTGCTAAATAAGAGCCTTCAACACTGCTACTTCCTGAGCCTCCTCTAGAAGACGAATGGCTTTTATCATTTTCCCACCTTTGAATTTGTTATATCTTCCACCAGTTGACAGAGTCTAACCAGAACTCAGCTGTCAAGGGAGATAAGCAATTATAGTTTGCAGGCTTCGAGCCCCAAAAGTCAAAGGAGAATGCAAAGGTGTGAGGCTGGGAGTTCACAGACATTTAGTCCACATAGCACTTAAATATCACATCACTGTGCAATTGTTAATCAAGGAGGCAGAGGGGCAGTGAGCCCTGAAAATGGGTTTTTAGAGCCTCAGAGTATTTTCAAAGTCCTTAAGGGAGTCATTACTCTAGTCCAGTGGTTCTCAACCTTCCTAATGCTGCGACCCCTTAATACAGTTCCTCATGTTGTGGTGACCCCCAACCATGAAATTATTTTCGTTGCTACTTCATAACTGTAATTTTGCTACTATTATGAATCGTAATGTAAATATCTGATATGCAGAATGTATTTTCATTGTTACAAATTGAACATAATTAAAGCATAGTGATTAATCAAAAAAATAATATGTAGTTATATATGTGTTTTCCGATGGTCTTAGGCGACCTCTGTGAAAGGGCCCATCGACCCCCAAAGGGGTCGCAACCCACAGGTTGAGAACTACTGGCCTAACAGGTGGACTATAAATTGGTGATGCTTTTCTAGAAAGTAGTATGAAGATATTAAAAATATCCTTCAATCTTAACAACTGTATCTGGGTAACCAGTAATGGGAATCATTCTAGAAGGGAACTGTCTGCAGCGTAATCTTAGGTGAGGATTTTAGATGGAAAACAGTGAACTGAGGATATGTCAGTGCTAGCACAGCTCTGTGATGAATCAGGTCTGTGGCGTCTCTCTCTCATATTACCATTCACAAAATGAGGGTGTTAGTCTACGAGGTTTTTCAAAAATAGGTAGACTTATAGTTAGGATTCTGTTGGCCAATTTACCACTGAGGAAAGGTGCTTTTCACACTCTTCACAGCACTTGGCTCTCTTTCCTCAGGATGTCAGCGGCCTCCAGAAATCCTGCATGGCCAGCACAGCCCCAGCGACAAGGACAGCTTTTCCCCTGGGCAGGAGGTGCGCTACAGCTGTGAGCCCGGCTATGACCTCAGAGGGGCCGCCTCTCTGCGCTGTACGCCCCAGGGGGACTGGAGCCCGGCCGCCCCCACATGCGCAGGTGCCTACACTCTTGTCTGGTTTGAAATTTTTAGCTTGGGGCTTTATTCTCCATGTGCCAGTGTCCTCTCTGTTTGTTCTCCAGGGAAATCATGTGCTGCCTTCCGGGACCAACTTCCTAATGGCCGTGTGCTCTCTCCACTTAACTTCGAGCTTGGAGCCAAAGTGTCCTTCGTTTGTGATGAGGGGTGAGTGTGAGCTTGCCTGGCCCCCTGGACACTAAAATCGGAGTTAGAAGTTAACAGAAAGGGAAGGTTTGGTGTGGCTAAAAAATGAATTCAGGGGGTTACATCTTGGAAGTGTGTAAGAAAAGTAAGAGTAAAAACAGGTGGAAAAAATAGCATGAGGTATGAAGGAAAAATTGGGACATATATGAAATGGCTGGTATACAGACAGATACAATGACTGGTTATGAATATACATGTGATGCATTGATTGAAAAAAATAGTAATATTTTCCAAGCAGAAAAAAAGAGAAGAAGAATTTGGAGAGTTCCAAGAAAAGTTTGATATACAACAAAACGTTTATTAAAAATAATTAAGATTATTTAAGAATTATTTGGTCATTTTTAACCATCAAAAGGAAAATTTGTCATAAGAGTAAAAGCATAAGAATGGGTATTTTGCCGAAACCGGTTTGGCTCAGTGGATAGAGCGTCGGCCTGCGGACTGAGGGGTCCCGGGTTCGATTCCGGTCAAGGGCATGTACCTCGGTTGCGGGCACATCCCCAGTGGGAGATGTGCAGGAGGCGGCTGATCGATGTTTCTCTCCCATCGATGTTTCTAACTCTCTATCTCTCTCCCTTCCTCTCTGTGAAAAATCAATAAAATATATTTAAAAAAAAAAAAAAGAATGGGTATTTTAATCTAATCACGTATCTTCTGGTCAGTCATGTGCTTAGGGCTCAAATGGGATCACGGTGGCTGGTGAATGTTTTAGGTAACGACATTGTTCATGTGAGGCTGGTGCTCTTCCCAGTGTGCTCATCTCTGCATGGGAAGGATCAAGTGTGAGCAAAGAAGGACTTGACCTCAGACCCTTTCAAAGAATCCTGGCAGGCACCCAGTGACAGCACCCAATAAGATTTAGGAGCCACTGGGGTCCTACATGCATTGACCATTGTGGATGATCGCATACAAACGTCATTTCTGATCTCCGTTCCCTTCCCCTAGAGCAGTGGTCGGCAAACTGCGGCTCGCGAGCCACATGCGGCTCTTTGGCCCCTTGAGTGTGGCTCTTCCACAAAATACCGACTTCTGCGCATGGGCCACGAAGTTTCAATCGCACTGTACATGCGCGCCTGCACGTGGTATTTTGTGGAAGAGCCACACTCAAGGGGCCAAAGAGCTGCATGTGGCTCGCGAGCCGCAGTTTGCCGACCACTGCCCTAGAGCACTCAAACTTACTCAATAGCCCAATGTGCCTTCTTCACAGCCATCACAGCCATAGAGACAAAAGGACAATCTTTGCGCTCTTTCCAGTTACTCTCTGCTTTTTCTATCCAAACTTGGAACTGTTTTACTCACTTTTCCAGTATCAGAATTAGGAATCTGTTGCATTAGAAGACTGGGTTTCCCATATGATGAGTACATTTATCAGGTTTATCATGGGAACTAGAAGTCTGGTGCATGAAATTGTGCACTCAGAAGGGAGGGAGCCCTTCAACCCGCATTGTGAGAGGGCACAGGCCAAGCCAAGGGACCCCCACCAGTGCATGATCGGGGTCAGGGAAGGACACGGGAGGTTGGCCAGCCCGGGAGAGACCACGGGAGGGCTCTAGAGCATGCCCAATCCATCTCCCGCTGTCCCAATCAGTCAGACCTCAGCAGCAAGCTAACCCACCAGTCAGAGCGTCTGCTCCCTGGTGGTCAGTGCATGTCAAAGCATGCGGTTGAGCAGCCTTAGCATATCATTAGCATATTACACTTTGATTGGTTGAACAGACGACCAGATGACTGGACACTTAGCATATTGGGATTTATTATATAAGATGATCAGCTAGAGATTCACTTCTCAGAATCTGGGTCCAGGATCAAGGAGAAGGCTGCTACACTCTGACTGCCTTCTTCAATTCAGCCTGGAACTATGTGTTATGTGACCAACTAACTGTCCTCCCTAACAGGAGGCTGTGATTTGTCTAAAGCAGTGGTTCTCAACCTTCCTAATGCCGCGACCCTTTAATACAGTTCCTCATGTTGTGGTGACCCCCAACCATGAAATTATTTTCGTTGCTACTTCATAACTGTAATTTTGCTACTGGTATGAATCATAATGTAAATATCTGATATACAGGATGTATTTTCATTGTTACAAATTGAACATAATTAAAACATAGTGATTAATCACAAAAACAATATGTAATATATGTGTGTTTTCCGATGGTCTTAGGCGACCCCTGTGAAAGGGTCGTTCGACCCCCCGAAGGGGTTGCGACCCACAGGTTGAGAACCGCTGGTCTAGATCAATATGGCCTCCAAACTTCTGCCACCTGTTGGTTTCGGATGCTAAGGTTTTCAGCCGGGCCTCAGAGTTTTGCAAACTGAAACAGCTCACCTGTGCACTACCATTTTCTTCTTTAGATTCCATCTACAAGGCAGCTCTGCCAGCCATTGTGTCTGGGTTGGAATGGAGAGCCTCTGGAATAGCAGTGTCCCTGTGTGTGAACGTGAGTACAAGGAATAACACTTTAGGACAATTCCTCCCTTAACCTATTTAGTATTTTGACTTATGGCAACCCCAATATGGTTCTTTTATTTTCTAATCTGAATTACTGAGAGATAGTTGCTTTTTAAATGGTATTTATTTTTGATCAATTTGTTGTGATGCACGTTATTGTACATCATGTGTTTTGGGAACCATTTTGTCCGTCTCTGTTATTTTGAATTCTTCGTTCTGGGTGATATATCCTGCAGCAGTTGGCCTCTAGATCAGGAGAGATTAAATAACGTGAAGCTTTGACAGTTTTCTTCCTTTCTTCTTTCCTTCCTTTCCTAATTCTTTCTTTTCTTTTCTTTTTCTAATATCAGGATGTAACCACTCTACATTTTTTCTATCTACTGGCTAATATGTAAATATGAAACATGCATTCATTCGAACAACTATTTATTGAGGACATACTATGTGCTTGGTATTTTCCTAAACACGGGATTATAGCAGTGAACAAGATAAGTGAATGCCCGGTCCCCGTGTTATTTATACCCCAGTGAGGAGATGGTCAGGAAAAACAATAAACAAGTAACTGTTATGGAAGTGACAGATCAGAGCAGTGAAAGAATGAGGGGAAGTTGAGAGCAACATTACATGGGGTAAGCAGTTTAAATGCCTTAAACCAGGGGTTCTCAACCTTCCTAATGCCGCGACCCTTTAATACAGTTCCCTCATGTTGTGGTGATCCCCAAATTTCATTGTTACAAATTGAACATAATTAAAGCATAGTGGTTAATCACAAAAACAATATGTAATTATATATGTGGTTTTTGATGGTCTTAGGCGACCCCTGTGAAAGCGTCGTTTGACCCCCAAAGGGGTTGCGACCCACAGGTTGAGAACTGCTGCCTTAAGCTCTCCAAACATGTACTTAAATAAATTATGTTGAAAGATTCAGAAGTAATTAGCTGATTAAAACATGAGTCTCCTCCCACAGCTGGGTGGCTCAGTTGGTTGGAGCATTGTCCTATACAACAAAAAGTTGCAGGTTGGATTCTCAGTCAAGACACATATCTAAGCTTCAGGTTCCATCCTGGTCAGGGTGTGTATAGGAGGCAACCAATTAATGTTTCTCTCACACATTGATGTTTCTATCTTTCTCAATCTCTCTCACAATCTCTCCACCCCCCCACCCCCCCCATCAATAAAAACATATCCTCAGTGAGGATTTAAAAATAAAAAGTCTTCTATGTATAGGGTCAATACCAAGTTCTCCTGTTCTACCCAATTATATTTTGCCCAATAAAAGACAAGATTTTGCTTCATCGCTTGACCTTAAAGATTGTAATATATATATATATATATATATATATATATATATATATATATATATATATACTAGAGGCCCAGTGCACGAAATTTGTGCATGGGGAAGGGGTGTTTCTCAGCACAGCCTGCACCTTCTCCAATCTGGGACATCCCTCTCCAATCCAAGACTGCTGGCTCCCAACTGCTCACCTGCCTGCCTGCCTGATTGCCCCTAACTGCTTCTGCCTGCCAGCCTGATCACCCCTAACCACTCCCCTGCCAGCCTGATTGACACTTAACTGCTACCCTGCTGGCCCAATCGCCCCCAACTGCCTTCCCCTGCTGGCCCAATCGTCCCCAACTGCCCTCCCCTGCTGGCCTGGTCACCCCAACTGCCCTCCCCTACAGGCCTAGTCCCCCCCCAACTGCCCTCCCCTGAAGCCTGGTGCCCCCAATTGCCCTCTCCTGTAGGCCAGACAGCCCCCAACTGCCCTCCCCTGCAGGCTTGATCGCCCCTAACTGCCCTCCACTGCTTGCCTGATCGCCCACAACTGCCCTCCCTTGCCAGCCATCTTGTGGTGGCCATCTTGTGACCATACGGGGGAGGCCATCTTCTGTGAGGGCATGATGGTCAATTTGCCTATTACCTCTTTATTATATAGGAGATATATATATTTTATATATATATATTAAATAATCACATTTTACTATATGCTTATGTTGCTAGAAATCTACTCAGACATCAAAATGTGCTTTTTATAGTAAAACTTATGAGAAACTAGCTTACATACTGTTATCTGCTATCCAGTGTTTCTTGATGAGAATGGTAAGTGGCTGTCCTACTGGCGTGCATGAGAGCTCAGTTATTGATTGGACATCTTACTTTCAAGACTCTTACTATTGAAGTAGCTTCCTCAAAACACCAAGCCTAGTTAGAAACGCCAACTAGAAGTGAGGAGGGGTCTGTTTTATACGGACAAGCAGATCCTAGAAAGAGGTAACAAGTGGAAGCCTGACAGAAAGTACAGAAGAAAATTCTATCATAGACAGATCCATACATTTTAAAAACAAAGCAATCTGAGTTGCTTAGAATTTTTACAGTGACCGCGGAGGCTTCAATTCATTGTGGCAGCACAGTCATAATCAAGATCGATGGCCAGTATCAAAAGGTTTCACATCTTTAAGGTGATTAGCACACGTGGAATACATTGTAAAAACATTTCTTGAAAATTTCTTCCTTGGAGGCCAGTGACTTTATCTGTGCTCTTCATCACCATATTCCAGGGCTCCAATGAGTGACTGACACAGAGTATGTGCTCAAGTAATATTTATTAAGTAGTTGAGTGAATTATCCTCTACAGCAGTGGCTTTCAACCTTCCTAATGCCACGACCCTTTAATCCAATTCCTCATGTTGTGGTGACCCCCAATGTCATTGTTACAAATTGAACATAATTAAAGCATAGTGGTTAATCACAAAAACAATATGTACTTATATATGTGTTTTCCGATGGTTTTAGGTGACCCCTGTGAAAGGGCCGTTCGACCCCCAAAGGGGTCGCAACCCACAGGTTGAGAACCGCTGCTCTAAAGGGTTATTATTCTTCTTTAAAAGATTTGGTACTTAATTCAAGGGTGTTAAATTTGCTTTATCCAGAAGACTTAACTATCAGGAAGATTCAAGATAAGCAGATTTCTTCTGTACTTCTTCCATGAAAAATGAGATTGAGATCTTATTTCATTTAGCCCATCTCATCAACGGCCTACAGCAAAGATACACTGTCATGGGTGTTTTCTAGGCAGCACCATCCATAGCATCCTATCCTGTAGAATACCTCCCGTGGAAGCTCCTCAATGAAACTAACAGCTCTTGCGTTCTTTCCAGAAATCTTATGTCCAAATCCTCCAGATATTCCTAACGGAAGACACACAGGAAAACATCTGGAAATCTTTTCTTTTGGAAAAGAAGTAACTTACACATGTGATCCCCAACCAGACAGAGGGATGAACTTCAGTCTCATTGGGGAGAGCACCATCCGCTGCACAAATGACAGTCAAGGGAACGGGCTCTGGAGCGGCCCTGCCCCTCGCTGTGAACTTTCTGGTCCTGCTGGTCAGTACACATTTCCCCACCTCCCATATGGGTCAGTGAGTCTGGGCAAGAACCTCCAGATTTCTATTGTGACAGTTTCTGTTCCTCTGAATATCACTTTGTTATGAATATCAGACACAGAAGTACCTGCCAGGAGAATAACAGATGGTTCAAGAGGTGCTGCACTGTGCCCCAACTGATGGTATTCTGATGACCCTGCCCACTGGGGTGAGGAATGTAGGATGGTGAGGACAGGAAGCAGTAGAGAGTAGAGAGAATCAGTGAGTCCCAAAGTTGATAGAGAATATTTTAAAACCAGTGAAAATATTGGGTTATGTCATTTCTATTACTAGTTGTTTCCATACTACAAGGATGTTGTGCAGAGCAAAATGTACATGTTGCTGGAGTAATTTCCTTCAAAATAGGTAATGCTCTAGAAGTAATTAGGCAAGTCCCGATCTAGCCATTTGTGCTCCTCTTGTTACTTCTAAGAGTTCTGCTCAGCCCATGACTGTATTTTGTTGACCCTTCGTCTCACCTTTAACAAAAGGAACTCAGGATGCCCTGGAGAAGTGAAGTGGGTGGTTGTGCTCTTGGCCTCTGTAGCTCAATCCTTTCCCATATATTTCTAGCTTTAAGTGACAGTACCTGGCAACCAGAAGCTCCTTTGTGGCTGTGAGTGGCCACACAAGCTCCGTCCTCCAGCGAGGACAGGTAGCATTGGCTGGGTGATTTGTAGATGCCAGTGGTATTTCTGTCTGGTGCACTCTGCAGGTAAAGACATACTACATGATCCTGTTTACAAGCTGAGAAGTCTGGGTTCAGAGAATTAGTCTTCCCACTGACCCGCAAACATTTAGTATCTGGAGTCCTGCCTACCTAGGTTTTCATGTGGCTCTAAGAGTCAGAAATATTATTTGATGTGTTGGCGTGTTCATACTTCTATGTTTAACTGAAAGCCCTTTCTTGATCTTAGCATGCCCACCTCCACCCAAGGTGCACAATGGGCATCACACTGGAGGACGTGTATCTCCATATCTTCCTGGGATGATCGTCAACTACACCTGTGACCCAGGCTACCTGTTGGTGGGGAAAGGTTTCATTTTATGTACACATGAGGGAAGCTGGAGCCAAGTCTACCATTATTGCAAAGGTATCTTCTATTCTTGCTGGGCTTTTATGGAAGATTTCTGCATGAGGCTAATAAGGCTGGTGGAGATCTTATCTGAGAGGATGGTGAAATGAGTATCAATAGAGGAGAAGCAAAGAAGAACAAACAGTAGGAAGAGAGGCTGCACAAATATCCTTACCTCTACCAAATAAGTAGGAAGAACAGAGGGAATTGTCAGCGATAGAATAGACATCAACCACGAATTTAAAATGCTTTCCAGGCCTTTTACTAATAAACTATTTCAGCTTTAAAGGATCACAGATGGTCCTCACAAATACCCTTAGAAGGTCAATAAGAGACTAGAAGCCTTTTGTTGTGAGGACAGTGGAAGTGAGGTCGGAGTAGTTAGTTCTGGAATGACTAGGTGTGGAGTCTCACTATAACTTCCAAGTCCAAAGGTAAAGAGTTTATTGCCTCTTACCTGCACCAAGTGCCAGGAATGATTTTGTTATTCATATATAATGAAATATCACTTTAAAACCTTTCTTGGCAATATTCTAAAAAGCTACAAAATGTGGAATTAAAAATCATATTCTCTAACTAGGCCTGCTACTGATATTTTTACAGACGTGATGTGTGTTAGTCCACAGAAGAATCTGATGAGGTGGGATGATTATTCTTGCTTTCTTACCGAGGAGGAAATTGAGGTGTAGAGAGATCCAGTTACTAGCCTATGATCCTCAGCACAGGAGTGATGGTGCTAGGATTGGACCCCAGCTCATCCCCTGCTTTCTAACTCTGCACTTTATAGTGACTCCTTTTAAGTGTGGCTTTTTGACTTTTCAAAACTATAAGTTAAGGGCTCTTTGCTTTGCTTGTTTCTCTTCTATTCTTTTGTATTTCAAATACTGTGTTATCTTCCTATTTCCTGTGGTATGACCCAAGTGGATCTAGGCTGGAGTATGCTTATCCTAACTCCTCATCTTTCCACAGCTTTCCAGTTTCAGAGTTGCTCACAATTAAAAGTGGATTACAGTACATTCCATATTCCTAGGAAAATAAAGCTTGAGAATCTTAAATCATAAGATATTTAGGGAGGGGCTATCAGTTTTTCTTGATTGAAAACATGACCCATCTTTGCTGAAGGGAAATAGATTTGGGGGGTCATAGGTCTTTCCATTATGGTAGTTACAACTAAAGTTCTCAATAAAATATCAATTTCCTTCTGATTTTTCTAATTTCAGAGGTAAAATGCAGCCTCCCAGAGTTTATGAATGGAATCTGGAAGGAGTTGGACATGAGGCAAGAATTTCGATTTCAAGATAATGTAACCTTGGAGTGTAAAGATGGATATACTCTGGAAGGCAGTCCCCGGAGCCAGTGCCAGGCAGATCACACATGGGACCCTCCTCTGGCTACATGTACTAGTACATCTGGTAAGTGCAAGAGCAGGAAGAAGGAATACAGGTCCTCCCCAGTCGTGCACTGTTCATTCATTCATCCGTACTGTCATCGAATGTGGTGTGATTGTTACAGCATCGAACGTGGTAGCACTAAGGAGTGCAAGAGGAGCTCCTAATTCTTCTCCAAACGCCCTTAGCAAAGACAGCCAAGCAAGCCTTGCTCTCTCCACAGTTCTCAATCCATTCATCTTTCCTTGGGGACCTCACTGAACCTTTTTGGTCTGCATCACTCTATTGTTGCATGCATCCCATAGTAATGATTTATTTATAGCTCGGGGCTTTAAAAGTGAAGAGCCCCAAGAGGAGGCCTTCAAGAATTTCAGCATGAGTCAGGAAACACCTTCTAAGTTTGTGAGACCAGCTGTCCGTCTCCCTCACTGCTGTTGGCTACAGGATTCTAAACTGGTAAAACGACATCAGCAGATTTAGAAATCAGGTGTCATTGAGCTGTATTGGTAACTAGATAGAAAATTCTAAAGCCTGAACTTATACACATCAAGGAGCTAATGAGCAAAATTAACAATGAATAACTTTCCTTAATCTAAGTTAGTGCTAGGACTCCCTCACCCATTCTTATGATTCTTATTTGTAGCAGTGAATACCAAGATTGTTCAAGATGTTTTTAAAGTTAATCCCTTATATGTGCTAGTTAATCTGACTTATGAATAATATTTCCAAATTATAAACTGTAGCCTCCTTAATATCAAATTATATTCACTTTGGCAAAAAGCTCATTGCCTAGTTGGCTAAATGAATGCCTTTAGAGGGTTTGAACATGTGGCCATGAAAGACAGAAAATTCCCATGATGGAGGGCCACCTTACACGACATTAAAAGAAATATAAAGCCACAATACACAAATCACTTTAAAGTAGCACAAAATTGACTCATTTTTATAAGTGAAACAGAACAGATATTAATAAAATAAAGGTTGTTATAAATAAAAGAAGTATCTTACAGATGAAATATAACAGAGATGGTAAAGATGATCAAATAACAAAGGTAGCAGTGAAACAAATTTAGGACTTTTCTTTTTATCTTACAAAAAGTACCAGATGTATTCAAGAGTTAAAGTTTTTAAAGTCAATTAGAAAAGCTAATGTAAATTATATTTATTTGTCAAACCTCTGGAAGAAGACTTAAATTCTTTGAACTTTTGATATGACAGAGAAAATCATTAAAGATCAACAAATTTGACTTACAGCTTATGTGCGTATTTTGGAAAGTAAGAAAACAGTAGACAGATGAGAAATATGGGACAAATATAATGAGGAGTTAATAGTAGTATCATACCAGTAGCAGTAGTGGTAGTTGTGGTGGTAAAAATTAACATATATTGATTGAGAGCTTAATTCCACTGCTCAAAGGTTAGGTAGGTAAAGAGATGCTATAAATATGTAAAAACCTACATGTTTGGGAACATGATCTAGAAGGGAATGTACCAAAGCATTTCCTGGTGGTAGAATTATGTGTGATATTTTTCTTTTGTTCTGTTTTATACGTTCTTTGCTGTAGTTCTATTAATTTTATGATAAAATGGTAAGTTAAAAAGAAAGGAAACAGACCACTGAGTACAGAAGATAAAATGAGATTGTCTCAGTAAAACCAATGGTTTTTTAAATTAGAACAAAATTGGACTGTGCAATGATAAAAATTAGGCTAAATTGTCATTGGCTGAGGGCTACTGTTCAATCATGTTGAGGGCTTGACTGATGCATTTGTGAATTTATCTTCCTTTTAGGCCGACGCAATGCTCGCATTATTGGTAAGTTTTATAAAGGGTTTGCTGAGAAACTGCAGCACCTTTAACAGTAAGTATCCACTTATAATGAATGAAATGTAAAGAGAGAGGTCAACATATCTTACATTGCGATTTCATTTAGAAAGGAGACAGTGATAGACTCAGGCCACGGTGTGGCGAAACTGGTATCCTCACCTGCCTATAGAGTGTCCTCCATCAGAGGCTCTGCACTGTCTTTGAACCATTAAAGATGACCAGTCCTTCATCTTATTTTATTATAGCTGGAGAATACAACCTGGGAATATTCTTCAGGGCAGTAGTCAGGCTCACTTGCACAAATTGGAAGCCACAGAGACCACTAAGCCCATTTCTGGGATCAGAGTATGGAAGAGGAATAGCGTTATGAGAGAGTCGGCTTCAGAGGGAATTGGCAGAGTTTGTTGCATAGAATAGCTCCTGTGCCTCACACAAGAGATGCGCAGGCCTGAGAGGTGGAACCCAGGAGTCTCAGCGCTGTGCTCACATGTTGTTGAAAGGCTGCTGTTGGACTACAGGTTACAAAATGTCTCTGCTCACTCCTTACCCTTAACCCTATAGAAGTGACAGTAACGAGCTGGATTAGACAAGGAGCAGAGGGGAGCTCTTTTTGTTATTGTTGTTAATCCTCACCGGAGGATATTTTTTCCCATTGATTTTTAAAGAGAGAGAGTTGGGGGTGGGGGAGGAGACTCACCCCAACCAGGGCAGGGATCGAACCTGCAACCCAGGTAGGTGCCCTTGACCAGGAATCAAACCCATGACCCTTTGGTACACGGGCTGAGCTCTAACCACTGAGAAATGCCAGCCAAAGGGGAAATCTTAAAGGTAAGCCTGTGTCGGTGTTTTTTAAACCAGAATTTAGTTACATTTAAAAAAAATCATTGGCAACTTTAGAGAGACTAGATATGAAGATAGAGATGAAAAGCTAAGGGTTGTATTTTGCATGCACTTAATTACCTTGTTTTACTGCCTAGGCATATCCTCCAGTGTGGTCATCTTTATTATGCTCGTCATTATTTCCTGGATGATTCTAAAGCGCAAAAAACGGTCAGTCCAGCCACGGGCTTTGCAATCACTAAGACCTATGCTCATACTCACTCACTAGCTTTGCACCCTGGTCAAGGTACTTCGTCTCTCTAAAGTTCATTTTCCATGGAGCTCCAGTGGTGCAATCGGTTAGCGCGCGGTACTTATAAAGTTCATTTTCCTTGCCAGAAAAATAAGATAATAGTCGCTCCTACGGCAACACAGTGCCTCTTTTATAATGAATGTCACAAAATGTTAGCTTTGTTATTTATACATGACTACTATTACTGATATTTAAAAGTAATTAAATACTTCTTTTATTATCAGTGCTTATGTACCTTCATGAGAACTGCTACTTTCCATACTATAGGTATTGTACAAAATACAGAACGTATATCTTCACTATAGGGGTGAAAGGAAGCCTTGTGTAAGATGGCAGCGCAAAGCCAGTTAAATGTCACAATCCTGTTGTAGCAGTATTTACTAATCAATATAGCTTTGGGATAGAGAAATGTGTTGTTCTAAGGCATGGGCACTTGTCTGTAAGCGGGTTAGAGTTCCGACACAACCTATAGAATGGTTTTAGTATTCTTTTCTAATCCAAGTTTTTACTCAGTTTTGAAAAGTGTGACTTGGTTATATTTTTCTTTTTAGATGCCTTACAAAGATATTGGAAACCTGAGAGAAATTATGCCCTAAATTTCCAAATGAAAGTTATTGATTACCTCCATTCAAAACGAAAAATATATAATTTAGTTATTTTTCTCATCTTTTTCTCCCCTGCCAATTAGCAGTGATACAGATGCAAAATCTAAGGAAGTCAGTATCCATTTACATCCCCAAGAAGGGAGCTGTGATCATGCGCCAAGTCTGCAGACAAGTGAGGAACATAGCAGGTACTGAACACAAATTAAAATCAAAATGCTTTCGCCCTGACCGGTTTGGCTCTGTGGATAGAGCGTCAACCTGTGGATTGAAGGGTCCCAGGTTCGATTCCGGTCAAGGGCATGTACATTGGTTGAGGGCATGTCTCCAATGGGGGGTGTGCAAGAGGCAGCTGTTCGATGTTTCTCTCTCATTGATGTTTCTAACTCTCTATCCCTCTCCCTTCCTCTCTGTGAAAAATCCATAAAATATATTTAAAAATAATAATAAAAAAATAAAAATGCTTTCAACAATCCAAGTATCGAAATGGAAACAGGATTTAAATATGCCATTGTACCTGGTAGATCATTAATACCAAAGCCGTTGGAAAGTACTTCAGGAGCTGGAAGCTCTGCTGCTGGTGGTGTCTTTCTTGGATAATTTTTTCCAGTGATTTGTGGTGAGGACTCCGCAGTCCTGTGCACAGGCACTGTTTTCCTAAGCATTCCTGTATTATTGTGTGTTTGTCATCAGTGGAAGTGGTGTTCTTCCGGTGCCCTGGGGGAAAGAATTTTATAGATGATGTAAAGTTAAGGGGGTTCCCTTCCAAGATCCCATCTATGTCAGCCCCACCATGGACGAAGTCCGAGCTTACATTCAGCAGGGCTAGAGTTAGGGATGCCAGTCTCCACCCCATAGTAAAGCACAGGCCAGTCCAGCATCCGCAGGTGGGGTCCACATGGCCATGGGCCACGCGGCTTCTAGGCCCACATGGCTATGGAGAGAGAACAGGCGAGCGCACGGGGCAGGTGCAGGCCATGAAGTGAGAGTGCCACAGCACCAGACCAGAACTGCACACGAGAGAGGGAACTCTTTGTCCTGGGATCATGTATTTCCAAATTTTCCTGAGTTTGCATTGTGTCTACCCCTCTAGCCAATCCATAGTTCCTCAAGCTAGACTGACAGGCAAGCCCCTTCTCTATATCACCCTGACGGCACTGTGTATGCGCCCATCTCCCCCTTTGTTCAACTCCTTCCCTTGAGCATGTGCCCTGACTGGGAATCGAACAGGTAACCTCTTGGTACGTGGGAGTCGTCAGAAAACTTACAAAGATATCAAAAACCTAAGACAAGTGATGCCCTAAATTTCAAAATGAAAGCTACTGACTACCTCATTTCAAAACTAAAATGTATATAATTTAGCTATTTTTCTCATCATTTTCTCCCCTGCCAATTAGCACTAATACCTGGCCAGGCAGGGGTGATGTGCCACAGTCTTTTCACAGCAGTGGTTCAGGAATCTGGAGAAGGGGCTGCGACATAATGGATAGAGACTATATAAGAAATATAAACTTGGAATGCATTTTGCAGGAGCCAGACAGAAACCAGCTCTCTAGTGGAGTGGCTCACCGAATCTCCGGACCCACGGCTTTTTATTTACACATTTTTTTCCTTTAGCAAAGCAAGCACACATATCAAAGGTAAAGTTTAATAAACAGTAAAAGATTTTATCAGGTTAGGGGATCACCCTCAGCCGTTTGGCCAGCAGCAGGGTAATATAATGTTGATACTCAGCCCTGCCCTGCTGCATATCAAAGTCCATCCACCTCCTGGTGAACTTGCAGCATTTATTATGACCTACTGGTCTTAACCCCCAGCAGGGATGCATTTGTTTTCCTCTATTATCAGGGAACTTTGATGGAAAAATTGTGCAAAAGTGATTCTTAGCCAGCCATGCTATCACCAAATATAAACAGACTAAATAACCAGACCATGAGGGCAATGCTTGTCTTTATACAATTTTATTTAAAAATGTTCCAGAAGACTGCTTAAGGTATCATTTCATTTACCTTATTCCTGCCAGGTTACCTGCCTAAAACATATTGCCACCTTCCTTCCAATCCAAGTTGCATGAACCCAGCTCAGAATTCACTGACCCAAGAAGCTCCCCCAAATAACTCTAGTCCAAAGTGATGTCTCTCTTTGGAACTCAAAGCACTTCCTGTCTATTCCAAATTTTTAAAATAAATTATTTTCTTTCAAGGATAATATATACTCATTGAAAACAGAAAATACCCAGAAACATAAAAATAATAAAAATCACTTGTAATAACCCTCCACCCAGTGGTTAGTATTATTAAGCTACTTTGCATATTATTTTACATTTGCAAGGTTATACTTTGAGATTATGTTGATGTGATTTTGGTTTCAACAAATGACAACCATTCTTCTCATTGTTAAAAACTGTATATGAATACATCATACAGTATTCGACTTTTCATTTGTTGCTTTTTACCCATTAACTCTATTGCATTCTTTCACTCACTCATTCATTGATTCTACAAATTTTGATTAGTCACTTATAATTGTAACCAGACAATCAATGAATCCGGGCTGCCTGTCAATACTTGATCCATTTTAGCAGACAGGGTTGATTCATACATTAGCATTTATTCCAATAATGCCGGCAGTATGGGAGAGCAGCAGGTCATCCATAAAATTCTGCTTTGCCCCCCACCATAAGCCAGCTGCTTTTATTGGGTAGATGGACAAAGATTACATGGGGAAGAAGGCAAAAGGGATAAGAATGGGTAGGCAACATGGGCAGTTTAAAGGTCATGCAGGCTGGGGGTTTGCAAAGGCCTGGGGCTGCCTCTGGTTTCTGCAACAAGGTTGTTAACCTTTCAATGATAATAGGCAGCTCCTGGATATGGAGGATGGACCACATTTCCAGGTGAGCTCCCAGGTCCCACATGCAACTCCCATCCAGGTTGAAATGTGCTTTCTTTATTTTTTTTAATTAAATCTTTATTGTTCAGATTATTACAGTTGTTCCTCTTTTTCCCCCCCATTGCTCCCCTCCACCTGGTTCCCACCCCACCCTCTGCCCTTACCCCCCCACACACTGTCCTCATCCATAGATGTACGATTTTTTTCCAGTCTCTTCCTGCACCCCCCATACGACTTTCCCCCCCGAGAATTGTCAGTCCATTCCCTTTCTATGCCCCTGATTCTATTATATTCACCAGTTTATTCTGTTCATCAGATTATTTATTCACTTGATTTTTAGATTCACTTGTTGATAGATATGTATTTGTTGTTCATAATTTGTATCTTTACCTTTTTCTTCTTCTTCCTCTTCTTAAAGGATACCTTTCAGCATTTCATATAATACTGGTTTGGTGGTGATGAACTCCTTTAGCTTTTATTTATTTGTGAAGCTCTTTAGCTGACCTTCAATTCTGAATGGTAGCTTTGCTGGGTAAAGTAATCTTGGTTGTAGGTTCTTGCTATTCATCACTTTGAATATTTCTTGCCACTCCCTTCTGGCCTGCATAGTTTCTATTGAGCAATCCGCTGACAGTTGTATGGGTACCCCCTTATAGGTAACTGTTTTTCTCTTGCTGCTTTTAAGGCTCTCTCTTTGTCTTTTGCTCTTGGCATTTTAATTATGATGTGTCTTGGTGTGGTCCTCTTTGGATTCCTTTGGTCTAGGGTTCTCTGCACTTCCTGGGTGTGTAAGTCTATTTCTTTCACCAGGTAGGGGAAGTTTTCTGTCATTATTTCTTCAAATAGGTTTTCAATATCTTGCTCTCTCTCTTCTTCTGGCACCCCCATAATTCGGATGTTGGTATGCTTGAAGTTGTCCCAGAGGCTCCTTACACTATCTTCATATTTTTGAATTCTTTTTTCTTTTTGTTTTTGCTTCTTCGTATTTCAAATCTTTGCCTTGATTCTTGGGATCCTTTAGTCAGCTGTTGGATCTCTGTATAATATTCTTTATTTCAGTCAGTGTATGCTTAATTTCTAGTTGGTCCTTTTTCATATCCTCAAGGGTCTCAATAGATTTCTTGAGGGTCTCACTAAATTTATCGTTGGTTTCTAGAAGATTCTTGAGTAACCTTATAACCGTGGTTTTGAACTCTATATCCAGTAGTTTGCTTTCTTCCATTTCTGTCATTTGTGACCCGTTTTTTTGTTTCCTCATTTTGGCTGCTTCCCTGTGTTGATAGAATGACTTTCTGTACTAGGTATCCTATAGGGCCCATTGGCTCAGCCTCCCCAATTACCTGAGATGGACATTCTTGGTGCACCCCTTTGTGGGCTGTGTGCACAGTCTTGTTGTAGTTAAGCCTTGATTGTTGTAGGTATCACTGGGAGGAATTGAGCTCCAGGCCAATTGGCTGTGAGAATCAGCTGTGTCAACGGTGGAAGAACTTCTGTGCTGGAGACACTCTTATGAGCAAGACTTGCTTCAGTGCGGCTTTGGTGATCACTGAGTCTGCCCCCTAAGTGTGTCCCTTATGGATCTGAGGAGTTGTAATCTGGATGGTCCCACTCTGACCACTGGGTACACTGGCACATGGATCTTTAAGGAAGTGCTAATTTAGTCTCTGCCTGAGACTATGCAGTAAAAGCTACAGAGAGATCTGCAGATTCCTCTTCTTTGTTTGGGGTTTGGAGGTGCCCAGATGAGGCCCAGCTGTGAAGCAATGCAACCTGCTGTGGGCCTTGGGCCTTCTTTTGGATGTTCTGGGTCTTTCTGACCTAGCTGCAGTTTTTTAGGTGATTGTAGATTGCAAAGGGCCAGGTCATTCATATGCAAAAGCCTCTGCACACAGCTTGGGTGGGGCAGGGTCTCAAGGAATCAACAGGGGGGCGCAAACAGCTATGGCTGATCCTCAGTTCTGCCCTAAGAGGCCCTGGTTCTCACTGTTCCTCGGTATTCGCAGCAAGCACCTCTAAGAGAAAGCTGCCCTCGAGTTCCGCCCGATGCCAGACAGTCCAGTTTCTCCCCGTATGAGTCTGGGTCCCCAGAGACTCGCCCGGAACTGGAGTTCAGGACGGGGAGCTTGTGTCTCCCTCCCGATTGAAAAAGATAACCGCATCCTCAGTTGCCAGCCCTTTCCGCGTGTGCCTCCGTACCTCTGCACTCCACCTCCGCAGCTCCTCTGAGTCTCAGTGTGCTTTTCTCTTTCCTTCTAGTTGTATAATTACTACTCAGCCAGCCTTCCTGTGGTTCTGAATGGTGTCCGTTTTGTCTTTTAGTTGTATTTTTGAAGTGGTTGTGCAAGGCAGCAATTTTCGGTGTTTACCTATGCCGCCATCTTGGCTTCTTCGAAATGTGCTTTCTTTAATCAGAACAAAACAACCATGGTGAACAGAGCATGGTTAATATTTCTTATCATTATAGCTCTTCCCCAATATTCTTTGTCTGCCCCTAACCTAATGTACCACACATTGTGCTTGTGTGTTTTCTCTCCCAGGCTAAATTAACTTACGTATTCATAAAGACCATCGCTGTAAAATTGCCCAAATTTCTGAGTATAGACTTAATCAAATGAGAAGTGGTCAGTATATATTTGAGAATCAATTTGCCTAAATGTTATTTATCCTCAACTTTTTGGAGACATTCTTTTACCTCAAGGTGCATCTCAAGTTGTGTTTATTGACTGTTGGCAGCTTTTTTATAAAAAGCTAGGAACTCCTTAATAAAGTAATGTCAAATTTTCATTTTTAAGATTGGAATTCTGATAACAGGTGTTCTACAGGAGAAGGTTAATCGTTTGTAGACAAGGAGTGAGCTAGAATCGGTGCCAAGCTGAAAAGCTGTGCACTCAGGTCAGGTGCAGGGTCAGAAAGGATACAGGTAATGAGGCAGACAGACTCCAAAGACACAGCCACGCATTGGAACACATGAGAATGCTCAATGATGATGCAGGTAACAGGATGTTGGGAACACTTGTGAGCTAGAAAGGGGACAATGATGAAGGGTCAGGTGGCAATAATTACTGGGAGTGCCAGGTGAGCTGAGGGGAGTCTGTCCATTTGTGACAACACAGTGTTTCCAGCCTTAAGAAAAAGTGGCCGAGGAAGCATTTGGACACCTTACAGTGGTTCTCAACCTTCCCAATGCTGTGACCCTTTAATACAGTTCCTCATGTTGTGGTGACCCCCAATTTCATTGTTACAAATTGAACATAATTAAAACATAGTGATTAATCACAAAAACAATATGTAATTATATATGTGTTTTCCGATGGTCTTAGGCGAGCCCTGTGAAAGGGTCATTCCACCCCCAAAGGGGTCGCGACCCACAGGTTGAGAACTGCTGCCTTAGACTATGCAATACCTCCTTTCAATCTTGACTGTGATAAGGGCAGGAGGACAGGCTATCTGAAGCTGCCCCACACCCAAACTGCCGGATTCTGTTTCCTTCCCCCTGCTGTAACCATGGTTCAGAAAGGAGAATAAAAGAAAGCTTTTGTGTGTTACAATGGACCTGTAGGTTTTCTGGAATAAGGCACTTTTTCTTTAATTGCTCAACTCTGAGGACACTTTTCCTTTTACAAAAAGAAATGGGGAATGGTCAACTTATTCATTCATCTCTTATCTACTAAGTGTCTCAGTTTATGCCATACTGTCTTGTGTCCTACATGGCTACCAAAACAGAGGGCAATAAACACTTCTTTTAAATGTGATGTCAGTATCATGATTAGCAGCATAGAAATTTGTTGACCCTGCTGTCATTTAAATAAGAATTCCTTTTATTTCAGTGTCCCTCCTTGACAACCTACTATAAAGCTGAAGAACATCTCAAATGAAAATGCTCGTTGGAAAGGAGCCGATTCATTTCAACAGAATAAGATCTGAGACTCATAAAGTCCTTGAAGTGACCTCACAGAGCAGCCAGCGTGTGCACTTGGAGATGCTGGAGCTCTCCCAGTTCCCGAGGAAGCTGCCTCCTCGGAGTGTGGATGCTGTCACTCCATCTTCCTTCTTTGTGCTGAAATGAAAGAACACCCCGTCTAGCCACGGGAAGGACTGCACTTAGGGCTTAGAAGCAATCTCAGTTATTTAAAGGAAGAAGTTGTCTCCTAGGATTTCTGTCTATAAGTTTGTCATTTGTCTTTCATATTTTTAACTATTCATATAGGTGATCTTGAACAATGTGGGGGTTAAGTGGTGCCATCTGAATGAATTCTTTTTATGATTGGCCATTTGCTAAATCCTGCATGTAACATCCCAGGATACAGAGGGGCAACTGTATAGTTACTGAAAAATATTCACCCATGCAGTTCAGACTCTTGTTGTTCAAGTGTTAACTGTAATATGGAATGGACTCAAAAAGAGAATTTGGAAAATGCATGAGGAAGATATAAAAAACAAGTAAGTCAGATATAATTATACTCCCCAGGGATAATGACTGCTAATGTTTCAATTCACTTTCTGCTAATTTTTCTTCATATATATGGGTCTTTATACACACATATGTCTTTCTTTCTTAAATACCTTCTTTTTTGTTTGTAGAGCAGAATCCATTCCTTTTAGACAGATTGGAGTAAAAGATATGTATGTTTTCACTTTCTCAAAAAAATATATGTAATTTCTGTTTCTTAAAAAGTCATTAGATGATTATAGGAAAGATGGCTTAAGAATACTCAAGAGAAATATTTGGGGGGGAAATAAGCTTTGGATATTTCCTAAAATCTATTTCAAAAGTACTTTGTACTATGCTCTGTTTAAGAAACATACTGAATTTTAAATAAAAGTAATTTTTTATATAAAAGTAACTAGTTTACTTTTGAATGGATTCAGCATACACTAAATTTACTAAGAAACATGACTTTTAAGAATTTATCAAATTAATAACATGTATTGACACATTCTCTACAAGTAGCCCTAGAGTCTCTAAAAAATCCAAATCCTTATAGATGAAAATGAATTTGGGGTGATATTATGGGCCACCTGAGAAAATAGCAGAATCTTACTGGATATTTAAGAATAGATTAGTGTATGACTACTGGTATCTTCTGTGTAATTCTGGTTTTAATAGTTGTTTTTGAAGTATATTCTGATATTTATGTTGATAAATATCAATAGTGAACTGGACCTCAACTAGAAGTTTAATTTCAAATCATACAAGAGGAAAAAAAAACACAGCAGAACCAAAGAGTCAACGGACAAAGTGGGAAAATAAATTGCAACATATCCCAGACAAAGGGTAATGGGCTTAACTGAGAGTTAGTAATTCAAAGACTAATTCTCCCCTACCTCTCTCTAAAAGGGCAAGAGATATTTATCCAGATCTCTCTCTCTCACACACACACACACACACAGGCAAATAGTCCACAAATATATAAAAAACTGCTCAATGGTTTGCTTAGCAAATTCCTATTATTTCTTGGGTTTGGGGAATAGAATCTTTGAAAAGAGGTATAGAAATTAACTGAGAATTAGCCTTGCTTAGAATTAAAAATCCCTTCATAGAAAAAATTCTAAATTCTTTTCCCCCCTTCTGAATGGAGTAGGTTGGTGCACAATGTGATTAAGAAACACTGATGCCTGTGACTTTTTAATTGTTAAAAAAATGAGATATTTTTAACATTGGTTATCTCTGTAAAATACCATATTGCCTAACTTAATTGTATTATTGAGCAATTTTGTTAACTTCCTTTTTATTTTAAATATATTTTTATTGATTTCAGAGAGGGGAAGCGAGAGGAAGAGAGCGAAAGAGAAACATTAATACTGAGAAAGAATCATTGATCAGTTGCCTCCTGCATGCCCCCCACTGGGGATTGAGCCCAAAACCTGGGTATATGCCCTGACAGGGAATCAAACCGTGTCCTCCTGGTTCATGGGTGGACACTCAACCACTGAGCCATACCCGTTGGGCTTCTGTTAACTTCTTGCCTCACATTTTTTCAACTGAAAAGTAGCAGCTGAAACAATTATTTTCCAAAGCCATTTCCAATGTTAATCTAACGTTTATTTTGTACACTTAGATGTGAGATATAAGTTAATTTTAAATGATAATGCTTCAATGAAATCTTGTCTCTTCCATTATAAGAAAGAAATAAAAGCTTTTAGTATTGAAACTCTCTTAGGAAATATGGTTTGCAATATATCTACTTTTTAGAGCCTTCCACAACAAGAGGAAACAAAATGAAAACGTGCTCCTTCTGAGAAATGCCCTCCTTTCTGTATTTGGCTGCCTTCAAAAGGCCTGCTTGGGTGTGGCCTACCACAGCAAGGCTCTGGCTGGTAACAGCTATTGGCTGGCAGGTGCTTACCAGGTGCAGATAGAGAAGGCATCGCTCTCAGGGCCAGTCTCAGAAGCAGGGCTCATCCTCTGTTCAGCCAGCCACTCTCTCAGGTTTCCACAAACCCCTCCTGTGTCATTCACCGGGACAGTCGAAGGCCTTTTCTGAGGGCATTCTCAGGGGCATTCATGCTGCTACCCCACCTCTGAAAAGCATCATGTAAATATACTAATGTAGGCGGCAAAGAATCATCTAACATTGTTTTCTTTTAAAGAAGTCGGACTCTCATAACATCCCCACATACCAACTACATCATACCACAATTCATAAAGCCCTAAAAGGGATCTGCCACACAGCTCAAAACCTGGGTATTCCTGCACATTCACCACTCTCTTCTCCTTTTCTCTTTAGCCTTTTGAAAAAAATCTTTAGGGGGAGTTAGAGGAACCACTAGTTTTTTTGTTATTAATCCTCACTGGAGAATTTTCCCATTGATTTTAGTGGGGGGGGGGGGCGTGGGAGAGAAGGGAGATAGAGAAACATTGATGAGAGAATGCCACATCAATCAGTTGCCTCCTGTACATACCCCAACCCAACTGGAGTGGGGAACCTGCAACCCAGGTACAGGCCCTTGATCGGAGTTGAACCCCCGACCCTTGGGTTGGTAGGCTGCTGCTCTAACCACAGAACCATGCCAGCCAGGGCAGAACCACTCGTTTTTACTCCCCTACTTCCCTCAAAGCCTTAACCCTCTCTCTGCTTTTTTCCTGTGAGGACCTTAGGAAGTTCACGGTCAATATTCTCCTTTGAACTCAGTCACTAAAATGATCTCAATGCTAAGGGACAAACATTAGCTCCACCTCATAGGTCAGCTTGTCTGCCTGATTAAGAAAGCTTTTCAGTGCAGACAATTCATATCTTATTTTTAAAAGAGACAAATCCAGTTTTGTGTTTAGCGTCTAAAATGATCAAAATCAAAATCTCTCTGAATTTTTGCATTTGGTAAACCCATAGAGTGAAGCATTGAATGAGACATGTTAAACGCACTTGACTTCTACACCTGTTTGTTTCACTCAGTACTTAACACATATTTATTATACAGCTCCAGCAGGCCTAGGACTGTCTGGGCACAGGAGAAAAAGCAACGAAACTCTATTCCTGACTCATACAGCTTGTCCATAAAAATAGGGAACAAGGCTTGGGACATATCCTGAGATGAGTCAACTCAAAATAAGTTGAAGCAATAGATGTGAAAATTTTAAGTTATATTTAGAATGCTTTTGGAACATCAGGTGTAGAAATTTCATTGACTGAAAGCAACTTCTGGTTCTGAATCTAATCTAGTACCTGTAACTAAGAAATTCACCATATTTCCCCCCTACCTTTTGAATATTCTCACAATTAAAAACAACTTACTTCCAAGCCCCAAATAGATGGGAAAGGTTTTCCTCACCTTTATTGAGATATAATTGACATAGAACATAGTGTACTAGTGGTTGTAGAGAATAGATTCTCTGTTTGAATAAGTGACAACATTAAGCTACTAAACTACCAGTATAATTCTTTTACACTGAATGAAGAGAAATGATAATTCCTCATAATTGAGTTTCTTATTCACTGTCTCCTTAATTATACCTCCTTTAATCTGTCTCATCATGGGATATCTAGATTTAATAACCCAAGATATTTTGGTGTTCATTTTATAATCATCTCCACACATAGTGTCTTACATGCTTGGCCAATAATCCATATATTAATTACGTTGGTCTGAGAGAAAGAGGAAATTCCATGGTTTGTGGAACCCAGAAGCCTCCAGTCCATCTCAGATGCAGAATTGTGTAAATGTATATGAAGTTTTGTAATTCCAGAAGAAGCAGGTTTGTACGGGTTGCTTCCATTTCCTCACCAACATCTCATTCTTTAACCTGGAGCAGTACAGGTTCAATCCCCACCATTGTATGAACAAAATAGATGTTGATATATATATTGGATGGTTAAAAACAAATTTCTTTACCTGAATCCAAATGTAACACAAGGCCAGTCAATACAGAAAACTGAAAATCACAAAGAAAATGAAATATAATTGTGGTATATTTCCAACTAATCCCTTTTTCTGTGCATAAATATACTCCTTTTTTTCAATAAAAGAAATACCAAAAGGTATACACTGATTTGAATTCTGCTTTTCATTTATGAATATCTTCTAGTTTCTCACAGTGATAGTGTTTTACACTGCTTGCTACATTGAATTCCACCCTAAAATGCTACCAAGCATCAATTCCTTAACACTATTACTAGACACTTAAGGTTTATATTTCTTCCAAATTATACATACACCTTTGCTCACAGTGCTCATGATTTCTTTAGGATAAGCTCTAAATGGAACTGGTGGTTTAAAATCCATTTCCAATTTAAAACGTTTCACATTTATAAAACTGAGGTTTAAAATTAAAGGTTTGGGGACGCTTGTTCCCTCAAAATTTTACTCACATTGGGTGATATTTTTCTTCTTTGGCAACAACTAATGGGAAGAAAATGTCAACTTTTGTTTTCTTTTTACTACCCATCATGTTACTGGTTTTCCCCCCTCCTTTGACTATTCACACAAGGTTAACTCACAACCCTACAAACCTACAAATAAATCTTGCTCGTTCTCAATTTTCCGGCATTGAGAGATTGTTTCAGCAGAAAAGCTCTATTTTTCTACTTCATCTAACGTTCTAACCAATTCCTACCCATTCTAACTCTACTGACATTCATTGCTCCCAAGAATTTGCCACTCAATACACCCTTATTCTTACTTTTTCATGCAGGTACATTTCCTCTTCAATGAAACGAAACATTTAGTTCTGCAAGGTCATGGGCCCCATAGAGTTGAGGCTTAATATGCTTAATGGCACAGGGTTGTTGAATATTTTTCCTTCCCAGGGGTCCTCTCAGGAGAGTAAGGGACAAGAGTCATTTACATTAGGTGTGGGGAGTGCAGAGGCCAAACCCACCCAGGGCTGTCCTTCCCCTTCCAGGCCTGCACACCACCCCTCGCCCAGACCCCTCCTTGCAGGCTGCCGATTGGCCCTGGCGCCCGCCCAGGACACGCCCACTTGTGGGGCGGCACCTGGAACTGAATCTGGGTTTTGCTGCATCCTATAACTTAATGAGGCACCTGCTCCTTGGCTCCCTCGGGATTCCCACTGATCTCCCCGACAATGACGGCTTTTGGCGGGACGCGAACCACACCTCCCCGGCGCCCTGAGAGCCCCTTCTCCTCTTGGAGCTTCGTTGGGGTCCTTTTGGTGGCTCTAGTGCTCCAGTTGCCCACATCCTTCGGTAGGAGCCTGGAGAGGGTGTGCGCTCCGGGGCGAACTGGAGCGGGTCGGGGAGCCCCAGGCCGTCCTCAGCCGAGGGCGGGGGCGGGGAGGGGGAGGAGCGGGGCTTCGTTTGGTGGGTCGGGAGGAGGCTCAGGACTGGGTCAACCCGGGGTGACAGCGTGGCCGGAGATGCCCTGATCTTTCTGCGCGCGGATCTAGGAGGGGGGCGTGGGGGGGAGCCGCAGTGCGGGTGGCGAAGGCTGCCTGGTGGTGTCTCTAAGCCGCGGCGGGCGCTGGGCGCCCCAGAGTGTCCCGGGTAAGGAAGCTGCGTCCCTGGCAAAGGCTGCAGGTGTCTGGGGCCTGGATCAATCAGGACGAGCCGCGCGGGCACGTGCTCCGGGTGCGGGCTCCCCCGAGTGCTCTGGTGCCCGAGGTTGATGCTGAGCCCCTCCCTGGGCCGGGGGACGCCTGGGTGAGCGGGCTGTTGTGCCCCCCTGGCGTGGGCTGGGGGTCCCGGGCGGGTGTGGCGTTGTCCGCAGTGTGTTTGGTGGAAGTGCCCAGAGCAGCGGCGCAGGGTGTGGGGCCGGGAAGCTCCCTGCTGGCTTTGTATGGGCGCCGGGAGCGCGTGTTGGGCGGGGGGCGCTGCAGGGAAGAAGCCTGGGTTCCCTGGTTCAGTGGGTTTTGGAAGGGCGCGCAGTGCTTTTTGCACTCAAATAGATTGGTTGTTAGCCAATATCGGGCGGGGTTTTGTTTTGATTTTCTTTCTTCCTTTTTTTTAGGGGGTGGGGGGCATGGAGTCATGTTTTTGTTCCTATCAATTATAGACAGTACACTATTCTATTACCAAATGTCTTCTTGGAATTGTTTCTTCTTTTTCTTTTTTCCCCATCGTGTTGGGTCCTATATGAGGGGAGATGCAAAACCACCTAAGAAAACACTGGCAGCCAACCAATGAGAAATGACCACCCTAAGAAATGCTAATCTGCTTTTCCCCTACAGCTCAAAAATACAGCTGACAGCCCATCCACTGGGTTTATTTGGTGTTTTACTGAATGGGATATGCAATTTAAAATATATATGCCACAGAAAGCATGCTTATCGTATCAAACATACACAATCAACAGACAGTAATTTTTAACACTTGGGTCTATGTCCTTCTGTCTTTATATCCTCTTGTGTTTCTATTTTTAGAATTCTATCATATAAACAATTTGAACGCTGCATTCTGTCCTAAGCAGCCATCATCCTACAAATAGTTGCCTTGCATGTGCCATGTCCTGTGCTGGTCCCGAGGACACACTGATGAACAATAACAAACCATTCCTATTTTCATGATCCTTATTTCATGTTTTTTTATTGTGGGTTCATGCACACACACACACACACACACACACACACACTGGAATATAAGCAGGGACTGTGTTTTGCCCACTGTTGGATGCAGGCAGACAGTAGGCAATCAGTAGATATTTGCTAAAATGTACTGGGAGTGGCAGACACTAACCAAACCATAATACTACCCTGTTATAACCCAGGAGGGATGCTCTGGAGGGATGGAGGAGGATTCTCTGGCAGCATTTAATGAACAAATGACTGGTGGATGGTAACATGGGCAGTAGATAGACTAAGATATAAATTTACCACGTAACTCCAAAATCCTCAGATGCTTATGGAGAGAAAGTAAATGAGGAAATGGTGATTGCAACAGCGTTAAAAAGTTCCTGCCAGTGTAAGCATTCCAGGCAGAATTGCCCTCACGTTCTGCAGTTCATGAACCTGTCCTTGCTAGAACAATCCTGGGAGTCACCGGACCATCTATAGCTGGAAATGGAGAAGCACCCTCTGCTCCACAGCCTGATTGTGGTGGTCACATGTTAGGTTGCCAGAAAGGAAATGCTGAGACAGAGATGGTGTGTAAGGCAGTTATGAGGAAGTGCTCTTAGGCTCAATATTTATGGAAAGGAGGAGGAAAAATCAAAACTGGAAAAGAAGAAGCTGAGTGTCAGAGCAATCTCAGTGAAGGTCTCCGGCAACTCTGTGGAGAGTTATGAAACTGGAATTACTCTTTGGGTGTATCCTGAGTTAAGGAGAAAAAGCCAATATTTTATACCTAATGTAGAGTAGCCATGGTATGCAGACCACCCCAGAAAGAGTTTCACCGTGGGAGAGTTGCTTAAAAAAACAAACAAAACAAAAAACAGAAAAAGTAAAGGGGAGTGGGAAACCAGTAATACCAGAGCTAATGATCAAGAATTTTTCCAAAACATATATAAGATTAGTTTTTATTTTAATGAGGATAAAATATATCTTCAATCCTATTGCCCATGAAAATAGGAAATTGGCTGATTTCAGATTTGATTCAAAATACATGTTAAAAAAATGAAGTCTTTATGCAACAATTCTAGAATCAAGATTGAGTCTCTTCCCCATTCTAGTTAATGGGATACAATAATAAAGAATCATAAACACTTTAATACTATGACCTAAAGCTTAAATGACTAAGATAGTAATGTGAATTCATTAAAGTAATTTTCGAGAATCATACATGTGCAGAGCTTATAAGGTCTCTGATATTCTTTAGTTTCCTGAGCTAGCCCAGAAAACTTTTTATTTATAAGGTTTTACATTTTATTTATTACATTGTAGGAAGATGAAACTACTCCAGGGTCTTTGTGGAACTTTATGAAACATGACTTCCTCCATCTCTTCCTAAAGTCTCTAAAGTTTATCCTAAAATGTCTTCGCACTTCTGAGCTTATTTCTCTGTATTTGCACCCCTAACTGCAAGATATGTATTTTTGTCCCAGAAATGCTTGCTACCCATTTTTTTGTTTGTTTATTTTCTAAAGATTAAAGTTTTCAGGAAAATTAGTGACAAAGCAGAGGCAGAGTGCAAGGTTTAGCCTCTCTTTCTTTGACATTCCTGTGGTCTTTGTGTCTAGGTCAGGGTAAGTTCCTGCCAAAGTATCCTGTTGTTAAGCCTAAAGTTCAGCGTGATCAGTCTGAGTTTGCTGTTGGGACATCTTGGGAATCTGAGTGCCTTCCTGGGTATATAAAAAAGTCGTTCTTTACCACCTGTCTAGAGACCTCCAAGTGGTCAGATGCTCAGCAATACTGTAAACATGAGTATTCTAAAATAGGGACATCTTTGGGTCTATTAGTGTATCTCTGTGAGCTAACCTGTTGTATTCATGATAAATAACCAGCAAGCTAGTAAATTATCTTAATGAAAAGGATCCTGGGTTCTGCATGTTCTCTTTTACTCCTAAGGGCATTGAGTGTTGAGGTTAAATTTTCACAGTTGGCCAACTCTATTTACCTGTAATCTCCATGAACTTGCTCTGTGCTCTCTGTACTGTGTTAGAGTGAGTTGTAAGTTAGTATGCAAGGAATATTAGTTTTCACTTCATTCTTACCCCATTTAATTCAAGAGATATTTTTGAGTAACTAATAGGTTTGAAGCTTTAAGCTAGATGATGGACTTGGAGAGAACTATAAAAGTCTATTGGTCCCTTCTTGTAAAGAATTCCTTTAGTAATTGTAAAGACCAACTTTAAACAAATACCGTACTATGATATGATTTCATTTATTCATAGAGATAAATTTCTATGATATCATAGAGAAGTACATAATAAATGCTATCTAAAAGAATTGTGGAAATCCAGGCATTATAGGTAGAGGTATGAAGGTATGAAAGAACACATCTGTGGAAAATAGAAAAATTCGGTGTGGTTGCAGTATGAGGTGTGTGGTGAGGAATAGTAGTTGATTAAGTAGATTGGATCTTAACCGTGACAGGCCATGACTTTTTTTTTTCAATCAACTATGGTAAGTCATTGTAAGATTTTTAAATGTAGGTGGTGGCATGATCGCATTTGTGCTTCTGAAAGATAACGTGTGCAGTGGTAGATGTGCATAGAAGATGAAGACCAAGGGACACCAGAGTTAGAAAGGGAAATTTTGTTACTCAGTGATCCAGTGAGAGATTACAGCAGTGATGACATGGTTGGTTTGGAGATTTGGGGAATTCAGTCACTAAAATTTGGTAACCAAATGAATGAAGGGCAGGGGATGAAGAATGAGGTACCGAAAGGAAATGATGCCCAATTCCAGAAGTTGAAAATGGAATTATGGAGTCTGAGTATAGGCATTCATCCTCCTTAAATGATACTGTGATGTTTAAGTGTAAGCCTGGCTTCACCATCAAACACATGGTTCCGACCAAACAATAAATGGAATCCTCCACCACCCAGGTGCTTGAAGGGTGAGTTGGGCTGGAAATCTGGTGATCCATAGATAAAATGAGACTTTTGGTTGTACAGATACATTGTCGTTATGAGAAGAGGAAGAGAAAGACAGATAGTGGTTTGGTATTCCGATTAAAGGATATCAGGTCATTCTTCCAAACTCTTGCTCTCTTCCTGTGGCTTTTTCAAAGGGGCTTAGCATCAAAGGATGACAAATGACTGTAGTGAGGCTGCAGTCCCTTTAGTAGAGGAGCAGAATGTACTTTCACCACTTGTAGCCCCCATTGTATGTTTGAAATAGACATCAAATACTTTGTATGTTTCAGTGATTGTTCTTCATTTCGGTACTTTTATCTCTCTGGATTCTCATTACAACCTTATGAAGTAGCTTAATTTATACAGTAGACTGGGAAACTGAGGCTTAGAGAGGGTAAGACTTGCCTACGGTCACTCAGCTATTCAATGACAGTGGGAATCTGAGACCAGGTCTGAGTCCATATTTCATTAACTCCATGGTACCTCCCCACATGTGATTAGCATGTTGTTAACATATTATTTTCACAGCTGTTTGCCTTCAGTTTTATTAAAATTGATGAGACTCAGAATTATTTAATAAATTCTCTTTCATTGTCATTGTTTGGTCAAGATGGTACTTTTAAGTCCTGTATTGATTTGTTTGCTGAGCAGCAAAAGAAAGGTAAGAATTTAGGAGCTTGGGGGTAAGTAGGGACTCTGAGTCCCTAAGAAATAAATTATACAAATTTCTAAGTCTGTTTCTGATAAGGTGACATAAACTATATTTGGAGCTTTAATCTACATCTGAATCTTTTTCTTGTCATAATCAATATCAGCACATATTTCCTTTTCTATTTTTCAGGGGTTTTTTGTGACCCTCCTCCTCCTATCCGAAATGGTTGGAATAGTTATGCTTCTGGCTCCATACCTCTTAACACTTTGGTGAGGTACAGTTGTCCCCCTAGCTACCGCATCATTGGAGAAAAGAATCTTTTTTGTATAAGCCGAGACCAAGTGAAAGGAATCTGGGATAAACCTGCTCCTATATGTGAATATTACAACAGAAGATCTATTTGCTCTGAGCCCGTAGTGGCAGGGGGACACAAAGATAAAAGATCTAGACCACCATACAGACATGGTGATTCTGTGACCTTTACCTGTGATGCCAACTTCACCATGAAAGGAAGCAAGACCGTTTGGTGCCAAGCAAATAGAAGGTGGGGGCCGACACCACTACCAACCTGTGAGAGTGGTGAGTAAGAGAGAAACTCAACCTGAATCGGGAGGGTGGACCATTGCATTTCTGTGCAGGTCGGGTTTTGTATCATTCTGAACTAAGAGCAGTGTGGGTGTGTAAAGGGTAGGGGTGAGGGAGGAAGCATGGCAAAGGGTGAAAGGTATATTTCCCTGTTTTGTTTGGTGGGGGGGGCATTAGTCCTGAAGGATATAAATGTTCATTCAACAAACATCAATAGAACAAAGAATTTTAAAGTATGATTGGAAAAAATAACTGAATATACCTAATAACTGAATTGAATAAGTTCCACAAGATAGGGGGTGCTGTGTGAATTGTGTGGTTTTAAACTATATATCTAAATTGATGTTAAAATGAGAAAAAATGTGAGGCCTATTAGAAAAAATACACCCAATGGATATTAAACTCGTTTGTAAATAGGTGCTAATACAATCTGGCAGAAATGATGCCTGTTCTGAGATCTCTATAAACACTTTCTGAAGTGATGCACTATTCTACCAAGTCATCTCCTCAAACACAGTGTTTCAAATCAAATAACTTTATAGGTAAAATGGGGATGGCTGTAATAGTGTCAGCACTAAAAGTAAAGTTAAGAATAAAAATAACAAGTGAGAAAGCAGAAAAATAAAGTTAGAATTACTGTAAGTTCTCGTATTTTTATTTACTTAGGTTTATGTTGTTGCTCAAATAAATCTGAATTCCAATCATTCAATTACAGGGACTGTAATATTTAACAAACATTTACCATCAAAATTAGCTATTAATGAAGAACAATATCAATTTATTCTAAATCAATTAACGAACTAAAAAAACTATTAGAAAAATATGATTCTATCTATGTGTTTATAAATAGATATATAACCTTTGAGGTGCATAAGATCTGAAGATAATCACAATATGAGGTGACTATAGAACATAATTAAGCCATTAGAAAGACTTAGGTAGACCTATATGTATTAACATGGAAAGATATAATAAACACAGTATTAAACTAATAATTCGCATAAAATAAGATGTGAGTACACATATACTCACAATGTAAATATATATGTATCACATAGAGGATCCCATAAAACTATATTAATAATATCTAGCAGGATAAGCCCTAATAATAGTTATTTTTGAAGCAGAAAATAGCCTTACGGGTAGCATGAGAATAATTGTGAAAATAAACTATTTTTTGGTAAATGAAATTTTTCACAAAATAAATCATAAAGTGTAACTAAAAATGGAAAATAATGAGCTATATGGTGTATAAAATGGATATTACATCACACTTGTTTTAAAGATTGAGTTGAAATTCATGATGACTGGTTACCACAGATAATGTGTCATTTAGCTGGATGAATGTACTATGTCAAAGTCTAGATTGTGAGGGATGTATCATCTGATGGCCTTTTGTTCTAATGTGTGTGTGTAAAGATTTCCCCCTGGAGTGTCCACCACTTCCCATGATCCCCAATGGACATCACACAGCAGAGAATGTCAGCCTCTTTGTCCCTGGACTGTCTGTGACTTACAGCTGTGAACCTGGCTACTTGCTTGTTGGAGAAACGACCATTCGTTGTTTGTCTTCAGGAAACTGGAGTGCAGTCATTCCACAATGTGAAGGTACCCCAAATTTATAATCAATTTTCAGAAATTAGGCTATTCTGTAATTTGCCATGCTTTGAGCATCTTTGGTTTGTTTCCATAGAGGCACAGTGTGATGCTCCAGGACCACTGCTCAATGGGCAGATAAAGGGGCCTGCAAGTCGTCGGACCGGTCCTAGTGACCAGTCATTCAGATCATTCCGGTTGTTCAGTCATAACGTTCATTTAGGCTTTTATATAAAGAGATAGCTGCCTTGATGGTTCATCAGCGATTCATATATCCTAGGACCCTGAGATGAGAGTGGCATCAAGTCTGAGGCTTTCTTGTGTGTAGTACAGCTGCAACCTTGTCATTTCTCTCTAATTTCTCTAGAAATCCTTTGCCCACCACCTCCTCCTATTCTCAATGGAAGGCATACAGGCAACCCTTCAGTGAACGTTTCATTCGGAAGCACAGTCACTTACACTTGTGACCCGGGCCCAGAGAGAGGAGTGGACTTCATCCTGATTGGGAAGGACACTATCCATTGCACCACTGACAGTCAGAAGACTGGGATCTGGAGTGGTCCTGCCCCACGCTGCGAACTTTCTCCTCCTGGAATTCACTGTCCACCTCCCCAGATCCTAAGAGGCCAAACATTGTCTGGGAAGAAAGATCAATATTCATATAATGACACTGTGGTATTTGATTGCTTGTTGGGCTTCACCTTGAAAGGTAGCGAGAGAATAAGGTGCAGTGCCCAAGGCACATGGGAGCCCTCTGCACCTGTCTGTGAAAAGGGTGAGTGTTCCAGGACCAAGAAAAGGTTCTACTAATTTCTTCTTTTCTAAGAATTATAGGTAGGGATTTGGGGTGTAAGCAGGTTATTTTTCAGTTTGTAGTCGCTTCAATTCTTCAATATGTATAGTGTTTTCAAATTATGTAGAAGGCGTTTTTAACACTACACCCACCATTTGTTCATTTTGTAGAAGTGTCCTTGGGAAAAATAACACTAGGAACCACTAAGTTGCCTATTTCTTTATGGGAAAAATGTTTGTTTGTCCTAATACTGATTTCTTAAAAGGGAAGTCATCCAAGCCCCCATTCCATGGGTATATGAGAATCTCCCATTGAGAGCATATGAGGTGATTCCTTAAGAAAGGAAGAAATGAGAGGAGGTAAAGCACCGAGTGGAAACTGAACAAAACCTGCAGCAGCCTAAGTGCAAAGAAGAGGAAAAGATCGAGAGACACTGATCCAAAATTACCCCAAACTGGGCTGTAAGATACCTTCTGCATCATACAGCTGCCACCAGAGAGGAATTACAGTGTTAATGCCCATTTCTTTGGCTGTTTCTCCCTGTTGCTGTTGTTTAGACAATAAAATTGTTTTTCTTCCCTTTAGAGTGCCAAGCCCCTCCTGAAATCCTCCATGGGCAAAAGGAAGATCGACGCAGGATGAGCTTTGAGCCTGGGACATCCATAAAATACAGCTGTGACCCTGGCTATGTGCTGGTGGGCGAAGAATCCATACATTGCACCTCTGAGGGGGTGTGGACACCCACTGTCCCCAAATGCAAAGGTATCAGGACTTGCATGCAGATGTTTTGTAGTTTTGAGATTACTTGTGTTGATCTCTCATCCTCGTCTCTTTTTTTTAGTGGCAGAGTGTGAACCTATAGGAAAGTATCTCTACAAAAAACCTCAGAATCAATTGATTAGACCAGATGTTAAATCTTCTTGTGATGAAGGGTGAGTGAGTGCTGGCTCAGCCTGAACTGGGTCTGGCTTATCAGCGCATACTGCAAGCTCTGTGTAAGCGTTTACCTCAAAGCCCTTCCCTGGCCCGTGTCCATGGAAGTGCTAATCTTGCTAGTTTTCCATGTATGGGAACTACTCCTGTGCAAAGGGTGATGGAGCTGATGCTGGCTGCATTCTGTTCGTATTGCTTCTTGTCCTGAACGTGGTGAGTCTGCTTTTGAGCCAATAGCTCTTGCTCAGTTTAATGGTCACTAGACGGCAAAATGACACGACTCTATCTCTAGGTCCCGGTTAGGTGAGAGTGTTTATCAGCTGTGTCAAGGCACCATTCCTTGGTTTATGGAGATTCGTCTTTGTAAAAGTGAGTAGCAAAAAATAACAGAGAACCTGAGATAATGTGATACCTCTGCATGCCCTGGGAGATTTCTGTTTTAGGCTATGTTGTGGGAATAAGAATATTAGCTGCTGTTCCATTAAATTTGTCAACAGTTTTTCTGTCTTTCTACTGTCCCCTCTGTCTACTTCAAAGCATAGCAATCACTTAATTTAAATGTTTGCGGTTAATGTCCCTCTTTTGTGATTTAAGTGTATAAGATGATGAAAGCAGTGAGTATATGAGCCACCATGTTTAATTTTGCATACACTGTAGTTTAGTGGGGGGGGATAAGGATATTGATGTGGGATCTGATATCTTATTCTGTATCTACTGCTTCATTTGAAATTGGGTGGTTTATGCAATTTCTCTGTAACTCTATCCCCTCATCTGTAAAGTCAGCATAAGACTTCATACTTCAAAGTTATTGCCTACCAAAGTATATACTCAATCAACAACAAATATTCTTGGCTAAACTACTGTATCACCTCAGCACTAAAATGGCATGCAAAAGAAGCTCAATTCTATGTTCCTGTGCCTTTTACTCAACTACTAGAGACCCAGTGCACAAAAATTTGTGCACTCAGGGGGGTCCCTCAGCCCAGCCTAGGTAGATTTGAATATTTGTTTGTTTGTTCCCCCCCACGTCCCGCGTGATTCAGGGTTCAGGATCTGGAAGAGGGGCTGCACACAAATGAAAGATACAAGACAAGAGATAATTTGGAAATATTGGGAGGCCAGGCGGGCAAATCCAACTCAAGGGGAAGGACTTCCACTGGTGCTCAGGCCTCGCCAACCTTTTATTGGTTTGGGATACACCCATAGCCCTTAGGCAGGCAATTTCCAGTAACAGGCAGACTTGCCCTTTAGCAAGGATTTACATAATAATAAATGGGGAAGTTGCTTCAGCTAAGGTTGTCTGGACTAACAGTGGGTGCACAGCTCTGACCTTTGCCAGGGTTTCAAGGGTCATCAGCCTTCCGGGTTCCTTGTCCACACCTCTCTGCTAGTGAAGACAATAGGCAGCTTCGTACACTGGCCTATGTCCTCTTGCAGTCTGGGACCTCTGGGAGGATGTCCACCTGTTGGCTTAGGCCCGCTCCCTGGGGGATCAGGCCCAAGCTGGCAGTCAGACATCCCTCTGGCAGCCTGGCAGCCCTCGGGGGATGTCCACTTAATAACAGGGAGCAAACCTAAGCTGCAGTCGGACATCCTTAGTGCTGCTGAGGAGGCAGGAGAGGCTCCCGCCACTACTACTGTGCTGGCAGCCATCAGCCTGTCTTGTGGCTGAGCAAAGCTCCTCCTATGGGAGCACACTGACCACCAGGAGACAGCCCCTGCATTGAGCATCCGCCCCCTGGTGGTCAGTGTGTGTCATATTGACCAGTCATTCCCAGTCGTTCTGCTGTTAGGGTCAGTTTGCATATTACCCTTTTATTATATAGGATAGAGGCCTGGTGCATGGGTGGGGCCTGGCTGGTGTCCCGGATCAGGGTGGGGGTCCTGCTGGGGTGCTTGGCCAGCCTGGGTGAAGGGCTGATGGGTGTTTGCAGCTGGTCACACCCCCTTCAGGGTGGGGGTCCCCACTGGGGTGCCTGGCCAGCCTGGGTGAGGGGCTGATGGCTGTTTGCAGGCTGGTCAAGCCCCCCCCCCCCCAGTTGGGACCCTCATCCCATGGAGGTTTGGCCAGCCTGGGTGAGGGGCTGATGGCTGTTTTCAGGCTGTCCACACCCCCTTCAGGGTGGGGGTTCCCACTGGGGTGCTTGGCCAGCCTGGGTGAGGGGCTGATGGCTGTTTGCAGGCTGGTCAAGCCCCCCCCCCCGGCTGATCAACACCCCCCCCTGGTGGGGACCCTCACCCCATGGAGGTTTGGCCAGCCTGGGTGAGGGGGTGAGGGCCGTTTTCAGGCTGGCCAAGCCCCCCAGCAATGGAAGCTCCCGGCCTCTCCTTTTTTTCTTTTTTTTTTGTTCTGGGATTTATTTACCTTCTATAATTGAAAGTTTGTAGCCTTGAGTGGAGCTCAGAGCCAGCCAGGGCGGGCGGGCGGGAAGCCTGGCTTCCTCCATCGCCAGGGACAACCCAAGCTTCCTGCTTGCTCCAGCTCAGTGGCCATGGCCAGCTAAAAGCAGGTATCTGGGGTTTATTTATCTTCTAAAATTGAAACTTTGTTGCCTTGAGTGAAGCTCAGAGCTGGCCACAGCAGGCGGGAAGCGTGGCTTCCTCCATCACTGGGGCAACCAAGCCTCCTGCTTGCTCCAGCTCCATGGCTGCCGGCCGCCATCTTGGTTGGGTTAATTTGCATATAGTCACTCTGATTGGCTGGTGGTGTGGCTTGAGGCATAGTGAAGGTACGGTCAATTTGCATGTTTGTCTTTTATTAGTGTAGGTTGTATATTTTAAAAAGAATTCTTATTTTAATTAATAATTTACTACTGGTCTTTACTGCCTCACAGTATAATACTGGTGTACATGTTCACACTTAACAAAGATATAAATTATAAAAAATATTTCCTATGGAACCTATTTAAATTGAATTTTGCACACATAATGAGCTTTGATATAACTCATATATCATCAAATCTCACCCATATCCTCCAGGAAATTTGGTAATAACAGATTCATAACCAACTTCCTTTCTCTTCTTTGGTGTCTAAAACTGAAACAGAATGATACAGTCACTTCTCATCTCTCCAGAAATCACCTGCCCACCGCCCCCTGTTATCGACAATGGGGCACACACAGGGAGTTCCTCAGAAGACTTTCCATATGGAACCACAGTCACTTATTCCTGTAGCCCTGGGCCAGAGAAAGGCGTGGAAATCAACCTCATCGGGGAGAGCACCATCCGTTGTACAAGCAATGGTCAGGAGAGGGGCATCTGGAGTGGCCCTGCTCCTCTCTGTAAACTTTCCCTCCCTGCTGTTCAGTGCTCACATGCCTACATTGAAAATGGATACCAGATATCGGGCAAGGAAGCCCCATATGTCTACAACGACAGTGTGACATTCAAATGTGATGATGGATTTACTTTGAAGGGCAGCAGTGAGGTTCGTTGCAAAGCCAATGACACCTGGGATCCCCAAATACCCGTTTGTGAGAAAGGTAAACAGCCCAATGGGGGAAAAATAAGGTATTTACTTACTATTCTCATCTCCCGCCCAAAACTACACTCATGGAAAAAGTCAATGCGACACAGATTACTATCCTATTGCTTTTATCTGTAACAGTGTTCCATGTGTGTTGTGTATGTGCTTTATGAGAATGGCTCTTGTATCCAGAATATATTCAAGGTGGATACTGAGAGGACCTGTTTAAAGAAGTCTAAAGAGCAGACAACATTCAGTAATGAATTAGAGCTTTATGATCTTGGCTAAGATGTTTAAGATTATCTGTTGTCAAATGTTGTACTTTGAATGTTCTTGAGTATAAGTTCTTTTGTTGGTATTTATGTGGGAAGTTTTTCCTTCAGACTGCCAGCCACCTTCGGGGCTGCACCATGGTCGGCATACAGGCAAAAATAGGGTCCTCTTTGTCTCTGGGATGACTGTAGACTACACCTGTGACCCCGGCTACTCACTTGTGGGAAACAAATCCATTCACTGTATGCCTTCCGGAAATTGGAGCCCTTCTGCCCCTCAGTGTGAAGGTACTTTAGCTCCAGAGTTGCCTTCCCTTTGATAGTAAGCATGTGTGAGTAATTCCAGCTGTGCTCCTCCAGAAGCGCCATGTGAGCCCACGGGAGAAGATGTTCAAGAGCTTCCAGCTGATTCGCATGTGGTTCTAGTTAATACATCCTGTCAAGATGGGTGAGTATGAGATGACCCATCCAGAGCGGGTCCCCACGTGGTTTAGTGCATTAGTTGCACCCTCAGCTTGTCTTGGTGGCTCTTTTTGCGGCTCCTCATTGCCACACTCACAGAGAATATGAGGTTCCAAAAGTCTAAGTAGCATCTCTGACTTGTTAGTTCTTTTTAAAAATATATATTTTATTGACTTTTTATAGAGAGGAAGGAAGAGGGATAGAGATTTAGAAACATCAATGAGAGAGAAACATCAATCAGCTGACTTCTGCACACCCCCTACTGGAGATATGCCTGCAACCAAGGTATATGCCCTTGACTGGGATCGAACCTGGGACCCTTCAGTCCGCAGGCCAACTCTCTGTCCACTGAGCCAAACCGGTTAGGGCTGTTCTTTTTTGACATAGAAATAGCTTTGCTGTCATCTAAAGAAGTTTGCTTACTGGGAGGGTCAAGGGTTTGCATTCCTCTGTACCGAAGTTCTTATGTAGGAGTTCCTCTGTATTTGTGGTATGAGGAGGTGAGGTTTTAGAGACGTGATATTGGGAAAAAGAAATGTATGATAATCTCTCTCTAGGTATCAGCTGACTGGACATACTTATCAGAAGTGTGAAGATGCTGAGACTGGGGTTTGGTTCCGAAGGATTCCACTCTGTGAAGGTAAGAGAAAAATTAAAGTTGTAAATGGGATAGTTGGGGATTCGAGAGGACAGGCTACCTAAGAACTAGGGCCAGGGGTGGGCAAACTTTTTGACTCGAGGGCCACAATGGGTTCTTAAACTGGACCGGAGGGCCGGAACAAAAGCATGGATGGAGTGTTTGTGTGAACTAATATAAATTCAAAGTAAACATCATGACATAAAAGGGTATGGTCTTTTTTTTTAATAGTTTTATTCATTTCAAACGGGCCGGATCCGGCCCGCGGGCCGTAGTTTGCCCACGGCTGAACTAGGCTGTAACTACCTCAACAGTCTACATGTTCTATCTCAATGTATCTAAGATAAGAAATGCCTTTCTCAGTTTGGTCAACACTCTCATTGGCAAGCAAAGTTGTCAAGTAGGAACTGAGTATTTTGCATACATCTTCTAATTACTCATGATTTAAAAAACACAAATATAGCCTATATTTATAGCTTATTTTTAAATTTTTTGGAATGAATATATATTATTCAGAAATGTTAATAAAGCTGTTTTGATGAGAACAATGCAGGTTGTAAAGCTAAATAATTGTATGGTTATGTGTCATACATGCAGTCACATAGTTTTATTTGCATCCGAATGACGACTGTCCGCCTTGGTACACTAGCTGAAGCAGCATTTCCCGAATCTCTTCTGCAGCTATTCACTGTCCACGTCCACCAGTGATTAACAACGGGAGGCACACAGGTGTGAGGGCAGAACGCTTTCTCTATGGAATTGAAATCTCTTATGAATGTGACCAAGGATTCTCTCTTCTGGGAGAGAGAAACATACGATGCATAAGTGATTCTGAAGGACATGGATCTTGGAGTGCACCTCCTCCACGGTGCTTAAAACCTCCTCCTGTGGCCCACTGCCCTCACCCAGAGGTCAAACATGGATACATGCTGAATAAAACTCATTTGTCATATTCCCTCAATGACACTGTATATGTTGCCTGCAACCCTGGTTTCATCATGAATGGCAGTGACTTGGTTAGGTGCCATGCCAATAACAAATGGGTGCCAGGTGTACCAACGTGTATCAAAAAGGGTAAGTTATTTTTGATAATTAACTCAGGGATTTTGCTCAGAATAAGGAAACATTTTTTAAATCTTCACTTTCCATTTGCGCTAAAGAAAAGCGTGTAACTGCTAAGACAGTTATATTGTTTTATAAGACACCTGCCTAATCTTTTTGCCCAATTCTTTTCCCCCCTTTTCCTTTCTAAGTAAGGCGAGAAAAAGTACATGAGAGGATAATGTGACGATGTCTACAAAATTTATTGTTTTCATTAATTTAGAATAAGAAAAATGCACCTATCTTATTTGGGGGCAAATGTTGGCAATAGTATTGCTTGGTAATTTGCTATCTGAGGCCAAAATACCAGCCAGTATTTCAGTATGTTCTTTAGAGTGAAGCTGACTTTTAAGCTCATTGAATTATCTTTCTTATAATATAGTTATCATTTGGCACTTTTATACACTTGTAAGTTATAAGTGCTTACAAGTTTGACTGGGACCTCTAAAAGTATGTTAAGCAAACTGTTATAACAGTTAATATTTGCATTTAATCTGAGAAATCCCTGATTATACTGAGTGTATTTTTTTTTTTAGTTGGTGAGCTACTGCAATTTACTGAAAGCGAAAATTTTTTTTAAGTCCAGTGAGTTGTTACATAAGAAATAAAGAAAAATGGGTAGAATCCAGGCTTCCAATATACCTTTTCAAGTAGACTTAGAGGGACTGGGGCTGAATGGGACATTACCATGGGGCTTTGGACTACATTGAATCATGCAGCTACCAGTAGACTAATATGTTTATGATTTTGGATTCTCCTTAGGGTCACTTGCTCCTCTTCTTGGTGGTAAGTCTTCCTAAATACTTTAAATATATATATATTTGTGGCCCTATAACTCACCCTTCACTTTAACTTATAGAAAAGTACCTAGGGCTTTTTAAGAATGTTTTAATGTACCCTTTACATTACAAACTGTCACTTTTGAATATAGTTAAATAAATGTTTTGAACAGACAGCTATTTCTAATTTTTAAGTTGAAAGTTTGGTTTACATTAACTTTTGATCTTTTGCATGATTTGGTACTATCAGACTAGGCTGGCTTATTCTGCAGTAGCAAAATACCTTTCACAATTGAGAATGAAATGTTGTTATGCAAAGTCATGGGACTCTGGTGTCCTGACATCATAATTTTACCCCAGTGACTGGAATATTGCTAATAAAACTGAAAGGAACAGAAAAGCCCAACAGAACTTAACTGGAACCCCATGGTCAAATGCTTGGTGCTTTAGATGAAATGTGGATGAGATTGAATCAGAAAAACCTTAAGCCCGAGAATCATTATTTAGGAATTCACTATTTTCATGGCTCAGAAAGGATAAGTATAAAAGTAACATACCATATTCCCCTTCACTAGAAATAGGCCCCACAATCGCTTCAAAACTATATAGGTCACATTTTTCTTGAATTTGATACTTGCTGTTTTGTTTTCTAGGTCTTTCTGCAGGTTTCATGGTTCTTATCTGCTTGGTTAGTGTCACCTTGTGCATGATATTAAAACACAGAAAATAGTAAGTTCAATGCATGCTTCACCAAAACACAAAAGGTTTTGGCTTCTTCAGCTTTAGGGAGGATAATCAGGTGAAGTCTTACCAAGTCTCAGATTCTACTGGGGAATGACTAAGTCACATCACCCCAAACATGTAACCCACAAACTCCAGCAAATTTTCTTTAAAATACCAAGTCACCAAGTGCCATCTGCTTACATTGATCACAGTTATATGATACCTACTGTAGGCATCAAACAAGAAAGGGTTGCATTGAAATTATGCAAAGGTGGCGTCTATGAGCTGAGTAGTTTGTTCTAAGCCCGATTAGGCCTGAGCACAGCAAGGTCTACAGTTGGGATGTACTTTAGACTGTCGTGTTTACCAGAGGATGGTGTTGTGAATGAATTCAGGAGAGAGGGCATTCTGTGACAGTAAGATTGGGAAATACTGCATACTGTATTTTTCTCATGGAGATTCACAATCACCAAAAGAATAATTGAAGTCCTATAATATAAAAGCCAGTTTCATGTTTTTTAAGCCAGTGTTTCCCAAACCAATTGGATTACACAATTCTATTGTTTTGTTTTGTTTTGTTTTGTTTTGTTTTTTCTTCTCACATAATACTTTTAACAACCCTTGGGACTAATATTCCATTTCATAGACATTTGGGAAATCTAGGAAGGTGGTTAGGAGCTAGATTATCAAAAGCCTTCAGGCCATAACAAGGAATTAGGGTGTAACATATAGGAATTTAAGCAATCAAAAAAAATATATTCAGCCCAGCCAGCATGGCTCAGTGGTTGAGCATTGACCTATGAACCAGCAGGTTCGATTTCTGGTGAGGGCAAATGCCCAGTTACGGTCTTGATCCCCAGTGTGGGGCATGTAGGAGGCAGCCAATCAATGATTCTCTCTCATCATTGATGTTTCTATCTCTCTCTCCCTTTCCCTTCCTCCCTGAAGTCCATAAAATATATTAAATTTGTTTTTAAATATGTTCAGATTCGCATTTTTAAAAGAAGGGGCAGGGTTGGGCCATCAGCCGAAGCAGCAGTGGCAGGGGTCCAGAGGATGGAGCAGGTGCAGGACGCGTCTTCACTGTTGAGAGCCTAGGATTTCCAGGACTGAGTGTCCTGTGGAAAGGAGGGAGAAGGGGCCTCAGAGAACGAGCCAAGTGAAGGTCATTTGATGGTCCCAGTGTTTCACCAAAAGAGGGAAAGGGCAGGTTTGTGGGGAAAGATGATGAGTTCAGTGCTGACCTTGCCACTTTGTGGCACTGAAAACCGATCCCGGAAGGACATAATGCTTAAAAGGCAGGAGGGGAGGGAACAGTCAGAAGTAGGAGAAAAGTTAAGAAACAGCTGTTTCACACAATTCAAGGGAGTCTCAAGAAAAAAATAGGGATGTCATTTGCATGGCTTTTCCTTGAAGGAAGTTAGAAGATAACTTTAGCCAAGAGTAGTTATAAATTTAAATAAATAGAGAATGTAGTTTCTATGTCTTTTCTATCTCCTAACTTTGCTCTCAGAACATCTCGTCTGAGAAAAATTTCCAAGCTTTGGGAATGCCTACAAGCTCATTTGAATTGTTTCTATTGATGATAATTAAGTTTATTAACATGATTATATCAATACTGGATATAAGTGCCTGTATTGATATGAACCAAATATGTTACACTAAATTGCTTAGCATCACTCTCATTTTACTTCTACTTTCTAACCCACTTCAATTTCTTTTCTGATAGTTGATACAAACATTTCAATCACCTTAATGACTTTTTGTAAATGAGATGAATAATCATTTAAACATGGGTGTTTAGTAACAACACTAAATATTTATAAAAGCCACCTAACATTTGAAGAAAAGACTGCTAACTTTTTCTAGCCATGTAAGATATTTTAATAAAATCTGAACATCATAACTAAAAAGTATCATTTTTTATATTCTTAATATATTATTTATCATTTTACCTCTTAAATATGGTAGTTGGGGACATTCTGTAAGTAACCCTAGGAGTAAGCGTTCTTTCCCAGTAATTTTGTAATACTTTATTTCAGAGTTCTACATGGTAGGATTATCACATTTTCTTGTCTTTTGCTAATTTTAGTAAACTGGTTTTAGAAGCAAAGTAGATATGCCATCAAAGAGGGGGGGAAAAAAATCATTTAAAGGTTTAGTCATGTAGGACCATGTAAGGATTTTGAATTAAACATCCAATATAAACATTTTCTTTCAAGTTAGATTGGGAGATTGTGTCCCAAGTAGGTAAATGTATGATCACATCTTAAAATAAAAGCTTCTTTTGTTTTTGTTTTAAACTGGGGGCCATAGTTATTGGTCATGTAGAGTTCTCGGTCTGAGATAAAGCTGTGTAAAGTCAACTTCTGACCTAGACACTTAACAGCCGAGCAAATTGTTTTTATGGGCCTTTCCAAAATTGGGGATTATAGTGATTATTTCATAGGCTACTTAGGAAAACAAAATGGACTCATCCCTGAAAAGTGCTTACCATGTGTTGAGAATTATGGAAATAAAACAACTGCTATATCTTTACAGCAATTATGGCAGGAGTAAAAATTTTACTTTTTCTTCCTTCTTCCATTTAGCAATTATAGACATAAAAGCCTCATAGAAGAAGATCTTCATTTAGAGACACGAGAAGTATATTCTGTTGATCCATACAACCCAGCAAGATAACCAGAAGGTAAATGGATATCTAATGAAATTGAAATATTTTATTAATTTCTATGTAAAAATGTCCTTCTATTCATACTTATCAAAAAGCATAATGCAAAATTTATATGGCTCCACTGCACAGATTTTAAAATCATGCATATAGCCCTACATGGTTTGGCTCAGTGGAGAGTGTTGGCCTGCAGACTGAAGGGTCCTGGATTCGATGCCAGTCAATTGGTATAGTACTTACAATTGGTCTGTACTTACAATTGGTCTGTATAGTACTTACAATTGGTCTGTAATGTTCACATTCCTGTTATTTAAACTTTGACTTGTACCAATGCTGCCTCCTAACCAGGAACTCTTATTTCAGTGTGCCTCCTTGCTTGGAATGCAGCTGAACATGGGTTGGAAAGAAACCATTTGAATATCAGCAAGCCGATCTGTATGGGCTCCACATCACTAAAATGATGCCTTAAGCTGTAACTTCCTGTTTGCACTTATTCTCGAGCAGCACAAGGAACGTTTGCCTGATGAGAAAGTTGGGAGCCCAGTGTCACTGCCACCTGCTCTCCAAGGACTTTCTGAAGCCTCACCTGTGATGTGCCTGGAGCCAGGCTTTGGCTATAAGCAGTTACATACTAGTAGCTCTGAGGAGTCATCTTTTCTAGGAAAGCACTAAAGTGAACTGTTTTTATATGCAGACTCTTCCTTTTTTATAATCAGCATACTTACTGTTACCACATACTTTTGGTTATAGTGTGGTTTTAATTATTTAGTCATAGTATGAAGGATTTCCTGTGGTTTTCATGGGCATATCTTTATAGAAAAGTCTGATTTTATTTTAATAGTGGTTTTTCTTCTCAGATAGAGTTAAACATTTCATTTTAATTTCCACTTGGTTTCAGGTTTTCTCACACTATACTTTGTGTTTCCATAATCACTCAGTAATTCCAACCCAAACAAGTTTTTTCTTTTAATTATGGGAGTGAAATGTTAATTCCAAAGTTTTTGTGTACAATTTAATCTTTAGATATATTCTTGGTGCTTTTGTCAGAAGATCTGGTTGCTTGTAAAATGTCATTTCAAATAAATTTTATCTTTAAAAAAATACCTTGTATGATTCCTTATGCCATTGGGATTTTGATAGGGATTGCATTCCTTCTTCAGATTGCTTTAGGTAATGCAGATAGTTTAACAATGTTGATTCTCCCAATCTGTGGAGACAAAATATCTGCATTTCTTTGCATCTTCTCCAGTTTCTTTCAAAAAATGTCGTATAGCACTGGTCAGCGTGGCTCATGGGTTCTTCTCCTGTGAGGACCTCAGGTTAAGGGGCAGACATTAGCTCCACTCCGTAGGTCAGCTTACAATACCCGATTTAGGAAAGTTTTCTCTGCAGACACTTGCAGCTCATTCCTTTTAGAGATAACTCCCGCTTTGTTCCTGCTAGTGTCTAAAATTATTGTAATCATCATCTTTCAGAAATTTCCCAGGATTTGGCACATCCTTGCTGGTGGAGAATAGGCAGAGACATGTTTAATGCAGTTGACAACGACACCCACTTATTTTACCCAGCACTTAATAGGTATTCATTATGCACCTACTACAGGCTAGAACAGCCTGGGCACTGGAGAAAAAGCAAGAAAACTCTACCCTTGCCTCATGTATCTTGTCCAGAAAACTAGGCAACATGGCTCAGAACATATCAATGGGAGCCTCAAATGGGTCAAATCAAAGTAAGTTAAAGAAATCAAGGTGAATGTCTTCCGTTATATTAGGAATGGCTTGATGGACACCAGGTGTAGAAATTTCACTGGTTAAAAGTTCCAGTAAAACCCCAGTCCTTTAATCTAGCACCTGTAACTAGGTTACCAAACTCAAGCCATACCTTTTCCCTATCCTTTAAATTTTCTAACAAGAAAAAAACTTATTTCCAAGCCTCGAAGTAAATGGGAAAGGTGTTTTTTTTTTTCAGCTTTATTGAGATATAATTGACACAGAGCACTGTGTACAGATGATTGTAGAAAACAGTAAATACAAGGGTGGGCAAAAGTAGATTTTTAGCTGTGAGTACACAAAACACCCTTGGGATTGGATAAAAAGTAAAACGATAAGACACGTCCTTCTTTTACTTAGGTGAGTGCAGGATGGTTACTAAACAAACAGTGAAATCATCATCTTGGTGAATTTGAAATCTCACAGGCATCGATGGGACTCCGCAGCAGACATTCAACCACGGAAATCTCCGGTGTTGACCCTAATAATGCCTCCTTCGTGCAAAATGTGAGCAAGAGCCCTGGCACTTCTGAGTGCCTGGAGGCCCCAGGACAAAAGCGGAGCCCTAAGGGGTGCTGGCCACTAGGCGGCCCACTAGGCTCTGGGTTTCTATTTTCAGGCCGATGCGCTTTATTCTTTTTTTCCGGGGGTTCCCACGGCTCGTTTTCTTTCCAGAGCTCCCCACAGGCTTGGCGAGAACCCAGCAAGCCAGGGGCGAGCCGCTTCCCCGCCCCCGGCCCCGCCCCGCCCCGCACGCCGCGCCGGGCACGCCCACCTGCGGTTGCTGACACTTTGTGAGTCTAGCGATTGTTGCGTCTGGTGCCCGCGGTCGGGAAGGTGAGTGCACGCTGCCCTTGAGGATTCCCGCGGGCCTCCCGCAACATGACCCGGTCCTGCGAGCCGCGCAGGGCACCTCCCCGCCCCCCCGAGAGTCCCTCTTCTTCTTGGTGCTTCGTGGGGATCACTTTGGTGACCCTAGTGCTCCAGTTACCCCCCTCCCTTGGTAGGAACCTGGAGAGGGTGTGCGCTCCGGAAACGAACTGGAGAAGGTTGGGGAGCGGGCTGAAGGGTGCCGAAGGCGGGGGCGGGGGTGGCGGTGGCGGCGGGAGCGGGGGACAGGGGAGGAGATTCTCTTGGTGGGTCAGGGTCAGGGTCAAGGGTCCGGTTGGAGGCGCAGGGCTGGGCCCCGGCTGGTGCGGAGCTGGGGTAGAAGGCTCAGCCACAGATCCTCGGGTTGTGCTGGGGCGGTTCCAGGACGGTGGGCCCCTGTAGTGGCGGCGATGAAGGCTGCTGGGTGGTCGGCACTGAGCTTTGCGGGATGCTGGGGCGCCACGGGTGTTTGCCGGGGACGAGGGAATGCCTCCAGCTGAAGCTTGCAGGTGTTTGTGCACGGAGTCGCTCGGGATGGGGAGCCCTCACCTGGGCTGCAGACGAGGGCTTGCTCTCGAGTGCCCTGCGCGTGGGGATGTTGCTGGGGCCCGAGCTGTGCCCGGGAGGGGTGTTTGCGCTGTGCTCCCGGGGTGTGGGGATGCCCGGCTGAGTGGAGTGTGGGTGCCCGGCCGCGCGGGGCTGGGGGAGCCTTGGCTGGGTGTGGCCTGGTGTGCGCTTTGTGGAGCGCGGCGCCTGGAAGCTCGCTGCTGGCTTTGTGCCGGGGCTGGGAGCGCACGTGGAGTCCTTGAGTGAGAATAGCCCTGCGTCCTCGGATTTAGGATTGGGAAGGGCAGGCAGTGCCTTTTGTACATAAAGGTTACAGGCTCATTGTTGCCCCCAAGTCGTATTGGTATTTTGCTCTCCCCCCTGCCCCCCGCCCCTGGGCCCCCCATTAGATTGGGTCCTATCTAGGGAAGATTCGGAAGCAACCTAAGAAAACATTGGTAGCTAAACCTAGTGAGAAATGAGAATCGTAAGAAATGAACAATAAGCAATGGTACTATTGTACAGCTCAAAAACTAAACGCTGAAGGCTATACACTGTCTGCGACGTTTCTTTAAATCTAATGAGTTATGTTATATAAACACTATTAAACGCACTTTTATTGTATAAAAAGACATATTAGGAATCCTCTTTTCTTTGTATGCTTTCAGTTACTGCGATTGCATCAAACAAAGGTTGCTTGCCTAACTTAATCATGCTGTTGTGTGCTTGCTTTCTTGCTGGTTCCAGGAAATTCTAGAGTGATCTTATGCATTTGGATGAGAACAGAATTATATAGACTTTCTAGCTATTTGTTTTCCTATTGTAAATGGGAATGTCTCGCTCAGGGTATTCAGTAAATGTGAATAAAACCGACCTCTCAAGTAATCCTCTTGTAAAAAATGCTGTTAATTATGAGGGCTTTAGGGTTGCGTCGACTTTAGGGCACGATGGCAATGAAATGTTGGACTGGGTATATATATAATTTCAGATTTTAAGAATATGATACGAAAGAAGAGTAAAATTTGACTTGTTTGGAATACTCCTGACTGGTCTCACCATCTGAAGTGAGAACAATCCAGGGTGTAAGACAGGCGGAAGGTTCCCTCGGGGTCACTATAGGTCTATCTCCTTTTTTTAAAGATCCTTCCTCGAATAGGAAAGATCCCTGCTTCTTTTAGCCCTTTAGGACTTTACTTGATGTGTCTCCATCACATTATTTTACATAATTGTTCTAACACATTTTTTTTAGATTTTCAAGCCCACAGGTTAAAAAAAAAAAAAAAAGAAAAAAAAGAAGAGAAATGAAATTACTGAAATGAAAAGGCTAAGGGGGGGGGGAAGACTTCTTAGAAGAGAATTGAGTTTTGAAATGAATTTCAAAAGAAATGGGGAATGATGCATACCTATATGGTGTATCTTTCAGACCTAAAACACTGATATTTGCTTCCTAAATTTACTGTTGAATAAAAATCCAGCTCATCCCCAAACAAACCAAAAGCGAATAGAATGCTATTTAAAGCAAGGGCAGCACATGGCCCACTCCTAGGACCCTTGGATGAAAGCAGGGAACAAGTCTTTAAAATCTTACCAAGTATCTTTCCATTTATTCTGGACTACCCACCTGCTGCCACACCACAGTCCCTGGCTGGTCAAGGAGATTAAATATTTCATTTTTATGCTTGTATTTCCTTACTTTTAGGTCTCTGTGGTCAACCACCAGTGTTCCAATCTATGAAGTTAAAGGTTCCCCCTCAACCTGCATATTTACCTGGGGAGAAAGTATATTATCAATGTAATCCAGGATATTATTATTCCTATTTTTATGGCCTCAGCACCTATTGTGAGAAAAATAACTCCTGGTACCCTATTGATGAAGCTTGTTACAGTAAGTAAATAAAACCTTTCTTTTTTTGTATGCATGTGTGCTTGCTCTGGTGGTGCTGGTGTTGCTTTTAACTTGGATTCGTTTCCCACTGTGGCAATGATGATTTTCTCATGGGAAACGAGGTTTTAGATAGCAAGACAGGTGTTTAAGCTTTGACAAATCTCCTGGGGAAGTTTTTTGTAGGTGTGGTTTGGGTAAATGTGAGTTTATGTTTCCCCTTATAATAGTTAGCTCCAGCAAATACTATTGCACGAATCGACAACAGCGGTGTAGAATTATTTTTATTAAATCTGTTTTAAAATTTGTATAAAAAAATGAATTTGCAAATTTTCTTCTAGAAAAACAATGTCCAACTCCCAAGGTTCCTAACGGTGAAGTCTATGAGCAGTATGAACCACAAACGGGCTTTCAGTTTGATAAAGACGCTTACTTTTATTGCAACTATGGGTAAGTGGCCCCTTAGAGAAAAGAAGGGAAAGGTTACTGGTTCAATATTGTTTTTCTTCTCTTCTTAAACCAGTGGTTCTCAACCTTGGCTGCACACTAGAATCACCTGGGAATCTTTTAAAAACTAATCAGGGTTTTAAAAAGATTCCCAGGTGATTCTAATGTGCAGCCAAAGCTGAGAACCACTGTCTTAAACATTGCCATCAAGGTGATTTCACCTGCTTTCTGTGTGACCAGTTGCACTTGCAGCCAATCAACTCCCGGGCTTTTGAGGGAGACTGAAAACATATGGACTTAATAGAAACTTAAAGGAAAGCTGAATTACATAACCCTTGCTATAGGTAACAATCAGCTTATTGTAAGCATCACAAATGTAGTAATCATGGTGACTTCATCCTTGACAACAACATGCACCCTATTAAAAACAAAACAAGTCTCAGAGTTGAAGGAGGGCTCACAGAACTGTGTTGGTGAAGTCTTTTAATTCTTTACATACTTTCTATCTGGTGGCTCTATACTTTATTGCAAGTGGGGTATTGAAGTCTGTAACTATTATGGTAGAAATGGCTGTTATGTAGAAAGGTGTGTTTCTCCAGTTCTGTTGCTTTCTATATTTTGATGATCTGTCATTGGGTGTCAATGTTTATAACCGTTTTTATCTGCTTGTTAGGTACCTTTTATTAATAATACTTAAGGTCCTTTGTCTCTTGTAAACTTTTTTGATTTTGAGTCTGTTTTACCTGATACTAGTACAGCCACTCCCGCTTTTTGGGGGGGGGGATACTGTTTGCATGGAATATCTTTTTCCATCCATCAACTGATTTTGTCTTTGGATCTCAAATGAGTGTCTTGTAGACAACATATAGTAGGATTATGTGTTCATTCTGCCAACTTCCTTCTTGTGATTAGAGAGTTTGTCATTTAAATGTAAATTTGTGACAAGGAGGGACTTCTGCCTTTGGGGTATATGCTTTCTATATGCCTGGTAGCCTTTTTGGTTCATTTCCTGCATTACTGTCTTCCTTTTATGTTAATTGTCTTTTTTGTAATGAAATGTTAAAAATTATTCCTCATTTCTTTTTGAGTATATTCTATTGCTGTTTTTTATGTGGTAACCATGGGGCTTACATTTAAAATCCAAAAGTTATACCAATCTAAATTGGAATTTATACCAGTTTAATATACAATGCTTAACTCCTTTATAGAGTCATAGCCACCCCATTTGGTTGTTATTGTCTCAAAATTGCATCTTTTTATATTCTTTTAAATGCATTATCTCTTAACTTATATACAAAACAAGATTTGGAGTTAAAAAACAAAGTTACAGGCCTGGCTGGTGTGGCTCAGTGGCTGAGTGTCGACCTATGAACCAGGTGGTCACAGGTTCGATTCCTAGTCAGGGCACATGCCGGGGTTGCAAGCTTGATCCCCAGTGTGGGGCTGCAGGAGGCAGCCGATCAACGATTCTCTCTCATCATCTCTCTATCCCTTTCTCTCTCCCCTTTCCTCTCTGAAATCAATAAAAAATATATATGTATATATTTTTTTAAAAGTTACAGTACTGCTAGTTTTTACACTAAAAATTTTTTCTTTAAATGTATTCTCTTAAATTGTGAAGAGAACAAAATTATGGTGACAAGCTATTTTTAAAACAATACACGCTTTTATAATTGCCCATGTATTTACCGTTAGTGAGAAGTTTATTTCCCATCTGGGTGAAAGTTACTTTCGAGTGCCCTTTTATTTGACCTTGGAAGACTCCTTTGAAAATTTCTTAATATGGAAGTTCTAGTGGCCACAGGCTCCCTCAGCTTTGGTTTACCCTGGACTGTTTTAATTCCCCCTTCACTTTGAGGACAGTTTTGCTGGGTAAAGTATTTTGGGTTTAGAGTTGTTCTTTTCTTTTAGCACTTTTAGTACATCTACCCACTGTCTTCTGGGTTCCAAATTTTCTGATGATATACTGATTATATTATTAAGAACCCCTTGTATGTCATGATTTATTCCCTCTCCTAGTTCAATATTCTCTGTCTTTGGTTTTTGAGTGTTTGATTACAGTAGTCCTTATGTATCATTGGGGGATTATTTCCAGCACACCTCCCCACCCCCTTGCTGATACTAATCCAAGTCCCTGGTATAAAAGGACATGGTATTTGCCCTTAACCTATGGACATCCTCCTGTGTACTTTAAATCACCTCTAGACTACTTATAATACCTAATACAATGTAAAGGCTGTATAAAATAGTTGTTACACTGTGTTGTTCATGGAATGATGACAAGAAAAAGAAATCTGTACTTTTTCTTTTTAAGAATATTTTCAGTTCTTGGTTGGTTAAATCCACAGATGTAAAACCTACAGATCTGGAGAGTCTACTGTATTGTGTCTTGGTGTAGGTCATTTTGAAATCATTTTGCCTGGTGGTTATTGAGCTCTTAGGTGTTTATATTCCTGTCTGTTATCAAATTTGGGGAGCTGTGAGCCTTCATATTCTTTATATATTCTTTTTGCCCATTTCTGTCTTCTCATTTTGGAATTATCACAATGTGCATGTTGGTCCACTTGATGGTATCCCACAGGTCCCTTAAGCTCTGTTAATTTTTCTTCATTTTTTTTCTTTCTGTTCTTTAGACAATTTTTATTGTCCTAACTTTATGTTCACTGATTCATTCTTTGGCCTGCTCAAATCTACCTTTAAAACCTCTAGTGAATTTTTCAAGGCATATTGTACTTTTAAATTCCAGAATTTTTTGTTGTTTTTTTCTGTTTTTTTATTAATCTGCTTATTGATATTTCAGTTTGTTCACACATCATTTTCTTAACCTTCCTTCATTTTTTTCATTTAGTTCTTTGTGCATCTCTCAGAGTTATTCTGAGGCCTTTGTTTAATAATTCTGCCATCAATGCCTTTATCAGGGACAGTTTGTTGATTTTTTAAAAAATGGATCATACATGCCTCTTTCTTGTTGTGCCTTGTGATTTATTTTATTTTTAAATTTATATTGAATCTAATAATGTGGTAACTCTAGAAATCAGCTTCTTTACCTTAGACCTTGCTATTTTTTGGTATTGTCTTTGGATACTTTCATTGTAGTTTGGTGTCTCTGTGCTGAGGATCAGCTCGAGATATAAACTGAAGGTCTTCTCAGGTTGTTTCTGAGTCTTGCCCTGAGCACATGCACCCAATTTCTAATTTTCTATATATATGCAGTTCTTTTTGAAGGTCCTGGTTTTTAATATTTGCCTCCTAAGAGAGGTAAAGAAAAATATGTAGTAGAGAGAAAAAGGTGCAGGATCTTTAAATCCCCTGAAAGTCGTTTCAGCTGGGGAGGAAAGGGCCAGCTAGAGAAGCAGATGCTACAATGGCCTCCCATCTCTTTGTCCACTTCTCTGTGATCCGCAGCAGTAATCAGAACACAGTTTTCTGATATTTGTAGGGCAGGGCCTTTTTGCCCCCCTGGCTCTTGCAGGCTGCTTGAGGAATACAGACACAGCTGCCTGACACATTGTGGATGGTGGGGGATGTATAGCTGCTATTTTCCTAAGAGCTGAAATTACGTTTACTTGTTGGAGTCTTTCCCTGGAAATTTCAAGCCCTCAATAGACTAGTTCAAAAATAGTTAAATCAAGCAGATCCTGCTATTGAAATTGTTGTCTAGTTGGAGTGACAAAGTCCTACTCTGCCATCTCCTCAGAATTCTCTCTTAAAACACTAAAATATGGAGAAAATGAGTGAACCTTCTGAAACTGTACAAACCGTTTCACTATTTTTTAACTTGATCAAGTAAAAATAATGGAACATCCATTTAATAGTTATATACACAGCGACTGCTAAAGCATTTTGAGGGGTACCAATTATTTAAGACACAGATTTTTTTCTCTCAGAAACTGTATCTTTTTTGAGAAACACAATATAGACATATGTGATGGCAAAATAGTAAAGGAGAAGTACCAAATAGTAGTACATGATTATTGCAATGAGAATCCAGAAGGAAGAGAGTACTGTGAATTTAAGTAATCAGAGATTTCATCAAGTAGTATGTCTCAGCTATCCTAAGAAACACATCCTGATTTAAAGAATACATGCATACCTTGCTTTATTGTGCTTTGCTTTATTGCACTTTGCATATATTGCATTTTTATCAATATCCAAGCATAACCCTCCACCGGCAAAAAAGTCACACCTTGGCTGAAGGCTCAATGATGATTAGCTTTTTTTTTTTATTAAGCATAAAGCATTTTTAAATTAAACTATATACATTCTGTCTTTAGACATAATGCTATTGAACACTTAATATACTACTTTATCGTATAAATATAACTTCATATGCACTGGTCAACCAAAAGTTTTGTATGGTTCGAGTTCTTGTGATAATCGCTTGATGGTGGTGGCCTGGAACCGAACCCATGATATCGCTGAGGTATGCCTGTATTAATAAGAGCTAAAACTTACCTAGCACTCACTATTAACTCATCTAATACTCAAAACAGCCCCATGACATATATACTATTATCTCCTCTTCATAGATGAGGAATGTGGAAAGGGAAACATGAAGGGACTTGCCCAAGCTCAAATAACCAGTCAGTGCGAGAGCTGGGACTCGAATCCAGTAGGCAAGCTCCAGAGCCTTGCCTCTGTGCTGAGTTGTGGTGTGACTGAGCAGAATGGAAGGAGCAAAGCCATGGACATGAATGTGTTATGCCCAGGAGAGCAGAGAGGCCAGCCTGCCAGGCAGGGCAGATGTATTTAGATATCTTTGCTCTTGGCCCATGTGTGTGCAAATGCAGAGACTGTTTCATTACATTCCAGATTTGGTTAGAACGTTCATGATAGTGTGCTATGTAAGAAAATTCCCCCTCAACTTATTATAGTGCAGAAAACAACTATATGAAATGTTCCTCTTTATTATGTACATCTTGTTAACCGGTAAATAAAACAGTAACCTTTTTTTCCCCCTTCATTTAGTTATTACTTAAAAGGTGAACCAATTTTAACTTGTAAACTTTCTGGAGACACAGTGTATTGGGGCGGTGATATCCCAACATGTGAAAGTAAGTAAATTTCCACTTTAGAATTTAGACCAGCAATTCTCAATATTTTTGGCCTGGGGGACCCACTTATGCTGATTTTTTTTTTAAGTAAAGTATAATTGATATGTAATAGTATATTAGTTTCAGCATAGTGATTCATTTATGTGCCTTACAATGTAATCACTATGATAAGTATAGTAACCATTGTCACTATTCAAATGTATTACATTATTATTGTACTAGAGGCCTGATGCACGAAATTCATGCAGGAGGAGGCCTTCCTTTCCCCATCTGCCAGCACTGGCTTCCCCTCACAGCCCTGGCTTCGTCCGGAAGGACGTCCGGTCTAATTAGCATATTATGCTTTTATTATTATAGGTTCCCTGTGCTATGTATTACATGCTGGTGACTTGATTCATTTTTTAAAATATATTTTTATTGATTTCAGATAGAGGAAGGGAGGGAGAGAGAGATAGAAACATCAGTGATGAGAGAGAATCACTGATTGGCTGCCTCCTGCATAACCCATACTGCTGGCCAAGCCTGCAACCTGGGCATGTGCCCTGATCTGGAATTGAACCATTACTCCCTGGTTCATGGGTCAAAGCTCAGCCTCTGAGCCACACTGGTCTGGCATTGATTTATTTTATAACTGGAAATCTATACCTTTTATTCCCCTTCTCCTTATTTACCCATCCTCCCAGCCCCCTTTACTCTGCAACCATCAGTTTGTTCTCTGTATCTATAAGTCTATTTCTATTTGGTTTGTTTCTTATTTTAGATTCCACATGTCATAAAATCACGTGGTATTTTCTTTCTCTTTCTGACTTATTTCATTTTGTATAATACCCTCTAAGTCCATCAATGTTATTGGCAAATGATGAGATTTCATTCTTTTTTTTTTGTCTGATAATATCCCATTGCATATGGATGCATATTTGTATACTACCTAATAAAATAGTAATATGCAAATTGACCATCACTCCAACACACAAAATGGCCACCACCAGATGGCCGGCAGGGGAGGGCAGTTGGGAGGGACCAGGCCTGAAATGGAGGGCAGTTGGGGGCAACCAGGCTGGCAGGGGAGGGCAGTTAGGCATCAATCAGGCTGCCAGGGGAGTGGTTAGGGGCAATCAGTCAGGTGAGTGGTTGGGAGCCAACAGTCCTGGATTGTAAGAGGCATGTCCCAGATTGGAGAGGGTGCAGGCTGGGCTGATGGACACCCCACCACCACCGTGCACAAATTTCATGCACCAAGCCTCTAGTATTATATAAATATATATATACATATATGTGTGTGTGTGTATATATATGTATATATATGTGTGTGTATGTATCACCTTTTTAATCCATTCATCTATTGATGGACACCTAGGTTGTTTCTAAACCGTGGCTATTATAAATAATGCTATAATGAACCTAGGGGTGTATATATCTTTTGAATTAGTGTTTTTGTTTTCTTCTGATAAATGCCAACAAGTGGAATGGCTGGGTCAAATTGTACTTATGTTTTTAATATTTTGAGGAACCTCACAACTGTTTCTGATAGTGGCTGCACCAAATTACAATCTCACCAACAGTGTAAGAGGGCTCCCTTTTCTCCACATTTTTGCCCTTTATGTTTTTAATTAACAAAGATTCCAAAGAGCTTCACTTTATGTGATTTATGTCTATTGATATTTATTATATTGGAATGAAAACAAGTTTCTAAAATAATTATTCATTAATATAAATTTTTAAAAAAACAGTGAAGTCGATGCATGTTTAATTATATTTTATAAAAAATTTTAAAATGTCCAAAAACAAATTGTGAGAATGGTAGCATTGTTTTACACTTTCATAAATCTCTTCAAAATCTGGCTTAAAGGAAGATACTTAGATTCAATCTGTTGTGAAATAACTCATTTTGTAGCTTCTGGAACATTTCACTGTACTCGTAAGGATTAAAGTGAAAAAAAGACATATCTTAGTATAATTGTGAACCAATGAATTAGCAAATATTTATAAATTATAAAGCATTTCTCAACTATCAGTGAAGCTTTAATCACATGCATATTTTCTCCTCAAATTTTCAGCAAACCTTATGATGACTAGAACAAAACTTAGCATAGCCTTATAGATAAATATTGGTATTTCATTTAGGTATTTAAGAAAATCAGTTTTCTTTTGAAAGTTCATTTCTACATGGTTTGACTTTGGGGTAATAAGATTTTTTCACAGAAACATACTAAATGGGTAGTAGATTCACCACTAGATTATAGAAATCACATGTTAATGAATTTATTGAATTTATTTTACTAAATGTTGTCTTAATCTTTCATTTCCCTCTAATTTCCTCTGTTCTCTCTCTCTCTCTCTCTCTCTCTCTCTCTCTCTCTCTCTCTCTCTCTCTCTCTCTCTCTCTCTCTCTCAGAGATTTTATGTGGAGAACCTGGAATAATAGAAAATGGAAAACGCACAAACAGCTGGAGGGTTGAATTTGAATTTAATGAAGTAGTGACTTATACTTGCGACCCTTCAGATGGACCTCAGGAGTATTCACTTGTTGGAGAGAGCAAGCTTTCTTGTTCTGGGCCTGGCGAATGGAGTAGTGGCCCTCCTCAATGTAAAGGTAATGATATTTCCATTTATTCTTCATTTGTAAATACAGTAGAAACACTTTGTAGATAGTTTTACCTATAAGTAAACAAAGAGTCATATGTGCTTCCTCCTCCTGTTAAATTGACTTTTAATTTATGACAAGTTGAAACAAAAATAATTCTAGTTGTAGGAGTCCCCACCTCCAACATGTTCTCGGCACTTCAGTTTATTCAATGTGAACTACTGTGTACATGTATGTTAGGGTTTTTTGCTTGGAAGGACCAAAAACTAAACACACACTGGCTTAAAAATAAGTTCTTTTTATATTAAAATGTCTGAGATATATCACAATAGGTAATGGTGGAATAAATTGTAAAAGACCGACTCTCTTACTGAAAACAATGATAAACTCTGTACACACATTTTTTTTAAATGTTTAATTCTTTTTTTAAAAAATATATTTTATTGATTTTTTACAGAGAGGAAGGGAGAGGAATAGAGAGCTAGAAACATCGATGAGAGAGAAACATTGATCAGCTGCCTCCTGCACACCCCCCACTGGGGACGTGCCCACAACCAAGGTACATGCCCTTGACTGGAATCAAACCCGGGACCCTTAAGTTCTCAGGCCAACACTCTATCCACTGAGCCAAACCGGTGCTGGCTGTACACACATTTTTAAAAAAACAGTGTTTAAGGCACTAGGGAGTAAATTCAAAACAAGGTAACAGAATAATAAAACTAAAATTCAGTGAAATTGAAAACATATAATAGTACAGAAAATTCAGTGAAACTAACACCTGCTTTTTAGAGAAGATTGATAAAATAGATATACCTACAGCTAGAATGACAAGTAAAAGGATGGTATTTATTATCAATATCAAGAATGAGTCCAGCTGGTGTGGCTCAGTGGTTGAACATTAACCTAGGAACCAAGAGGTCACCAGTTTGATTCTCAATCAGGGCACATGCTTGGGTTGCAGGCTCAAACCCCAGTAGAGGGTGTGCAGGAGGCAGCCAATAGGTCATCAATGTTTCTATCTCTCTATCCCTTGCCCTTCCTCTATCTCTAAAAATCAATAAAAACATTTTTAAGTGAGAAGACAACACTGAATATCCTGTAGATGTAAGGAATAATGAATAATAAGTCAATATTACAAAAAACATTATGCATATAAATTTGACAACTTAAATGAAATTGACAAATTCCTGGAAAGACACAAATTACTGGTGTCTACTGATAGATGAATGGATAAAGAAAATGTGATACCTACACACAAACGCATATACACATACAATGGAGTATTACTTAACAATAAACAGAATGAAATCTTGCCAATGGAGACAACATGGCGGACATATGTAAAGGGTATTATAAAAATGAAATAAAAAAGAAAAGACAACTATATAATTTTACTTATATGTGGAATCTAAAACGACAAAACAAATTAACGAACAGAAACAGAGACACAGACACAGAGAACAGATAATGGTTGCCAAAGGCGAGGGGAGTGAGTAGAGGGGTGGGTGAAAAGAAAATACTGAGTGCGATGAGACTGACCTTGAATCTTCACCCAAAATTTTCAGGAAAACGCTTTTAAACATGGGACCATATTTTTTTAAAAAAGGACTTTGTAACTTCTAAACCCTGCTCTGCCACTTAGTTGGATTAGCTTGGCTAAGTTTACTTCTCTCTCTAAGGCTCAGTTTTCTTGTTAGTAGAATGGTATTAGCCCAACAAGGTGGTCCTATGATAAAAAAAAAAAATACTTTTTTTTAAGACACAAAATACCAAAACTACTGAAAGATATAGGTAACCCGTATAGTCCTATATTTATTAAAGAAAGAGAGTTAAAACCTTCCCTCAAGGAGAACTGCAGACCCAGATGGCATACCTGGGGAATTCTACCAAACATTTTAGGAATAGACAATAGCACCTCTACACAAACTCCTCAAAAAATATAAGAGAAGGGAATACTTCTCAACTTATTCCATAAGGACAACATTAGAGTGATACCAAAACCAGACAAAGACATTGCAAGAAAATTACAAACAATAGCCTTAATAAATATAGAGCCAAAACTTTATACAAACAAAATATTAACAAATCAAATCCTATCATATATAATACAAATAATGCATCATAACCTATTAACATTTATCCCATAAATGCAAGGTTGGTCCAAATTTAAAAATTAATCAGTGTAATTTATAATATCAAGAGACTGCAAAGAAGAAAACAACATCATCTTATTAGATGCCCCCAGAAAGCAATTGACAGAACTCATCATCTTTTCATAATAAGACTTCTGAGCAAACTAGAAATCTTAACTGGATAAAAGGCATTTATAGAAATCTTAGAGCTTACATTAATTTTAATGGTAAAAACTAATTTATTGCCCTAACTGGTTTGGCTCAGTGGATAGAGCGTCGGCCTGCGGACTGAAGGGTCCCGGGTTCGGTTCCAGCCGAGGGCATGTACCTTGGTTGTGGGCACATCCCCAGTGGGGGGTGTGCAGGAGGCAGCTGATCGATGTTTCTCTCTCATCAATGTTTCTAACTCTCTATCCCTCTCCTTCCTCTCTGTAAAAATCAATAAAATATATTTTAAAAAAAACTAATTTGTTTTCTCCCAAGGTGGGAACAAGGCAAGTATATTCGCTCTCACCACTCTATTCAGCATCCTACTGGAGGTCCAACAACAAGGCAACAAAGAAATAGGCTATATGTATGAAAGGAAGCAATAAAATAGTCTCTAAACTTATGACATTGTCTGTGTAGACACTTCCAAAGACTTTAATTTTAGCTAGGTTGTGAAAGAAAAGATCAACCTGCAGAAATCAATTACATGTCTATGTAACACTAACAGCCAGTAGAAACTGAAATTTTAAAATTGCTATTTAGAGCAGTCATGGCGAACCTTTTGAGCTCGGCGTGTCAACATTTTGAAAAACCCTAACTTAACTTTGGTGCCGTGTCACATATAGAAATTTTTTTGATATTTGCAACCATAGTAAAACAAAGACTTATATTTTTGATATTTATTTTATATACTTAAATGCCATTTAACAAAGAAAAATCAACCAAAAAAATGAGTTTGCGTGTCACCTCTGACACGCGTGTCATAGGTTCGCCATCACTGGTTTAGAGCATCTCCAAAATACATGCGCATAAATCTATCAATATATGTGAAAAGATGTGAATGCTAAAAACTACTAAGCACTAAGACCCCTGAGGGGTCTCAGATTACAAGATGGCACAGGCTGGGCTGAGGGACAACCCCCCCCCCCCCCCCCGGCCCCATGCACAAATTTCGTGCATCGGGCCTCTAGTCCTGTATAATAAAACCCTAGTATGCAATTAAGAAAGACCTTAAGTAAGGAAGACCTAAGTAAGGAAATTAAGAAAGACCTTAATATATGAAGGGACATACGTTGGTCATCAATTGGAAGACTCAGCATAATAAAGACATTAATTCTCTGTTTTTTGATGTATAAATTTGGCACAGTCCTGATAAAAAGCCAAGAAGAACTTTTTGTAAATTGATAAACTGATTCTAAAACTTATGTGAAATGCAAAAGAACTAGAATAGTCAAAACAATTTTGAATGTGATTGAAGGATGCACTCTTCTGGATATCAAGAGTCTATATAAAGTCTACTTACTATAAGGTATATAGCTGTATAGGACAATGGAACAGAATAGTGAGTCCAGAATTAGACCCTTGCAAATATGTCCAGTTGATTTTCATCTCAGATATGCAAACAAATCAGTGGTAAAATGATCCTCTTTTCAAAAATGGTACAGGCACAATTTGGCTTCTATATCGGGGGGTGGGGGGGAAGCACCAGAACCTATGTAAGCACCATTCGCAAACATTTACTCAAAATGGGTCATAGACTTACATGTAAAACCTAAAACGATAAGACTTTTACAAGAAAACTTAGGTATTTGTGACCTAGCCAAATGCTTCTTAAATACAGCCCATAAAGCATGATTTTTTTCAAAATTTTAACAAATTGGATGTTCCAAACGCAAAACTTCTGGTCTGCAAAAGACTAAGAGAATGAAAACAAAGCAATAAATAGAAAATATCTGCGAAGCAGACATCTGAGAATGAACTTTTGTCTACAATATATTGAGAACTCTCAAAGCTCAGTAAGAGAATACAGATTTTTAAAATAGGCAAAAGACTTGAATATAGCTATTTCACCAAACATGAAATACAGATGACAAAAAAAGTAAATGAAAATTTGCTCAATATCATTAGTAATTATAAAAATGTAATTTAAAAAAACCCACAAAGATGCCACTAACCACCTTTTAAAATGTCTGACATAAAAACAAGTCTAAGTATTAACTTTCAACTTTATCTCAGCCCTGTGTGTTTATGTAATGGTCTACAACCTAAAATTAGTTTGTTTTTTTTATCTCTAGGTTTCAGTCTAAAATGTTTGGAAAACATGGCCGTAATTCCATTGGCCTTTTTGTTTCTTGAACATCCCAGTTCATATGTGGTGATGTCACCTGAGAATATTTTCTTTGCATATCTTTGCATGGCTAGCTTCTTTTCAACTTTTAAATTTCAGCTCAACTATTTTCTTTTCATAAGAGTCTTTCCGGCCTTTTGAAACGTATCATAATGAAACATATCACAGGGTATCATAATCAGCGTTAGCATGAAGTTTTTAAAAATCTTTAGAGCTAACAAGTATCACAAGTGACATTTGAACTTACCCAGAATTTTTACCTGGTAGATTTTCTCAAAATTTGCAGTAGAAAAAAATGTATGAAATAAAAAAAAAATCTATAACAGTGGTTCTCAACTTGGCTGCACATTAGAATCACCTGGGAATCTTTTTAAAATCCTGATTTCTGGGCCTCATCCTCTGGAAATTCTTTTTCTTTGTTACGGGGTGGGGCCACAACATTAGTAACAAAGAAACAGAATTTCCGGAGGATGAGGCCCAGAAATCAGGATTTTAAAAAGATTCCCAGGTGATTATAATGTGCAGCCAAGGTTGAGAACCACTGATCTATAATGACTGTTTGTTCTAGATGGAAAAAGTTAGATTTTTAAAATATTTTTTTATTGATTTTAGAGGGGGGGGGGGGGAGAGAGAGAGAGAGAGAGAGAGAGAGAGAGAGAGAGGGAGAGAGAGAGAGAGAGAGAGAAAGAAAGAAACATCAATCACCTGCCTCCTGTTCGTACTCTGACCAGAAATAGAACCCGCAACCTAGGTACATGCCCTGACCAGAATCACGCCAGCGACCTTTCGGTGCATTGGATGATGTTCAACCAACTTAGCCACACTGGCCAGGGCACATAAAAAAGTCTTTTTTAAAAAAATAGCATCTTGTCTTTCATTTCTTCTCTTTCTACTGGAAATTTCTACTTTGCACTATCTTTTCTAGCACTGGGTTAAGGCAACTTTCTATTAATTCTGAAATTTCTCTGCTTCTCAGTGGTACAGTGTGAACCACCAGTACTCAAATATGGAAAACCATTGTCAGAAATGAAAGAAAAATTTTTCTACAAAGATGAGGTTGCATTTGAATGCCTGAAGGGTTTCTACCTTAATGGCAGCAACCCAGTGTTCTGTGGTGGAAACAGTACTTGGGAGCCTGAGATGCCCACATGTATTAAAGGTACATATTATATCTTTTCTTTCTTTTTTAAGGTTTTATTTCTTTGACATTAAATATCAGTGATACACCATAATTGAAAAGAAGCAATTTTAGTAATTAACTATCTTGTATTCCTATCCATGACGGATGTATGACACAAAGTTCATATAGACTTTGGCTGTTGTGATTTTGTATGTGTTCATAGGGTTCTTAGCACATTATTATGTGCTAAGTATAATATATCACATAAGTATATAAATATATAAGTATATATAAGTATAAAAGTATAAGTATACTTATAAATTATATAAGTATATAACTAAGTATATCACGTAGTATATAAATTTATCTTGTTCATATTTTTATGTATAAAAATGTTTAGTAACCCCTTTTTGGTATAAATTTAATGAATTATGGGAATTTTTACCTAAATAAGAATGGAAGTCATAATTTTTTTAAAATATATTTTATTGATTTTTTACAGAGAGGAAGGGAGAGGGATAGAGAGTTAGAAACATCGACGAGAGAGAAACATCGATCAGCTGCCTCCTGCTCACCCTGTACTGGTACACACAACCAAGGTACATGCGCTTGACCGGAACCGAACCTAGGACCCTTCAGTAGGTAGGCCGACGCTGTATCCACTGAGCCAACCGGTTAGGGCGGAAGTCATAATTTATATAAATGAAAAGTGGTAATTTTCAGTTGATTGATCCTACATTATGTTTCCAATGTCATAACCTATTTTAAGTCATATTTATATCTTACAAAAATTGTTTGAATTCATGTTAACACTCATTCATCACTTTTAGTAAAAGGATAAAGAACATATTTATAGCCATTTTGATTGTTATTTTTCCTGATTCTAAAATTATTTGCCATTTTCCATAAACAGGTATGTATACTTGGGCAAGTTATTTAAATTTCTAATGTATTTGCTTACATGTAAAATGACTTAATGCCTTCCTAACTGGGTGATAATACAGCTTAAATTGGTTGCACTTAAACCACTTAGCATTAATGCCTGGCACTTGGTAGCCTCTTAAAGGGAGTTCATATATGACTTAATTGATATTAGTGAAGAGGAAGACCTGTGGCGTTTGTTTTCTAACATGTATGCTTTTTGTGTCACCAATTTTGCTATTTTATTTATTTTTAATATATTTTTATTGATTTCAGAGAGGAAGGGAGAGGGGGAGAGAGAGAGAAACATCAATGATGAGACAGAATCACTGATCGCTGCCTCCTGCATGCCCCACACTGGGGATTGAGCCTGCAGCCCGGGTGTGTGCCCTGACCAGGAATCGAGCCGTGACCTCCTGGTTCATAGGTCAACACGCAACACTGAGCTAACTTTGCTATTTTAATTCACTTGCCCCATTTAAAGGTATCTTCTTGGTCCAGGACTGTGTGTCATTCCCAGACTGCAAGTTCTTTTTATACAGTACAATTTGAACTGGGAAATTTCTGTTGTCTCTAGAACAAGACTGGTGTTTATACTACCTCATACGATTATTCTTTTTCTCTTTACTGGGCGTTTCTCTTTGGTAACAGAAACTAAATTTCATACCAACTTAAAGGCAGGAAAAGTCATTATGTATAGAAATGAAATGGAGGATTTCTTGCAGGGACTACTCAACCACTCAGCCTAAGACTTGAGAGATTATTTTCATGAGGTGGAAGGAGTTGTCTTCCTGATTCCAGGGCTGTTCTCTGGCTTCTCTTTGGTTTCAGGAAAAGCAAGAGACGAGGAATAGTGGGAAAGCATTAGCCTGGGCTGACCTCACGCAAGGCCCTAATCTGGTTTCACTTACTCATGGAACATCATTTCTGTGGACTTTAATTTCCTATTGTTTAAAGAGGGTGTTGAACACAAATCTCAATCACTGGCTTCTAATTTGCTTATTTCCTGTTGTCCTAAGACTTTAAAGAATTGAGGGGAATTATACATGTTAACATGGTAATTAGAACACCTTTTTATAATTCCTGTATACCTGGCACCTGGTAGTCTCCTTGAGTATCTTAGTTGAGTGTTGTGAGGTTGGGGGGTGGGAAAGAGATGGTTTTGGGGTGGATTGATATCTAAGATTGCACGTGAAGTTTATACTCATTGACCCATCCATGTTTACCTGCATGGTCCTAGTGGGTATGTGTACTGTGGGATACTGTGTTTGTTGATATGCTCTTTTGAAAGAGTTGACCATGATAACTCATAAAGGATTTATAAAACACATATAGTTTAATGTTTGAAAGAAGAGGAGAGAATTAATGTGAGGAAAAGCGTATGAAGAGAAAAATGACAAGGATCATTTTTAGAAATCATAACTCCCCATGGTATTATTAACCAATTTTTATTATTAGAGAAAACTATAAAAAAGAACCAATAGCAACATATCATGGTGATAAAGTAGATCTGATTGTGCTATGAAAAAAATGTTCAAGAAATATTAAGCAGAAGAAAAAAGCATACAAATTATTTGGTTTGATACTATCTAGATGGTATATATTTTTTTAAATATATTTTATTGATTTTTTACAGAGAGGAAGGGAGAGAGATAGAGAGTTAGAAACATCGATGAGAGAGAAACATTGATCAGCTGCCTCCTGCACATCCCCCACCGGGGATATGCCCACAACCCAGGTACATGCCCTTGACCGGAATCGAACCCGGGACCCTCCAGTCCGCAGGCCGACGCTCCATCCACTGAGCCAAACTGGTTTCGGCAAGATGGTATATTTCAAATACATTATGTTTACTCTGAACACAATATTTTTATGATTTGTTTTTAGTTAACTTCTAAGGTTTTCATTATAAAATATAAAATAGTAGTGAACTTTTTTTATGTAGGTACCTGTGTAAATATATTTAGGTCATATTCTCAGAAGTAGAAACCCATAGTTTGGAAAGTATCCATATTTTTAACTTTGAGGAATAATTAATCTTTCTGGAAAATAAAAAAAAATCAGCCCTGAGTGGTTTTGCTCAGTGGTCAGAGGGTCAGCCCTGGGATCGAAGGGTCATGAGTTCAATTCCCAATTGAACTACAGTGGTTACAGGTTCCTTAGCCCTGATAGGGGCGTGTGCAGGAGGCAACCAATCCATGTTTCTCTTTCTCCCCCTCTTCATTCCCTTTCACTCTCTCTGGAAATCAATGGGAAAAATATCCCCAGGTGAGAATTTAAAAAAATCAAATCCATATCTTTATTAACTGATGAATGGAATAAAATTTATTTTTCCAGGTTTCAAGCCTACTCATCCAACCAAACCTCCACTTTCAAGATATCCAGGTTCAGTAACTCTTTATCCTACTTCTATTGTTAAGAACTTTGTATGCTGATGGTGAAAAGTATTATCTTCTTTTAATTTGCATTTCTTTATTAATGAGGCTGAACCTTTTTTTGTCTACATTTATTTATTCATGACCTTTGCTCAGTTTTCTGTTAAGTTTCTAAAATGTTTTTGTTGTTGATTGTGAGAGCTCATTACAAGTTAAAGACCTTTTAATATATAGTGAATATTTTTCCAGGTTTTTTTAACCTTAATTTTACTAGTTAGTTTTCTTTTAATATTTTTATACTATACTACTGGATATAGATTTCTTTTTATATCTTTTGTTACATGAGTAGTATACAAATGTATTTTGTATATTTTCAAACATTACAAAAATATACAGAGCAAAAAATTAGTTCATCTCTTTTTCTAGTTCATTGTCATTGTTAGTAATTTAGGTATATTTTTATTCATTTCTAATGTATAAGAATACATCATATCCTTATAATGTTATACATATTTGGGCATTTTTTTTCTTAACTAGAAATAGAATCACATTGTTCATACTTTTCTAAAACTCTCACATTTTACACTTACTATCTTAGATTGGGATTGTATTTAGATTTATCCCCATCCTTTTTTAAAGACAACTTTAATATACACCATATCTTAAATAACTATTCTCCTATAATAGTCCGTTATATGTGCAGAAGTTTTATATTAATAGGCAGTTGAATGTATTGATCTTTTCACTAATGGCTATGAGTGTTGTCTTTCTTATAAAAGCTTTAAGTTCAAATTATATAAGCATTTTAATCATTTATTCTGATTGCATTCTTTACATTTAAATCACTGGTATATCTGAAATTCATTATGGAATGTGGAATTAGATTATGTTCTCCACTTAATAGTTCTGAGTCAGTGGTTCTCAACCTTCTGGCCCTTTAAATATAGTTTCTCATGTTGTGACCCAACCATAAAATTATTTTCGTTGCTACTTCATAACTGTAATGTTGCTACTGTTATGAGTCCTAATGTAAATATCTGATATGCAGGATGGTCTTAGGCGACCCCTGTGAAAGGGTCGTTCGACCGCCAAAGGGGTCGCGACCCACAGGTTGAGAACCACTGATCTTAGGGGAAAACTGTCAGTATTTCACCATTGACTATGATGCTAGCTATGGGTATTGTTCTTTTTTTAAATAAATGGCCTTTATTATATTAATGTTTGTATTCCAAATCAACTTCTAATTTTTAATTCCTCCTCCTTTAAAAATTTTAGGTAGAATCATATTTCATTCAAGGCTAATTTGAGACTACAGTAATGATAAACTTGCTTGCTATTCCACACAGTATTGTCACAGGAAATTTCGGTGCATAGGGAAAAGTTTGCTGACATTTAGTATAAACTTTGAATATTTTATAATTCTATCTTTAATAAGAAACAACTTATAAGGAAATTATAAGTTTAATTTAATTTAGTTTAATTTAACTTTTATACAAATGTTAAAATCAATGAAGTTATAGATCTTTAAGCTTTATTTAGTCTTTCCTTTTTTTAAATTATTTCCATTATGCCATTTTTTTTTCTAGGATATCCCAAGCCTCTTGAATCACCACCAATTGAAGAGATTTTCGAAATAGGTATTTATCATGAGACCTTAGAGTCCTACATAAATATATTATGTTCCAATTATTTCAGGTTAGGGAAAAAAAGATGTCAAAAATGATTAGTAATAATTGACATTTATAGCAATAGTATGTGTAGACACATGCATGTAATTTTCTCTAATCTTGAGAATTTTAGTTGTCCTATTAATCTTTAACCTGGTGTGGTAAGTACAGCACAAAACAATGACAAGTGAGGTTCCTATTAAGGGTTTCACAAGACACATCCTATACCCGGAATCTATTTGAAGTGTTCTGTAATCAAAGGGATTTGGATGTATTAGCGGTCATGCTAAAACTAGAATGATGCTTTATTTTTGCTGTAGTTTTTAGATGATCAAATCAAAAGTAAAATGAAACTGTTATCTGGGACCCATACATGTTCAGTATCTTTAAAACTACTTTTCATTTCTTCTCAGATCCAGGAATCATTGCTCTAATTATTCTCACTATACGTAAGTATCTCAAACATGAATACCACTTAAAATATTACTGTGCTTTCTTTTCTAATGACTTTCTAGTTTCTCTAGTGTTTATAGCTTGAACCGAAGCAAACCAGTGTAGAAAAAAACCTGACCTTTCCATATGATATGCACCTTAATAACTGTTGGTGACTGTACATTCATTTATATTCTATATGTCCACTTAATAACAAACCCTAATTATTTTTCAAGATAATTAGTTATATGACTTTTAATCTCAAGTGTTCTTCAGGTCATTTTCTAAACTAAACTGGACACTTTTCTGACTTACCGTGGATTATTCAGTGGTTCTCAACCTTCCTAATGCCGCAACCCTTTAATACAGTTCTTCATGTTGTGGTGACCCCCAATTTCATTGTTACAAATTGAACATAATTAAAGCATAGTGATTAATCACAAAAACAATATGTGAAATTATATATGTGTTTTCCGATGGTCTTAGGCGACCCCTGTGAAAGGGTCGCGACCCACAGGTTGAGAACCACTGAAAGTGATTCCAGGGAACTAGGTTTAGATCCGGAAGAGTCCAGATGGAATATGAATGTATATGTGCTTAAGTATATTTCTGACCACTGAAATGTAACCGACAGTAATTTATTTTGCTAGAATTTGAAACTTAGATATTATTGAGAGTTACATGTCATTTGTTTTCTGGTTTCTTATAGTTGTTGGCATTGCAGTAATTTGCACCTGTGTGTACAAATGTCTTCAAAAAGGAACAAAAGGGGTAAATTAAACATGTTTCTTCTAATTTATTTGTCCTTCTCACTCTTGAAATACTTTTGTCACTTTTGTTTTTAAAATGTGCTACCTTAGAGTACCATCCAAATTACATTTCTTTACTAAAATTATTTTCAGCTGCTTTTAATATCAATGCAACGAAAGTAATTGGTGGAGAATTATTTCAGGTATTACAGCTGTTAAATTTTTTAAGTTTAGGTTCTGCAGCAAATCATGGACCATGATGAGCCCTTTCCAACTCTAGGTATACCCTATTTTCTAAAGGGAGTAGTGGCCAAGATTAAATTTAAAATAGTTCACTGCTCTACATGCAGACGTGAACTATTTTAAATTTAATCTCTTTCATATGTGGAAGCTGATGAACAAAATAGATCCACAGACATAGAAGCATTGCCCTAGCCAGTTTGACTCAGTGGATAAAGCTTCAACTCGTGGACTGAAGGGTCCCAGGTTCGATTCCAGTCAAAGGCATGCACCTTGGTTGCAGGTTCCCCAGGGCTGGTCTGGGTGTGCAGGAGGCGACCAATGGACGTCTTTCTCCCTTCCACTCTTCCTAAAAATATCCTCAGATGAGGATTAACAACAGACTGTTGAATCTCAGTGGGAAGGCAGGGTTGAGTGAGAAGAGATTAACCAAAGGATTTATGTGCCTAGCCCAGTGATGGCAAACCTATGACATGCGTGTCAGAGGTGACACGCGAACTCATTTTTTTGGTTGATTTTCCTTTGTTAAATGGCATTTAAATATATAAATAAATATCAAAAATATAAATCTTTGTTTTACTATGGTTGCAAATATCAAAAAATTTCTATATGTGACATGGCACCAGAGTTAAATTAGGGTTTTTCAAAATGCTGACACACCGAGCTCAAAAGGTTCGCCATCACTGGCCTAGCCCATGGACACAGACAGTAGTGTGATGAAAGCTGGGGAGGGAGGGTGTCAGTGGGGAAAAGAACAAAGGGGAAATCTACAATAAACAAATTTAAAAACAAACAAACACGCAATTGCATCAAAAAATACCTAGAAATAAGTTTAACCAAGGAATTTTGTACTCAAAAAAATTAAGACACAGAGAAATTGAAAATGATAAAAATAAATGTAGCATATACCATGCTTATGGATAGAATGAATAAACATTTTTTAAATGTCCATAATACCAAAAACAATGTGTTGATTCAATGCAATCCATATAAAAATACCAATGGCATTTTTTTTCAGAGACCTAGGAAAAAAAATTTTAAACTTATACGGAATAACAAAAACCCCAAAGAACCAAAGCAATCTTAGGAAGGAGAGCAAAGTTGGAGGTGTCATGTCACCAGATATCAATACACACTGTGAGGCTATGGTAACCAAAATGGCATAAAAACTAAAACATAAATCAATGAACAGAGATTCCAGAAATAAGCCCACAGCATATATATGTAGTCAGTTAACCTATGACAAAGAAGGTAAAAATATACAATGGGGTAAAGTTAGTCGCTTCAATAAATGGTACTGGGAAAACTGGATACATGCAAAAAATGAAATTAGACCACTTTTTACTCCCTATGTAAGAAGAATAAACTCAAAATGGATTAAAGACATTTAAGACTCACAACCACAAAAAATAGAAGGAACCATAGGCAGTAAAATATCAGATATTTCTCTTAGCAAACTTTTTTTTTTTGACATAACTTTTTAGGCAAGGGAAACGAAAAAAATAAACTAAAAAGATTTTGCACAGCAAAGGAAACCAACAAAATGAAAAGACATGCCCACTGAAGGGGAGAACATGTTCACCAGTGAGGACACACAGGTGGCCAATAGATATGAAAAGATGCTCAATGTCATTAATCAAAGAAATTCAAATTAAATCCACAATGTGATAGATGATCAACTCGCACCCGTCAGAATGGCTGTCAATAAAGCAGCGAACAAGTGTTGGCAAGGATGTGGAGAAAGGGAATGCCTGTGCACAGTTAGTTGTATGCAAATTGGTGCCGCCATTTGGAAAACATTAAGGAGTTTCCTCCAAGTTAAAAATGGAACTGCCTTATGACCCAGCAATCTCACTTCTGGGAATATATCCTAAGAATCCAAAAACAATAATCAGAAAGAATATATTCACCCCTATGTTCATAGCAGCATTATTTATAATAGCCAAGATCTGGAAACAGCCCAAATATCCATCAGTGGATGAGTGGATAAAAAGCTGTGATACATTTAAACAATGGAATACTCCTCAGCTGTAAAAATAAAACACAAAAAAAACAACAAAAACAACAACAACATTATGCTAAGTGAAATAAGCCGGTCAGAGAAAAATAAGTACCATATGATTCCAATCATATGTGTAATGAACAAAATAAACTAACAAAAACAGACTGACAGCTGTCTGAGGAGAGTGGGGTTGCAGGACTGGTGAAAAAGGTGAAGGGATTAAAAAAGAAAAAAACCCTTATAGACAGACGAAAGTATGGCAATTACCAGAGGGAAAGGGAGATTTAGGGAAATAGAAGAGGGTATTTGGGCATAAATGGTGATGTATGGAAACTTGACTTGGGGTGGTGATTGTACACCTGACACCTATATAATGTTATTAACCAATGTCATCCCAATACAATAAAAAGGAAAAAGGGTTAGGGACACTATTGGAAGTATTAACCTAATAAAACACACCTTCCTGAATATCAAAAGAAATGTTCAAAAGCAAAGAAAAATAAACAAATTAAGAAATACAGTAAATGTCACCTAATAAACATTGTCACTCGTCTGGTGTTGCTCAGTAGTTGAGCATCAACATATGAACCAGAAAGTCATGGTTCCATTCCTGGTCAGGGCACATGTCTGGCTGTAGGCTCAATTCCTAGTGTGGGGCGTGCAGGAGGCAGGTGATCAATGATTCTCTCTAATTGACCTTTCTATCTCTCTCTCCCTGAATTTGTTTAAAATATAAAAATATATTTTAAAAATAAACACAATTTTGATATGGCAGAGTTGAGACCAAATTTAATAGTCCTCTCAGTAATGTGAAGGAACTTAACTTGTCTGTTTTTTAGAAAAATCATTTAAAATGGCTCATAAAGCAAAACATAAATCCATACTACATATAAGATACTTAAATTGCAGTGATTCAAAAAGCTAAAAGTAAAAAATTGGACAAAGATTTACCAAGCAAATGAAGACAATAAGGAAACAGGAGTTGTAACTCAAATAACAAAGCAAATGACCTCCTGAAATTAAATGTGTCAGAAAAGACCACTTCATAAAAGTACCACACTCCACAATGAAGATATGATAGCTCAGAATATCTATGCAACAAATAAAACCACAAGCCATCTACATAAAACAAAATCTATAGGAGACACAATAAGAAAACAGCCTTAGAGATTTTAAAACACCATTCTTATAAAACAGGTTAAGTGGACAAAAATATAAAAAAGTTAAATGAAAATTAAAAGGTAAATCTTCTACATACATATACACTATACCCTGAGAATAATATATCTTAAGTGCACATGAACTGTTCACAAAAACTGTAAGTATAAAGAATACATCAGTAGTTTCCTAAAAATAGAAATATTATAAACAATATTCTCTATTCACTATGCAATTAACACTAGATATTGAAAATGAAACCAAAACATAAAAAAAAGCCCCTCCCAGTGTAGGAGAGCCTGGCCCATGAGGCTCAGTGATTGAGTGTCAAACCATTTACAATTCCTGGTCAGGGCACATGTCCATGTCGCGGGCTGGATCCCCAGTAGGGGGCAAGAGGCAGCTGATAATTTTCATCATTGATGCCTGTCTCTCTAAAATCAATAAGAACTTTTTTTTTGAAAGTATACAGGGGAGTGACACTGAGTTTTACTTTGCAGAGTTTTGACTTTTGATTAATCTACAAACTTAAAAACTAAATCAAGGAAAAAAATGAAAAACGGAAGCAAATCGAAACAAATCTAATGTAATTTCAAATATATACAAATGATACCCACAGAGAAAAAAAATTAATCCAAGTAATTTATAAACACAATATTTAACTATATGCCCACAAGACCTGGGCACTAAGGCAGTATATGGGTATAGGAAGAAAGTTGAAAACAAATCCTGAATTAAAAAAAAAAAAATACTTGGTCTGCTTATTGTAGTTTCATAGGTGAGAAATTGTGAAACATTTTGGGGACATCCTGGGGTTGAGCAACTATGCCGATGGTTAAATCATCGGGAGTGCCCCTCAGAGGAACGTGGTGCCGGAGTTTCCATGGCCGGCCACTTGGACACATCACTGTGGCAAATGCTGTCTGACCTATTGCTTCAATAAACCAGCAGACAAGGAATTGTATATGGGTTGATAAAAAACATGAACTAGCAACAACAAAAAACATTTTACTAATTAGTTAATAAATTTAATTTATAAATTAAATTTTAAAATTGGTGTAGAAATCAATAGACTATCAGATTTTTAAATTTTTATGTAAATAGATAAAATAGTGATCTTTCACTTTAGAATATTTATGTAAAACTATCAAAATATTTTTATATGAACATAACTAATCGTGTTTAAATAGTACCATTAATGCTAGACTGTTGTTGAGTTGCCTTCACACAGTGAAATATTCACTGTATATACTGCCATATGCTCCCCACAGAACGGATCTTTAAACCACTCACCCTTCTAGTGATCGCTCCAGGCCTCGGTCAGGTCAGTGCTGGTCACGTTCCGGTGAACGACATTTTGTATTTGGCTTTATTGTAGGACTCAAATGATAAGCACTGAGGGAGTAATTCTGGCAGCGAAGTTCTTGCACAGCTCTCTCCCTAACATAAAAAAGTTCAAAATAGAAGTTTTTAAACTTCCTATTCAGAGACATTCCCAATACTGTGGTAAAACCGAAGATCAATTCACCCCTCACGGGATTATCTGTTGTTATCTGAGAAGCAATGCTTCTCAGGTGAAATACTGCAGAGCTTACCATTCAAAGCGCTCGGTCCCTAGCTGTCTTTTGGTGATGTCTAAGTCAGCTTCCAGTTGCGTGACAACATTCCTGAACTGGGCCACATCTCTGCTCTGGATGGCCCTGTGTAAAAGAATATAAGACTGGCTTAAAATATGTCTGGGACTCCTAGGGTACCCTGAACCATAGTGGCAATGTTTTCTCTTCTGGACCCAAGCCAAATTGTAGTGTTTGTGGAGGTATTGCCAATTTTAGATGCACTAACTGCACAAAGGAGCCTACTTGGAAAGCTTAAGCTGAGCCAGTCACATTCAATCAGTTAAAACGCCTCTATATCAGTTTCCCTGTGTTTACATGAAGTAATATTATCTATTATCTATCTAGATTATTTATTTACTGCAAATTATTTTTTATAAAAGTACTTTGACGTATTATATGCAAATTGTACAACCAATCAAAACTGGAATTTGTTAGCACCATGACTATTATGATGTTATATATATTAAATGAACCAAGTGTTTTATATACCTGTACACACTCTCTTCAATGTAACAGGATCTTCTTTAGGACTAAACAATGCCACACACCCCCTGTAACAGGGCACACTATCTTTAGGAAGATAATGATGGAGATTAATGCCGCTTATACAGAACGCTCTATCCTTTCTGCTCACTCCCAGGACTGCATTCTAGACTGCTAATATCTAAACTTAGAGGCTACCAACACAAAAGTTGATCATGTTTACCAGTTCTAAGTGATATGACTTATCAGCCAGTCTAAAATAGAATGTACCCTTTCAGGTGAAGTTTTGGCATGCTTCACTAAGGCAGAGTTCCACCTACCAGCTTGAGAAAGTGGTTTTGCATAACCCATTGAAGATGCAACAACAACCCAGCTGCACTGACTAAAAAGAATGATTCAGTGACAGCTGCTATACCTGAAAACAGTTTCTGAGGAAAACTGGCTTTGGCTTTGCAGATTTTGCTTAGTCAGGGGCTCCTATGAGCCGATTCCTGAGAGCATGATTCCTGTCCTTCCCCAGTCCCAACTCAGACAGAAAGGCAGAGGTGAGTCTGGATGAAAAAGTGTTATAGATGAGATAGATAAGAACAGGGACTAAAAGTCTCCAACTTTTTGTGAGAGGTGAACAATTTTAATAACAGAACATTCACTATCCAGGCAGGCATTTCTACCCAAACTTCCAGCCAGGGTCATGGAGTAAGCGGCTAATGGTGCCAGGGATTCTAAAGCAGCAGCAGCCCAAAGGGCATCCACAAAAGTGTGGTGGTTGCCTGGGAGAGGTGGCTGGGGTGGGGGTAGGTGGGAGAGAGTATGGGGGGGGATAAACAGTGATTGACAGAGACTTGACTTAGGGTGGTGAACACACAATAGAGAGTACAAATAATGTGTGATAGAATTGTGCACCTGGAACCTGTATATTTTTGTTAACCATGTCACCCCAATAAATTCAATAAAAAGGAAAATAACTAAAGCCAAAATCAATGCTCTAAGCCAGCGGTTCTCAACCTGTGGGTCGCGAGCCCTTTGGCAGTCAAACAACCCTTTCACAGGGGTCGCCTAAGACCATCCTGCATATCAGATATTTACATTATAATTCATAACAGCAACATTATAGTTATGAAGTAGCAACGAAAATAATTTTATGGTTGGGTCACAACATGAGGAACTATATTTAAAGGGCCAGAAGGTTGAGAACCACTGCTCTAAGGGAAGTCTTCAATATTTAGTGAATGCAGGAATTCTTCCAGGTACTTAGTATGTACAAGGATAGGTACATAAAGAAAGACTGTGTGACAAGTGGAAAGGTTAGTTAGCAATATCAGGTGGGTCCATAAATAGAAAACAATTTCTAGTTTCAAAAGTGTTTTTGTGTCTAATCTGATTATAATATTTCCTAAAGGCAATATGTTTAGATCAGACATTCTATTATAGCCAAAGCTCTATTGGAAATAATCAACAGAGATGGTCAAACTTAAATTTAAATAAATTTAGCTAAACATATAATGTAAATAAGTACTAAATCTTAGTCAAATCACAGTATTCTGATCTTTAGTTTAATTAATGGCAGATTATGGATGCTTTATTAAACTGTGTAAATTCCAGCTATAAAATTCTACTAATCTGCCAGAACCGGTTTGGCTCAGTGGATAGAGCGTCGGCCTGCGGACTCAAGGGTCCCAGGTTCGATTCCGGTCAACGGCATGTGCCTTGGTTGCGGGCACATCCCCAGTGGGGGACGTGCAAGGCAGCTGATCGATCGATGCTTCTCTCTCATCGATGTTTCTGGCTCTCTGTTCCTCTCACTTCCTCTCTGTAAAAAATCAATAAAATATATTTTTAAAAAAAAATCTACTAATCTATAAAGTACCAAAAATTAAAGATATATAACTTTGTTATTATATCATGAACAAACTCACATTTTATTTTCTGCCAAACAAAGGTGTTCTTTAAGAAGCTGAATTTCAGATTCTTTTTCTTGAAGTGCTATCTGAGACTGATATTCTTTGTCTTGATTGGTCACCAGCAAAGCTTCTAGATTCTGTATGGAGATTCTCTCATTTGTCATCTGACTCCTGAGGAGTTCTAGTTCAGAATGAGCATAATCTAACTCACTCTCCATCTGTACAACAGGAATATATCTATACTTACTCCCATTCATTCACTTAACTGATCGATTATCAGAGACTTACAAAATTTCTGTATTCTGTTATAAACTAACAACCCCTTTTAATTTTTTGATTAGAAATATTGTCCTCCTTACCAGATATACACACACAGTATCACTTTCCCCAACTCTTTTATCAGAAAATTCATTAATAAGTAATGAGTTATGAATCCCAAACTACAAACAATTTCCATTTCCAGCTCTGGTATTTTTTTATATACTAGAGGCCAGATGAACGAAATTCGTGCAAGAGTAGGCCTTCCTTCCCCTGCTGCCATCAGTGGCTTCCCTCTGGCACCCAGGACCTGAGATTCCCTCTGCTCCCCGCCCCCGCCCGTCCCCCCTTCCCTCACAGCCCCGGCTTCATCTGGTCTAATTAGCATATTACGCTTTTATTATTATAGACTTCTGTAAGACTGACATCGTAATACTGTGACTACTACTTTGTACTGAGGCGAGTTACAAACACCTAACACCTTATCAAATGCCATTGCACTCCATTGTTAAGGAAGATGAGAGGTGGTTACACATTCTCTCTCTTGCATAAACCCATGGAAAGCTTCATTTTTCGAAGGTTATCTTGAACCTGGAATACATTCTGTAAGCCAAAGTTTCTTCAAAAGGAAGTAAACCAGAGATTACTGTTTATTTTAAAAACACCCCTACAATTACCTCATAATGCACATTATAATAAATTATATATGCACTTAAAAAGTAAAATGTGAAAAGATAAAACTCTAAGAATAAAGAATTTAATAAAAATTAAATTATTGGGGGAAGGGAAGGTAGATACAAAAAGAAGTTTCAATCTAACAATACAATGGATAAATTTTGCAGATAGAAAATCAACGAGGAAACCAACACCTTAAATGACACACTAGATCACATAGATTTAATTGATATCTTTAGAACATTTTACCACAAAGCAACAGAATATACATTCTTTTCAAGCACATATGGAACACTTTCAAGGGTAGACCACATGTTAGTACAAAAAAACAAAAGACTCAATAGATTTGAGAAGATTAAACTCATAGTAAACATCTACTCTGTCCACAGTGGTGGTATGAAACTAGAAATCGATCACAAGAAAAAAAACTGAAAAACACACAAAGACATGGAGGCTAAATAACATGTTACTAAACAATTGGCTAACAATGATATCAAGGAAGAAATTTTAAAAAATACCTTGAAATAAATGAAAATGAGGACACAACAACCTAAAATCTATGGGACACAGTGAAAGCAGTCCAAAGAGAGAAATTCATAGCATTACAGGCTTGTCTCAAGAAACAAGAAAAAGCTCAAATAAACAATCTAACTTACACTTAAAGGAACTTAAAAAAGAATAATGAACAAAGCGCACAGTGAGTAGAAGGAAAGGAATATAAGGCTCAGAACAGAAAGAAACAAAATAGAGAAAAAAAATACAAGAGATAAATAAAACCAAGAGCTGGTTCTTTGAAAAGATAAATAAGATTGACAAACCAGACTTAACAAGAAGAAAAAAAAAAAGAATCCAAATAAAATTAGAAATGAAAGAAGAGAAAATTAACACCAAAGAAATACAAAGGAATGTTAGAAAATATTATGAGCAACTATATGCAAACAAGTTGGACAAACTGGATGAAATGGATAAAATCCTAAAAACATACAATCTTCCAAAATTATAACTAGCAAAATTGAAGCAATAATCAAAAACTCCCAACAAACAAAAGTCCTGGACTAGATGCCTTCATGGTTGAATTTTACCAAACATTTCATAAAAAATAAAACTATCCTTTTCCAACTATATTCCATAAATTCATGAGAAGGGAAGATTCCCAAGTTCATTTTAGGAGGCCAGAATGATCTTAATTCCAAAAACCATATAAAAGGAAAATTACAGGCCAATATCCCTGATGAACATAGATGCTAAAATCTTCACCAAAATATTAGCAAACTGAGCTCATCAATATACTAAAAAATCATAAAACATTATCAAGTGGGAGTTATACTAGGAATGCAAGGTTGGTACAATATACGCAAAGCAATAAACGTGATATACCACATAAATAAAATGAAGGATTAAAAACAACATGATCTTATCAAGAGATGCATAAAAAGCTTTTTATAAAATCCAGTATGAATTTATGATAAAAAAAACTCTCAAAGTATACAGAAAACCTATAAAATTTTAATAAACAATGTCACCCCAATAAATTTTTGTAAAAAGTATTTGTGCTCCTACATGCATAGTATAGCTAAAGAAATACAAAGATAAGTATGATGGTCTCTGCCCTGAAAATTATAAATTATGGGGATAAACATATATAGATTTTCAAGGCAAAAAATGTATGCCAGAAGCATTTTAAAATACAATGAGAATTAGCCTGACAACTTACCCATTAGGATAGCTATTATTTAAAAAATGAAGGATGAAAACTAAAAAATAATATGTGTTTCAGTTATTATAAAATGCATTACTTTTCCCATTTGAAAATGCCAGGTAAAAAGTGTTTTTAAAGAAAAATTAAGGACATAGCATTTGAATTTTTACAGTGAATATCTATTCATGAGTTATTTTCATCATTAAAATGTTATTGCTAAAAAATGTTCTTGCTGAAATAAAAAATAACTTAAGGTGAGTTTGACAATACTGGCATATGCTTCATTAATAAATATTAACAATGCATTCTGACAGGAACCAGCTACATGATTCTCAAATGCCACATATCCTCCTAACGAACAGTAGACTAACAAAACTAAAATTTCAATAGGATTTGATAATAACAGAAATGTAAATGTGACCAAAATTTGTTGATGCTTCAATTACACTATGCAACTTGTATATATATATTCCTTTAGGATCTGGTCTCCATTTATCTCTTTAGATCAGCGGTTCTCAACCTGTGGGTCGCGACCACTATGGCGGTCGAAGGACCTTTTCACAGGGGTCGCCTAAGACCATACTGCATATCAGATATTTACATTACAATTCATAACAGTAGCAACATTACAGTTATGAAGTAGCAACGAAAATAATTTTATGGTTGGGTCACAACATGAGGAACTGCATTTAAAGAGCCAGAAGGTTGAGAACCACTGGTCTAGATGCATCTCCAGCCATTTCCTCCCAGGCATGCCACACTGGCATGGAAAATTACTTACTATTCACTGAAGAATTCCTTTTTACCTCCATATATTCCCTATGTTGTTGTTCCCTCTGAAGGAAATGCCTCATCTCTTCTACATTCCTTAGCACTTCCTTGTGAACTCCTTCCAACAGCCACAGGCTAAATAGGAACTCCCTGTCTGAAACCTCAAGTATTTATTAGTATAACTTTCATCCCAAATTACTTGCATGTCAATACTGAAAGTTCCTTGAGGGCAGGAGCGTGTATCTTTTGCAGGTTACAGTCACAGCATATTCACAGCAGCAAGCACAATTTCAGGGACATGTAGATATAATCAACTCAATTACAGTTCAAAAGAACCCAATTAGTAAATAAATTTAGCTTAAAAGGATGTCATTAAAGTTATAACTTAGCTGGATAAACCTCAACCTCATGAGTTCTTAGCTGATTGGTATGTAAATGTGTTTTATAATTCTTCTGGCTAAAAGTAAATATAAAATTAAGTATTCAAAGGAGGATTTGTTTTGTACTTGAATTGTTCAAATGCAGCTGTCAAATTAATCCCTTGGACTGAAAAAATAGAATCTAAAGATGAAAGGCATGGCTTGATGTAATATTTTATTTTTAAAAACTTGCTTTCTAAACTTATAGTAATTTTATAGTAACAGAAATATGAAAAACATTTTAATGCATTACATACCATTTCAATTTCTTGATCTTTGGCAACCAGCTGTCGATTAAGAATTTCTTTGCTTGAGTCAAGTTTAATACAAAGTTCCCTTGTGGAAGACAAGTCTGCAAGGGCAGACACCTTTTCTAACTGAACCTTCTGAAGCTCCTCTTCCATCTTCACAAGAGACTTATGTAAGGTACAAATCTGGGACTTGTAAGACCTTTCTGCATTCAAGTGCTACAAAAACCACATTATTTTTTAACTTGGAAAAAGACTACGATATGAAACACAAAATGTGCCAATTTTTAAATGAACCTACACTTATAGTATAAGGAATTTTAGATGATATAGGTAGTAATATATGTCCAAAACACTATGGGAAACATAATTTGAGGTTTCACATTTCTCTATATAAAATCTATGAGTAAAGTGATCAACTGTCATACTTGGAAAATAACTTTTCCCCATTTAAAAGTCTCAGTCCCAAAGTTGGTAGAGATATATACATGTTTGGTCTACAGTCCTGTCTATATTTGCCAGTTTCAATTATTCTGTAATATAAATATTATTGTTGTTTTTAGAAACAAAGTGACAAAACATTTGCCACTATTTCATGCACAATACTCATTTTCTAATTCTTGAAAAACATGTTGATATCAGCTATAATATCATAAAATGAGGACTGATACCACTCTAGTACTTAATAATACCAAGGAAAAGAGACTCTGGGCAAATATAAATTAAAAACATATCCATATTATGAAAAGTAAGAGTATGTTTTTAAAATGGTAATATGAGATTCAAGTTATAGAAACACTTTCAAACATTCAAGATAATTACCTCCTTTTCAGAGGAAAATAAAAAGTCTGTGTAAGGTACACTGTCACCTACGGAGAAGTATTTGCTATTATGTGAAGAACAAAACTGAGAGGCAAATAACAAAACTGAGAAGCAAATAAAGACATTTTCCTGCTTTTACAACTCCTTTTATGCTCAAAAAAATTTCTCCTGGAATAAATTATTTGGTCACAATTCACTCCTACCTTTCCCTTCCCTTCCTGCCTCACTCACTCTATTTCTCACTCATTCTTAAAATAATTTTCTATTCATCCATTTACCCACCCACCCATTTATCCATCCATTCTTTATTTATTGAATATATTCTGTGTTCCAGTAAATGTGCCTAAATGCATATCCAATGGGTAAGCAAAATGATCTCTGCTCTCATAAAACTTTCAGACAATGAAGGAGTCATGCATCAATCAAATAATCACACAGGTGAATATATTAATCCATATTAAGCAACTACTTCTAGAGCAAAACGTGTATAAAGAAAGGAAAGTGACCTAAACTGAGAGAGGCAGGGAAGTCAGAAAAGGTTTTCCTGAGTAAATGGCAGTTGAGCTGGATGAGATCTGAAAGGTGAGTAGATATACCGTATACCGTGTGCACTGGTGGGAGAGTCACTTTTCAAGTCAGGAATGCTAAGTGCAAAGCTTTGGAGGGAGTGTGTAGAGAGAGGGGAAATGACATACTCCAAGAACAGAGACAAGGTTAGTATGGCTGGAGCTTAGAGACCACTGGGAAGAGTGATAGGGGATACAACTGAAAAGGTATACAAAACTTACAAGACAGAAAGCTACTGTAAAAATGAGGTGTTTATCCACTGAAAGGTCTTAAAAGAAGGAGGTGATGCAATCAGTTTTGTGTTTTGAAAAGATTACTCTGTATGTTTCCAGTTCTAAGTAAGTTAGTTGATTAAGAGGAAAACCTTCTCTTAAAGGCTAAGATAAAAATAAAACAAAATATTATTTTTGTAATTCATAAATGTGCTTGCAAGGAAGAAAAATTCTCACATGCCCAAAATGAGAAAACTAACCCAGAGCAGGAAGCAAATGGACATGCTTAAACGTTGAAAAGCCCTAGCTCAGTGGATAGAGCGTTGGTCTGAGAACTGAAGGTTCCTGGGTTGGATTCCAGTCCAGGGCACATAACTCGGTTGCAGGCTCCTCCCCGGCCCAGGCCCTGATCAAGGCTCGGCAGGAGGCAACCAATCGATGTATTTCTCTCAGATCGATATTTCTCTCTGTCTTTCTCTCTCTCTTCCACTCTCTCTAAAAATCAATGGAAAAATATCCTCAGTGAAGACTTTAAAAAAAAAACAGTTTAAAAGACATTAAAGAAAAATTGGAAAGTAGATATGAAGAACTCAAATAGTACTTCTAGAAAGAAAGAAAAAGTAGTCATAAAGGTGAAAAATTAATGAATATATCTAAGAAAAGACTAATAGAGCTTAAGAGGGAAGAATAAACTAAAAGATCAAAACACAGAGAATAAATATATGGAAACTATGATTAAAATGTTAATAAATATTTGGGCTAGAATTCAAAAAAGCAGCCTAGGACAGGCATCAGAACAGGCATATAGATAAATGGAACAGAACAGAGAGCCCAGAAATCAACCCATGCCTTTATGGTCAACTAATATTTGAAAAAGGAGGCAAGAGCATACAATGGGGTAAAGACAATTTCATCAATAATTGTTGGGAAAATTAGGCACATGCATAAAAATGAAACTAGACTACCAACTTACACCGTACACAAAGAATAAGCTCAGGATGGATAAGACTTAAATGTTAGTTATGAAACCATATAAATTCTAGAAGAAAACATTGGCAGTAAAATATCAGACATCTTTCATAGCAATATTTTTGCTGATATGTCTCACTGAGCAAGGGAAATAATAAACAAGTGGGACTATATTGAACTAAAAAGCTTCTGCACAGCAAAAGCAACCCTCAACAAATTGAAAGGGGAACCCACTATATGGGAAAACATTTTGCCAATGGGACATGTGATAAAGGACTTCCTAGTGTTGAGCTGTTGAAGTCCAAATACATAAAGAACTTCTACAACTCAACACCAGGAAGGCAATCAATTTAAAAAATGGGTAAAGGACCTAAGTGGACACTTCTCCAAAGAGGAAATACAGATGGCCAAGAGACATGAAAAAATGCTCAACATCACTAATCACTAGAGAAATGCAAATTAAAACCACAATGAGATGTCACCTCACGTCTGCCAGAATCAACAAATCAACAAATGACAAGTGCTGGCGAGGATGTGGAGAAAAAAGAACCGTAGTGCACTGTTGGTGGGAATGCAGACTGGTCCAGCCACTGCGGAAAACAATATGGAGTTTCCTCAAACTTTAAAAATGGTACTGCCTTTTGACACAGTGATCCCACTTCTGGGAATATAATCTACTGAAACACCAATATGAAAGAGTATATGTACCCCAATGTTCATAGCAGCATTATCTACAATAGCCAAGATCTGGAAACAGCCCACATGCCCATCAGTAAATCAGTGGATAAAAAAAGCTCTGGTACATTTACACCAGGGAAAACTACGCAGCCATAAAAGAGGAAGTCTTACCTTTTGTGACAGCATGGATGGACCTGGAGATCGTTATGCTAAGTGAAATATTAGTCAGAGAAAGATAAATGTATGGTCTCAGAACTTACGAACAAAATAGAAACAGAGGCATGGGTACATGGAACAGTCTTAAAGCTGTCAGAAGGATGGGGCTGGGAGGATTAGATGAAAGAAGGTAAAGGGATTTGTCAAAAAAACATGCATAACCCATAGACAAACAACAGTGTGGTGATGGCCAGAGGAGATGGAGGTGGGCAACGGGGGCAGGGGCAGAGATAGGGACATCTGGAATAGTGTCAACAATAAAAATAAATTTAAAAAAAGAAGCATGCGCGTGCAAACACACACACACACACAGATGCATGGTTTATACTCAGCAATCAGGAAAAGACTACAGCCATAATAGAGATAAACTATATACAAAATCAATCTCAAGTAAATTAAAGATTTAAATGTGACGGGCAAAATTTCACATACTTTCAGAACTTTTATATGATAATGTAATAAAATATCCTTCTGGTCTTGGGATAGTAAGAATTTCTTAACGAAGACATAGGGTAAAACGTTGACTAATTCCAGCAGCACAAGAACTTAAAGCTTCTATTTATATTGCAAGCACAGTGAAAAGGAGAAGATAACTGTTAACGTCTTTAAAAGGATTATTATAAAGAATATGTATAGTTCTTTTAAATCAGTATGAAAAGATAACTCAATAGAAAAATAGGAGAGTTTAAGAAAATGTGTTCCAGAAAATTGAGAGAAAATTCATAAAAGAGGAATCTGGCATTTCCTTCAATATAATACATTTTAAAAAGAAATATTTATACAGTGAATATAGATGCAATTGTTTAGATGTATACTGTATCAAAATAAACTTCAAAATTATAATATTGAGCAAAAAAATGCAAGTTGCAAATGGATTGCTATAGTATTTTATCACTTTTTAAAAACTTAAAGCATACATTATTCATTATCTGTGGGTGATAGATATGTAGAAAAGTATAAACATATGCCAAGGAGTTCTACAACTGACAGGAACCTTATACACACTAACTGTGAGGGAAGGAGAAGGGGAAAGGATGAGGAGTTGGATCTTGTAATGTTTTGTTTCTTTAAATAAAGAGAGACTTAAAGCAAATAAGGAAAAATGTAGCATCCTTAAGCTTGAGAGGAGGGCAGAAGCGTGTGTTTTATATTACCTGTTTTTGCACTTTTTTTGGAAGGTTTGAAATAGTTACTAATTTTAATACGTACTACAGATTGTTCTCGTTGTAGGGCAGGTGGTAGATTACAGGAGAACCAGAGTGGGTATAAGAACAGTTACCAGGCTACATTCACAGTATACTTAAGGCATATTAAGTGTTTGCTTATATATTTAATTTATGGAAAGCCAAACAAAACTCTTAAATGTGATGCAAGATGTACTACAAGCACATTTTCCCAAACTCACCTGCTCGACCTCTCTATGGAGGGTATCTACCTTTTTAGAGATAAGTTCTAAGCTGAAGGTATTGTTATCTGCCTCTGCTTGCTCAGCCTTATTTTCCAAGTTTTCAGCATCTTTGTTGGCTTTTTGGACTTGGCCCATCTTTTGCCAGTTCTCACATTCCTGAAAAGCAAATCTTAGGTATTACTTTAAAAGATATAAAACGGCCCGGCCGGGTTGTTCAGTGATTGAGCATCAACCTATGAACCAGGAGGTCAACGGTTCGATTCCCAGCCAGGGCACATGCCTGGGTTGCAGGCTCGGTCCCCAGTCGGGGGAGTGCAGAAGGTAGCCAATCAACGATTCTCTCTCATCATTGATGTTTCTGTCTCTCTTTCCCTTCCTCTCTGAAATCAATAAAAAAATATTTTAAAAAGATGTAAAATGTTCAATATATAATTAAACATTATTTGCCAGGTTATTGGGAATTTACTTGCCATGAGAATCATGACCTTGAGCAATCCCACCTACCTACCCTCTCAATTTAGAAAACTGGTCCTCCTGTAATTAACAAAAGGGAGTGGGATCAGGATCTGCCCAGGACCTCGATGAACATCTCTATATATAAAAGCCAAGCAACCAGAATGACGGAATGACCAGAACGACCAATGGGCCTGATCAGGGGCTCCCATTGGCTCCCCCAACCCTGATCGGGGGTGGGGCTGGCTGACCTCCTGCAGCTCCACCCCTGGCTGGCCCAGTGGGCCAACCTCCCATGTCCCCACCCCCCTGCCGGCCCAGCCTGGGGCAGGCCGGCTAGACTCCACCTGTGCACAAATTTGTTAATCAGGCCTCTAGTGTTCTTATATTTGCTTCTGCCTTGGCCTGACCATTTGTATCTATCTGTTCCCTTGTTCCTGACAACTTTGAGTGGTACTGGCTACAGAGCTTCTGACTGCTTGCATATCTTAAGCATCAACTTCTTTTTTTTTTCTTTTTTTTTTATTGCTTAAAGTATTACAAAGATTATTACATATGTCTCCTTTTTTTTCCCCCGCCCTTGACAATCCCCTGGCCTCCCCTACCCCCCAGTGTCTTATGTCCATTGGTTATGTTAAGCATCAACTTCTGATAATTCTCTTGACTTAGTGCGTTTCCTGTCTGAATCCTACTTTTAATTCAGTACCCCAGCCTTAATTTTCTTCATCATGGACTGTTCTATGATCCATTTTTACTCACTGTTCTAATAACTTGCCTTAAATAGCTCAGAAGTACAATATCAAACCTATGTCAATAAACACAATTTATAAAAATATACATCCTGGTATATATTGGGTATAGAATCACATTTTTAAAACCTTAAAAGTTCTAACATGTCATCTTGACTAAAGTAGGATTTTATTTCTAGAAGAAAACAACTCCACAAATAATATACTATGTTGAGTAATCATTTTGAAGCTATATTTAAAAACATATTTTAGTAGTATGGTTTGGCCAATTCTAAAAAGTATTTCATAACTTTGGTAATTAATTTAAAAGGCACTGGATCTCCTTTCCTACCGGTTAATAAACAGTGCATTCCCCGATCAAAAACAGTGGTCTAAATAAAATAACCAAACAACATCCCACTCTGTAAGGCTTTCAAAACAGATTTAAATTCTCACAAATATAATAAATCATGAGTCTGGCTGAAAGTCAGTTAATATCGCCACCTTGTGACCTGATGTACCTTGACTACTGTAAAGACAGTTAATATGTTAACAAGCCAAACTACTGTTTGGCTTTCAAGATTCAGATACTCCAAATGTGCCAGGGACCTGTATTTTCCATTTTACTTAAAATTGCAGTTGTATACAGAGTAGGTACTTGGGAGGTACATGGTACAATATACATAAACTAAATTTAACCCATGTCTATCTTTACTCTCTTTAAGTTTCTGTAGCACTTATTATTTAGGTCATTTTCTTAAAATGGCCTTATAACTTTATGTAATTAGGTATGGATGTACAGTCTCCCCAATAACAACTAGGATTCCTCAAAGATAGGAACTCATTTTTATATTAAATTTAGTTTTGTGACTAGGTGATATAGGTTCAAAGTTCAAGTGATGAAAAATAATTGCCATAAAACGTCTCTCCTGCCCTTTAACCATTTAGTGCCCCTTCCTTGTGGCAACTAAGAAGCCATATTTTACCCTTTCTTTGTATCTGTTCAAAGCAGCCAGAGTAGTCTGGGGTCCAAGATAGGCAACAACATAGAAAAAGTGAAACTGCTTTTTGGTCTTCTCCACCTCTCTCCTCTTTCAAGATGTCTTTGCTTCTTTCTGGACATATACAGTTAACCCGTAATTGTCAACCCATCATTGTCAACACTAAAATATGGTATGCATTAAAGGAAGGCTCGATTCAGCTCTCTCCATGAGTAGAACTGATCAATAAGTTTAGTGAACACTCTTAGGGTATCATTAGCAAAGAGGGAAAAAATATATACGTACTTCAGACTTTAATGTATTTTTTAGCTTGTTAACCTCCAAATTAGTATCTTGGACCTTCTGTTTTATATCATTAAGTTCATTATGTGTATCATTCAATTGTTTAGACAGTGCCTATGAAAAAAAGATAGCTGGATTTTACAAAAAAACTTTTTAAAAATAGCTCTATATCAAATACATCATAAATAAATTTTAAAATAATCATAATATGAAAAGTTAGTGTTAATATACCTACTATATAAAGCTTACATAAAAAGTGAGAAAATATGAGTCCAAACAGTAAATGGGCAAAGAACCCAAACAGATAATTCACAAAAAGGGAGCTCAAGAGGATAATACTTTAAAAAGCTTAAAAATGTACTAGTAATCTAATTGAGACAATGAAATAGTATTTTATCTATCAAATTAGCAAGGATTTAAAGCTATTCTGTTATACAAGGAATGGACATTTCCATGTATCATTGGAGTAAACACAAATTTATAAAAAGCAAATCTGTGATCTGCTATCTGGTGATATCTCGAGAGACATTTTGAAATACTAATAAAAACAAGAAAGTCAAATATATTGCTTTTTGTTGAAGATGGGAGATGGATAATTGCATATTCATTACATTTGAAAATGTCCAATTAAAAAAAACTTCATAAGTTTTGATTCAGCTTGAAATTAAATCTAATACAATTTAATGGAAAGGAATGTTCATTAGGCATTGTTTGTTATATTAACAATATTTTTTCACATTAAGTTAATGATGCAGTAAATAATAGTATCTACCTAATGGCATAGCTACAAAGAACATTACATCTCTATGAAAAATGTTGTGAATAATTTTTAATACAAAGAAAAATATCCATCTATAATTAGTGAACAAAAATCAGGATAAAATACTAAAAATACATCATCCCAATTTGTTAAAAATCGTGGTATTGAGGGTGACATTTTTTAAGGTTTCTGTTTTCCAAATCTGTGATATAGGTTCTCAATCTGTGGTCTACAGAGGGATCCATCTTCTACCCTGGGCCTATGACCCAAACAAAAGAAAAAAGTACTCTTGAACATATGAAACTTGTTATGATACTAATTTTGTTCTGATTACAAAAAATGTTTATAAAATGTTAACAAAGCAAGAAAGTGATTATAATACTATAGTAAGCCAACAAGAGCCTACAAAATATTTATCAACTGGTTATGCTGGACTCTCTAATAAGTGCTTTCTATACATATTCTTATTTACTCTCCATTTTTACATATGATATACTGAGATTCAGAGAAGTTAAATGAGGCAAGGGGATTGAAACTCATGTGAGTCTTAAACTTCCCACTCTTCTGCCTCCCTATGAACCAGGAGGTCATGGTTCGATTCCTGGTCAGGGCACATGCCCCAGTTGTGGACTCAATCCCCAGTGTGGGGCATGTGGGTGGCAGCCGATCAATGATTCTCTCTCATCATTGATGTTTCCATCTCTCTCTCTCCCTCTCCCTTCCTCTCTGAAATCCATAAAAATATAGTTAAAAAATAAAAAACACAGACTTTTATGATGCAAACTAAACATACTAAGAGTGATAGCAAACGGCGGAAATAATTGGGACTGAAGAATTTTCAGAAGGGAAGAAAGATTTCAAATAAAATTTGACCACTTTTAGTGGTCAATTAAAATAATGATATTGGAAATGAGAAATGTGGATAAAGTGCATTGGCTTAGAGAGGAAGTAATTAATTATAAAAGAAATTTTCCTGAAAAGAATTAGTGCTAAAGAGAACCAAAAAATGTGGCATAGTTCATGCACTCAGACAGAATAATAGTCTATCAAATAAGTCTATGATTTTCTCAAAAGTTTCTTAAGATTTTTACCTTCATTTGTTGAGTACTTCTAAGGTTTAATACAAATCTATTATATCTCCTGTTCCCTCTTTTCCTTAATATTTAACACTTTGTGTCTGAGAATCTCATTTAGAAATTATGTGTCATATTGTGTAATAAAGGTCAAAAATGGCTGGTTTCAAAGCCTGAGCTTTTCTGCAGAATGAAAGGAGAACCGAGCCTCAGAAGAAATATATATTTTCTTGGAGAAAAAGATACTAGGAACAAATATACCTTGTTTTCTTTTTTAGCTTTAGAAAACTGTTCTTGGAGATTGTCATTCTTACGAGCCAAGATCTCTCTTTTCCTGGCAATCTGAGCCAGTTCATCTTTTGTTTCATCCAACTGGCGGCGCATCCTGGAAATGTCTTGTTTACGCTTAATCAGCACTTCAGTAGACTGCCTATTGCACGAATCAGACAGTACATAAGAGGAGACATTTTACCAAAACAGAACAACAAATTCTCACATGACAGAAGAGGGACAATTAGCAAGAAAACATTTGAAAAAGTTTTAAACATTTAAATTTATAGGAATAAATACGGCAAAGATAGTGCATTGGAGTTTCTCTATGTTTGCCAACATTTCACAATGAAAAAGAGGATGCTAAATATACATAATAGTCAATGATTAGCTAAGTATTTAAAAACTTATGACATTCAAATATAAGAAAGCTTACATCCTACTTCTAGATGCCATAGCTTAGTCTCCTTTGCAGGTTCCTCTTCCACTGCCCTCTTAAAACTTAATAGTTCTGAGTCAGGGGTGGGCAAACTTTTTGACTCAAGGGCCACAATGGGTTCTTAAACTGGACCGGAGGGCCGGAACAAAAGCATGGATGGAGTGTTTGTGTGAACTAATATAAATTCAAAGTAAACATCATGACATAAAACGGTACGGTCTTTTTTTTTTTTTTTTTAGTTTTATTCATTTCAAACGGGCGAATCCGGCCCACGGGCCGTAGTTTGCCCACGGCTGGCTTAACTCTTAGCCTTCTGATTCTTCTTACTCTAACCTTCATTCAGACAAATACTATTCATATCCATGGCTCCAAAACCCATCTATACCCAGATGACTCTGAAATCATTATCTCCAGCCTCAGCCTCTTCCTTAGACTCCAGACTCATATTTAATTGCTTCTAAGACATATCTACAGGTGTCTTGTAATTCAGAGGAAAATCATCTTTTCCCATACTTTCTACATGCCCAGTATTCATTCCCAGCCCAAAACCTGGCACTTTCCTAGATTTTCTTCCTTGCAAGCACCTTAGCCATCTCCCCACTTCCCAACCCCAATCTATCATCATTCTTCAGCCTGGGTAATCTTTCTAATGCAAAAATCTCCTCTAAATTCTTTCATGAATTCTTATTTCCCAAAGGATAAAGTCAAGACTCCTTTGTCTGTAACACAGGCCTCTGTGTTTAGCCTTTCCTCCCTCACATCTCCTCACACTTTGGGTTCCAACACTCACCTATTTGTCATTCAAGAGGCTCCTGAACATTATCTGAGGTTCTTTATGGTTCTTTGCTATCCTTTCTACCTCGAATGTGCTTTCCTTCCCGTTCCTTGGCAAACACCAGATCCTTTACTTCCCTACACATACTTAGGCCTCCTTCCAATATTAGAAACTTACAAACTCTATACATAACACTAAACCCCTTGTTTTTTTACTACCTTTTGCCTAGAGCAAAATAAGTATCCAAATTCTTATTGAATAAGCGGTTTACCTTGATGCCTGTTTTGTCTCAGGGATAATATTCTTCATGCCTGAAATGGCCTTTTCCTTGAAAAGTAATATAAAATGAAATAAAAAAAATTATCTATCTTAAACTGTTATTTCAGTTTAAAACATTTATAGAAGACAGTGCTGGAATTGCCTTCAGAATCAGTTTATGAGCTAGAAAGGGGTATCAACATTTCTCTGCCTTTTGGGCACACCTTTTATGTTGTTTGAACAACGAAAACCGAGGGATGGAGATGATCATCCAGCTTTTTTACCAACTCTATATGGTCTGTATGGTCAATGGCTAAGGACGTTGTGAAATGTGCATCTAGTTCTGAACACAACCACAAAGGCAGTTTGAATAAACATATTGACTCCCATGGTGGCTACCTGGAGGTATAAGTTCTGGTGTGCTTTAAAAAGAAATCAGTCTCGCTGCTTTATTATCATGTTTCACATTTTGATATTTGAATTAGTTATTGTCAGTGACTGTTAATCACAAACTGATGGGAGAAATAACACATATTTCTTAAGACTACCCTGAAATATTTCAAAATCAGATTTTGTTTCAGCTCTCTAGAAAAAAAAAACATTTGAGAGAACCCCATTATTTGATTAAGATTCAAGTGCAAACATTTCTTTTAAACCACAGCTCTCAGGACATACTTTCAGTGTCAAATTCTCTCCACGGGATGCAATATTCTCGGATTTTTTATCCGACCGTGCACGTGGGCATTCCTTTTCTTTAGCCAGATCATTGAAGGTTGCACCAAGAGTGCTAATTTCTTCTTGCCGGGCAATACTTCGCCTTGTAAAATTATCTAAATATGTAATCATAAAGGCATATTTTAAATCAAGATCATTCTTTCCTGTTCAAGCAGATTGAAATATTTTTCAAAGTAAGTTCTGCTATATTATATTCAATGACTAAAAATAAGTACTGTATTCCAAATAAAAACATGGCTTTTATTGTTAGTGATTAAAAACTAAGATGAATCAGGAAATTCTAAATGACTCATAAATGTAAAAGCACAATTAACACATCTGAATAAGAATAGCAAAGGAAAGCTCTATATTTCAAATTCTTAAAGTAGATTTACATGTGTGGCAGGAGAGGAGAGCATAGGATGAAGTTGGGTGGAATACTAAAACACCACTCCCCCCCTAACTTCCCCTCCCCTCTACACTAGAATCACTGCTGCATATAAGGTGGTAACTAATAGAGCTTAATAAAATATTCAATTAGGTTATCTTCAGAATCAAATCTCGTCTAATATTCTGATTTTCTAAATTTTTCTGATTTTTTTCTAAAAAGTCCTAGAAAAAAAATCACCCAGGATGTCTAATTCGATTTGTGAAAACACTGGCAAGCCAATGTCCATGCCGAAGGCTTACATTATAGGTACATCATTTAGTGGTTTTCAAGCTGTGTTTTCTCAACCAGCAGCATCAGCATCATCTGGGAACCCAGACCCACTGAATGACAAATTCTGAGTGGGCAGAGCAATTATGTTTTTTTTAATTTTGTTTTATTGCTTAAAGTATTACAAAGAGTATTACATATGTCTCCTCCCCCCCCCCCTTGACATTCCCCCAGCCTCCCCTACCCCCCAATGTCTTATGTCCATTGGTTATGCTTATATGCATGCATACAAGTCCTTTGGTTGATCTCTTACCCCCCCCCTCCCGCCCCCCCTAACCCTCCCCAGCCTTCCCACTGTAGTTTGACAGTCTGTTCGATGCTGCTCTGCCTCTGTATCTATTTTTGTTCATCAGTTTATAATGGTCTTTATTATCCATAAATGAGTGAAATCATGTGGTATTTTTCTTTCATTGACTGGCTTATTTCACTTAGCATAATGCTCTCCAGTTCCATCCATTCTGTTGCAAATGGTAAGAATTTTTTTTGCAGCAGCAGCAGCATAGTATTCTATTGTGTAGATGTACCACAGTTTTCTAATCAATTCATCTGCTGATGGGCACTTAGGCTGTTTCCAGATCTTAGCTATGGTGAATTGTGCTGCTATGAACATAGGGGTGCATATATCCTTTCTGATTGGTGTTTCTGGTTTCTTGGGATATATTCCTAGAAGTGGGATCACTGGGTCAAATGGGCGTTCCATTTTTAACTTTTTGAAAAAACTCCATACTGTCTTCCATAGTGGGTGCACCAGTCTGCATTCCCACCAGCAGTGCACGAGTGTTCCCTTTTCTCCGCATCCTCTCCAGCACTTGTCGTTTGTTGATTTGCTGATGATAGCCATTCTGACAGGTGTGAGATACCGCATTGTTGTTTTGATAGAGCAACTATGTTTTAACAAGCACCCCTCCCACATGATTCTAATGCACAACACAGCTTGAGAACCACTTGAGCAAAACGGTAAAGATACAAAAGCCTTGTCCATGTCCTCCTCTAGGAGCCGGGCTCAGTGGTCTGTACTAGCTCTCCAGGAATTCTGACACACACCGAAGCTTAGAACCACTGGTCTAGAGCTCTACCAGGGAAGCTCTGCTAGATTGGACCTCTAAGCTAATCCCTGTCCACGGCCATCTAGTGCAGCACTAAGAGAGGCAGTATCATATGCCAAGAGGATGATCTATATAGTACCCGAGACTATATCAATTCCCTTTTCCGGGCAATACTATCTTTCAGGCAAACCACATGTTTTGAGTGTTCAGATATCTGAGTTCATTCCCACTGGCATAAGATAAATACATAAATGAAAGCTCTGAAACAGCTCTAGTACTTCCTAGCTTTTAAAAAACAAAATCCTCAATCTTACATACCACTCTTACATACGCCCCATTTTTCTGCCGCTCTTAGTAGCCAAACTTTTTAAGAGACTCTACTCTCTCCTTTCTCTACTTCCTCACTTCCCAGTCATTCCTCAACCTATTCCACCTTCCACATCCAACACTCTATCTAAACTTTGTGGGTGTTACCAAAACCTCCAACGTGCCAAATCCAATCAACATCTTTTCAGCCTTGTCTTACTTTGCTTCTCGAAAGCATCTGATAATTGACACTACCCTCCTTTTTAAAACACTTTGCTCTCTTGTTCCCAAAATAACACCCACTCATGGGTCTATTCTTTGGCTTCTTCTTACTCAATCCTGGATCCTCTTAAATGTTCCCTCTGCTTTAAAATGGGCTCTTTTATAGTCCTAATCAAAATTTTACTTTACAGTTATAAAAATATTAAATTATAACCATATTTTCTGAGATCATTGTAAGAAACATAAATATGACTCTATAAAAATGTTTCCCTCTATAAATCCAAGTAATATCATAGATATAGCCAAATATATGTACACTTTGCACCAAAAGTAATATATATGTGTGCTATGTTTCATTACAACTATGAACAAGCCACAGTATCATACAAAAACTTGTAAATTTACAAGTGTTATGCATATTTTAAAGTAACCATACTATAAATTCAATATTGAATCCTGATTTCTTTTTACCTACACTTAATATTTAAGAATTTTAAGTCAGAAATTATAAACTGTTGCTGCTTCATTTAGTTATCTCCTCATTGAAAAATGTGAAGCCATGTCTAAGTATTTAAGGTCCTAAATCTAAGTAAAAAGTTTACTATCAATGAAAAACATATTTCCATGATTGACTCATAAACTTTTAATTTAAGGGCCTACTTCCAAGTTTATCTATGTTATAACTGAAGAAAATAAAACATTTTTCTACGAGACTTAGAGAAAAAGTAATATCAGGAAAAAAATAACTCACCAATTTTTTCATTCAAGCGCATAATTTTCCCCTGAGTAGGCTGTAGCTCATATTTTTTCTTTGCAAGGTATCGCTGAGTATTAGAAAGATCTTTTTCTGTATTTTCATATAAAAGTCTGTAAATATTTTAATAATAAAACTAATTCTGAAATTTTCATGTTTCATCAATCTCTTAGTTATTTAAATCTAAAAAATTTTTTAAGAACAACAGTAAACATTTTCCTTTTAGCATTTTCATAAAACCACATGTGCTCTTACCTGGAATCAAACCAGTGACCTCTTGGTGCATGGTACAGTGCTTACCAACTGAGCCACACTGGCCAGGTGAATCCCTATTTCTTTAAAGCTCCTCATTTGATTTGAATGTGCAGCCAAGGTTGTTAAGAAGTGCCTCCTAATGCTGCTTAACTCAGTGGGGCAACAAGCAGAAAGTGACAGTGACTTCAGTCCCCCATACTGTGAAGTTAATGTGGCTGACACGATGATTATCCCAAAGCACCGCTTGACATATCTTATCTCCATGGAAAAAATATGTTCATAGGCCAAAATCATAAGACATTTGAAAGACCAGCTATTTAAACACACACACAGATTACAGAATGCAACAGGAGCAGATATATTAGGATAAATACATTAAAAATTAAATTAGACTAGTAAACATATTAAAAAAGAAAGATATTAACAATGTGAAAAAAGAACCAAGGAAAAAATATATAATAAGTGTGAAATAAGTGTGAGAAATGTAGTAGATGAAATAAAAAAAATATACATGATGCAAATAGCAGAATATATATATGTGTGTGTATATATGGTCAATTAATGTTCAACAAATATGTCAAAGAATCCAATGAGAAAGGAAACAACTGGTACTGAAACAACTAGATTGCCATGTGAGAAAAAAATGAATCTTGACCCCAAGATCACACTATATATAAAAAGCCTAACACAAAAGCTAAAACAATAATGCTTTGGTGAGAAATAATAAACATACATGTAAAAAGTTTTAACCAATTTTAGCAAATATAATTCAAGAATATATAAAAATTATAATGCATAATGACCAAGGGGAGTTAATTTAAATATACAAAGTTGGTTTACAATCGAAAATTAATGTAATTCACATTAACTAACTAAAAATATAAAAATATATTTTAAAAAATATGTTTATACTTAAAATTAATTTAAAAAACAAACAAAAAAACAAATGTACACCAAAAAATCTCCAATTATATATCTATCTGCTAAAATATTTTAATAAACTACTAAAAGGCTTTTGAAAAACCTCCAATGACATGGGAAAATGCTTATTGTATACAATTAAGTGAAATCACTTAACGATATCACTCAATATGATGTCAATTACACAGAAAGCTTATATACATAGAGATAAAAATATCTCTGGTTAGAAACAGACCTACATTAATAAAAGTCTTCCCTGGGTTATGGAATCGTGGGTGATTTAAATTTTCTTTACACTTTTCTCTATTTTCCAAGGTTTTTTTGTTGAGATTGTTTTATTACTTTTTAAATTTTACCTAAGATTGCAATATCCTTTTAAGCAGCAATTTAAAAAAAATGAAGGAAAGAAGACGAGTAAATGTCTATCCTGATAGTGACTCCAATGTATGCACCATAGACCCTTGAAAGATCAAAGAGAAGACTCCAGGAACTCATGTAAACCAAGTATTCTCTGTAACTTAGTAATTTGTTTCACACTCACATGAATTACTATTTTTCAAATGTTCATAGATGCACTGAAATTCAACCTTACTGAATCTATAGAAATTCCATTTTTCACATCTTCAGATACTAAAAGTAAAACAAAACCACTAGCATGGAGGTCTTCAAAAACTTATTCACTTGCACTTATTGCCTGGAAATTCTCCTGCTACCATATCAGTATGTAGGAAGCGCTAAGCACAGTACTTGACATTCAGTTAATAAGTTCCATTACATGTTCCTATTTCTCTATGCTACTGTAAAACCTGTGCTTTATGTCTTCTTACACTGCTCAGACCACAGAACATAGTTTAAGCTATAAAGGTAAATTAACAATCAAATACCAAAGTCAATCATGCTTGTACCCAGGATGGCTTTGTAGAAGCTATTTTTTGTTAAACATTGAGGTTTTCTCCAAATGGAAGATTGAGACTACTAAAAGTTTGAGTCCTTGGTAAGTGTGGCATTATCAATCTGTGATTGATCTTGGGGAAATCATTTAATGTATGCTGAGTTTTCTACCACTGTTTCATAATAATCCTCCCCAAAATTCAAGTCAACAAATAATTACCATTTTAAAATACACTACAAAAAGCAGAGTTATTTATAATAAACTATTAGTTGTTCAAAGGCAATTTAGTTTACCTCAAAGAATTATTCTCTGCTTTTTGTCTGCCAAGTTCACTTTTTGTATCTATTGCCTTTCTTGCTAGTGATTTCATTTCTTTTCCCACAGTGGTTATTGCTTTCTTCGTCAAAGTCATATTTGACATTTGTTCCATAAGTTCATCATCAAGCTATACAAGGAGAATGACAAGGTTACTGCCATCACTAAAAGTGTCTTAATCTTCCTAAAGAGACATCCTCTCTTTGTGAAAACTGGTATATGACAAGATTCATACAATGATTAGACTTGAATACTGTGAAGGCTATATGGACAAAGTATTGTGGAGTAGGACCAAGAATAGTATATCCATCTACATTTCAATCTGGTTCAATTTGACTTTAGCATACATATCTATTTGCAGATATGACTTATTTGCTGCTTAACATTAATTATAGATATAAAATGGAATTATGAAAAAAATTTTCCCCATCTGTTATTATCATTATTATTATTATTAATCATTATGTTACATAGATTCTCCCCCATTGGCCAAGATGGCAGCAGGGAGAGGTTCTTACACTGAACCACCAAAAGCTAGAAATAATAATGGAGAGGATCCCAGGCACCAAAAGCTAGAAATATGAATGGATAGAACCCAAGTACAACACAAGCTAGAAAATGAATGCACGGGCCCCAAACACACCAAAAGTTACCAAGATAATTAGATAGGAAAATAAAAAAAGCCATCCCCTTCCTATCCCTACCAGAACCCCGGGCTTGAACAGGAAGAGAGCTTAGTCTTTCGGATGGGAGTCTGCCATTCTCCCAGGTCGTGTGGCTCCTGAATAAAAGCCCTTTCCTTTTGCATGAGCACCTGTCTCACAAATTTGGCTTTTATTGAGCCAGGCAGCCAAACCTCCATTTAGTTGTTCAGTTACAATTATAACAACATAATACAGATACATTTATAAACATATTCAATTAAATTTGGTAACAGAAAATCAAATTCCCTTGTTTATATAGTCATACCATCTCAAATATATATCCATAGTATCTCAAATTGTTGATTACTAAAACAAGGTGATGCTTCACATTTAAATTCATTACATATATTGTTCTCTTTAATTTTTATTTCATCATAATTTTTTCTATCCTAGTTACTCTTTAGGCAGAATAATCTAGATTCCCTGGATCTGGCATTGTTATCTTTAATGAAAAAGGGAGATGAAAAAATTGCTAAAATCTCTGAGAATGCAGCCCTAATGATTTTTTTAAAAAGAACTCACTCTGCAATCTAACATAAAAAGGATTTTGCTCACATTTTTAAAAGAAAATAAACAACAAAGAATTGACAATTTACACCAGATATACCACCTTCAATATTTTAGGATTACAAACTTTAGTTAGAACAATAAAATAACTTCTCTGAACATAGAAAAAAAAAGGAAAAGGGGAAAGCTACTGACAGTTTATAGCCAAAAGTGCAAAAGTGATTTTTCTTTACATTAGGAACTGTACACTCCAGATCCTCTATCCTTTGTTCCAAGTGAGCTTTCTCATAAAATGCTGTCTCTTGGGCAATCTGGTCAAAAAACATAAACAAAACACAGTGCTTTCAATGTCACTGCACTGAATTTCACACATGTTCCTATAGATAAAACTCTTTCAAACCTTTAGCCTTTCCCTCAGACTATCTCGTTCTGTGGTCATTCTTCGTAAACCAGTGAAGGCTATATCTCTTTCAGTCTCCACTCGTCGGAGGATGGCATGGGCTGTTGTTGACTTAGGAGACTTACAGCTTTTCATCATTTCTCGTCGAAGTCGAGCAATTTCTTCCTGTGCCTATTATTTAAATAGGTAGACTCCTATTTAACAAGCTTTAGAACAAACATAAATATAGCTATCTTATATCCAGTCAGTTAAAATCCAAACCTATTATCAATGTGCATGGAGTAGGATAATGGCATAATTTTGACTTTATACAAATAAATACCAGAGATGCCCCCAAAATGCAAATGGATGTATATCAAATAGAAGTTTGCTTCACAAAAAAAAATGTTTTAATTAATTTGGAGGCAGTCAATGCAAGAGAAAATTATTTACTAAGAAATACATATGGTATACTCTGTTCACTTTGTGATATAATCATGAATTCAGTACAATTCAGGTAGAATACTGGTTTAAAAAATATTATCATAGTGTTTTAGTTTTTCTCTACATAAGTGTACATACCATAGTCATTCCTAGCTACCTTTACCTTGACAGAAAGGCCCACCAATCCTTACTGACAACCCAACATATTCTCTAATACTGTTTAACCATCCTCGGTTTCAAATCTATTCTACATTTGCAGATGATTATATTTCCTACCTTGTGGCTTAAGTCCTTATCTTCCTTCCTCCCAATTGTAATTACTATCTATTCAGCTAGTCTCCAAGTCTCAGAGGAAGATAAATTACTTCCCAATTTCCATAAGCCTTCACCCGATTTCTGGACTTCATCTCCTGAAGTGTCTTCTAAGATATCCCTGACTCAACTATGATTATTTCCACTCACTTCAAATAGCACTCTCTCCCCTGGCTCTTTCTCCCCTGCCTTCAACCATGCAAACGGCTCTCATATCTTGGAAAACTGTCACTTACTCCTCTTGTGTCCATTTACCATCCTATGACTATCTTTCTCTCTCATTTAAGTGTCTCTACCATGGCTTGTTCCTTACTACACACTTCCTCATCCCACTCTAACTTGGCTCCCACACCCATCACTTCGCAGGTCCTTACAACTAAGGACCTCATCAAATCTAATGGTTCTTTCTCAGTTCCTGTTCTTGATATTTTGGCAACATTTGACATTGTCTTCAACACAATCCTTGAAATTACTTCCTCCCTTGGTCTTATACCATAGTTCTGCCTTAGCTTCCTGTCTTCTTTCATAGTTTCCTCTATCCATTGAATAAAACTTCCCTAGCTCTCATTCAGAGACTTCACCCACTCTGAAGGCTCAAAACTTACCTCTAAGCAGGTGACTTATAAATTTACCTATTCAGCTCTTGCTTTTCTCCCCACTCCAGTCCCACATTTCTTACTACCTGATGGCAATTACTACCTGAATGTCCTCCATCTTTCTGAAACCAAACACATCTTTTCCATCAATGACTTTCCTCATTCTTTTTCTATTATCATAATTCTTCAGTCACTCAAAACAGAACTTCAAACATTTCTATTCATCCCCCCTTTTGCTTAAATCAAATCTTGTCGAGTCTTCCTTGTTAGCATTCTAGCTTAGTTCTTGATGCCTCCCATGGATAACTGTAACAGCCTTCTAAAAAGTCCATGTTTTCTCCCTCATCCAACTCTTTTAAAGGAGAGATTGTTATAAAGAAGATAACATATAAAGATGTATGAGATAATACAAAATTGTTGAAATTGTAAAACTGTGACTTTGGTCATATTTCTTCTGCTTTAAAAATATAAACTGCCTATTGCTTATAAAGCAAAGTATAAACCAGTAAGGCCCAATGAACAGCCTTCTCTATATAGTCCAGAAGCTGGTAAACTACACTGGCACATAGGTCAAATCCAACCCCATTCATCCATCCCTCAGTACTCAAAACTCTACTGAGTCTAGGAAAGATTTCCTTAATCACCATAAATAAAAATATCCACTTATTTTCTTTTTACAATATCTCCTAGACCAGTGGTCGGCAAACTCATTAGTCAACAGAGCCAAGTATCAACAGTACAACGATTGAAATTTCTTTTGAGAGCCAAATTTTTTTAAACTTAAACTATATAGGTAGGCACATTGTTATTAACTTAATTAGGGTACTCCTAAGGCTTAGGAAGAGCCACACTCAAGGGGCCAAAGAGCTGTATATGGCTCGCGAGCTGCAGTTTGCCAACCACGGTCCTAGACTATTTACACTAAAATAACAAAAAATAAATACAAGGCAATATACTTTATCTCCCTAACTAGATTGCCAACATAGAAAACAATGTCTGTGAATGTTTTAAACTGTGCTCCATGGTACTCCATGGCTTAATGAGGCAGTGGGATGGATCACAGCAGCTTTTCATTAACTATTCTACACTTCAAATCTCAATATAAAATTGTCTGAAGAAAAGGAATATGGCAATGATTTGAAAATCACTTATACTACATGTAAGTATAGGATTTACAAGGCAGAGGTTTCAGTAAAATAATCTCACACCTTACACTAATGCACACAGGCTTCTCATTAAGGGACTTCCCTGCCCCCCAGCAGTGGTCTTATAATCCTGCATACATACACTGGTTCAGGTTTCATGGCACAGAAAGACACCCGGGAGTTCCAATCAAAGCAAAGTAATCACCTACACACTTAGAAGTGGTAGAAGTGCTTTTTAAACTGCTCAAACTACAAATAAGAAAGCTAATTATAGAAGAGAATATCCATTAAATAGCTAATATAATGTTTAACATTTTAAATATAATAAAATCTTATTAAAATGCTGAGAAGAAACAGAAATAAATAAGACTAAGATTAGAAAGAAAACAGTACTGTGATTTAACCAAAAGGATTCCATGCTATGACATAGTATACCCTGGGCATTTATTTTATACTAGAGGCCCAGTGCACAACATTTGTGCACTGGAGGGGGGCGTCCCTCAGCCCAGCCCGTGTCCTAAGCCAGCAGGTGGACATCCCCCGAGGGGTCCTTAGGGCTCCCGCCACCGCCCAGCTTCTGTCTGAGCGGTGCTTTCCATGTGGGAGTGCACTGACTACCAGGGAGCAGCTCCTGCATTGAGCATCTGCCCCCTGGTGGTCAGTGTGTGTCACAGTGACTGGTCATTCCACCGTTAGGTCAATTTGCGTATTACGGTTTTATTATATTAGAATAATCCATTTCCACATGGGCCAATTCATCTTCAACAAGCTTAACTAAATGGCAAAGAGCAGACCCAAATAAGAGTCAGAAAATTTGGACTCTGAATCCTGTTGTTCTTGGGCAATCAGTTAACCTTATTAGCCCTACCTCCTCAAATATAATATGAAGCAAATAGGCCATACAATCATGGTATCCAAAGTCACTTTGGTTATTTAAAAACAGATTATTAACCTTGACTTCAAATTAAAGTAAAATCCACTGAGGCAAACTCTAAAACTTAAAAAAACACACACAGTATCTGCATCTTATCACTTTATTCCCTTAGAGTAGCAAGCTCATGACCTGCACAAACTTGCTGTAATTGATGATGTTGGTAATGTATGGAGTTTAATATCTGCTGAGTGAAGAAATGAATTTTAAGCTAAAAATAGAGAAACTACAAACTGATTTTACTCTCTGAAATTAAACAAATTATATGGCAGTTTCTAAAGTGACTGATAGTATATCAAAATGATATGTTAGCATTTTTTAATCCCCAATCTTGTATGGGTATTGGGAAATCATATATATGTGTGTGTGCACATATACTGTATTAGAAATATATTACATTTCATTGAAAATATCTTAAAAACAAAGGTATTTCCAAATAGTAAATTAATTTGATTGGCAGACTTAAGCATACCCAAAGAATTATATATCTCTACAATTAACTGTTATTACTTACATATATTGTTTCCTTATAAACAACTTTACCTGTTCATAAAGAAGGAAGGTCTTGTCTCTCTCAAATGTAAGAGTCTTGATATTACCCTGAATATCTGCCAAATGACGCTCATATTTTTCCAGCATGCATTTAAGTTCTTCACGGTCTCTTGTCTTCCAAAGCTCTACATCACAGTTTGTACCCTACAATTATTATATAAGAAATTTGAAATTCTTCTTTGACCTGTAGTATGAATAGAAAAGTACTACTGATGGCAGTACACAGTCTCCACTTAAGCAAACATCCTATAAATAAAACCCTAATATGCAAATCGACCTAAGGGCGGAACGACCAGTCGCTATGACTCGCACTGACCACCAGGGGGCAGACGCTCAATGCAGAACCTGCCCCCTGGTGGTCAGTGCACTCCCGCAAAGGGAGTGCCACTCAGCCAGAAGCCGGGCTGATGGCTGGTGAGCACAGCAGCGGTGGGAGCCTCTCCCGCCTCCACACAGCACTAAGAACCCCTCGGTGAACATCCCCCGAGAGGTCCCAGACTGCAAGAGGGCACAGGCCGGACTGAGGGATCACCCCCCCTTCACGAATGTCAAGCACCGGGCCTCTAATGACTATATAAGGTAAGGAAATGATGAAAGAAAGTTTAAAATTCATCTCTTTTAAATTTGTATTGATTGATTGGTATTAGAGAGAGCGAAAAGAAGGAGTGATAGAGGGATGGGAGGAGAGGGAGAGGGAAAGAGAAAGAAAGAGAGAGAGAGAGAGAGAGAGGCAGGCTGGGAGGGAGAGATCAATCTGTTGTTCCATTTAATGCATTCATTGGTTGCTTCTTATATGTGCCCTGACAGGAGATCTAACCCACAACCCTAGTGTATAGGGATGACACTCAAACCAACTGAGCTAGCTGGCCCAGGCCAAATTACCCCTCTTTTAAACAATTTCCCCCAAATTGCTCCACATTTGTCTGATTACCTCCCAACCATGACAAATGCTAGGGACAGAGAACCAATTTCAATGATCCACTGTCCATCAAAGAGACCTCTCTTTGATATAGCAAGTCATGCTAATCAACCTGAATTACTTCCAGATAAGCCAAAGAATAGAAGTCAGTCTTTGAGCAACAAATTCCAAAATATTTATTTATAACTTTCCAAAACCTACCCGAGAAGATGGAGACGGGCGGCTTGGACCTTCAGATGTACTTTTGATCATCTTTCTCAAATTTTGAGCTTCACTCCTGTAGTAATTTCTGTCTGCTTCTAAAGTCTTGACAAAGGAATCAAGTCTGGAAGGAGATTTATTTTGTGCTTTTTCAATATCTAAAATTATCTTGCCAGGAAGGAAAAAATTAGGCCATTATTTCAAGCTAAACTTCAGCATCATTTACTACATGAAGTCGAACACAAAAAGAATCCTTAAAAACAATAAATGTGGTAAGTTTTGAAAATAATTTTTAAAAATCGTAATTTTAAAAAAGCAGTTAAATATCTTTCTTCTCCAGCATTTCTGAATGTTCTATATATTTTTTTATTGTGACATAACATTTGACATTATTTTTTAATTCAAATTTTTTATTGTTTATAGTGTTACATAAGTCTCCTTTTTCCCCCATTGACCTCTCCCTGGCTGCTCCCACCCCCCAGCACATGACCTCATCCCCCTACTGTCTGTGTCCATTGGTTATGCTCATATGCATGCATACAAGTCCTTTGGTTGATCTCTTACCTCCACTCCCGAAATGTTCTATATTTTTATTAACCTTAAACATACCCCCAAATTTATTCAATAATTTTGAAGAAAAAATGGTAAAGAAATTTCAGAGAGGCCAGAAATGTCCACAGATATGGTTACAAATCCTAGAAGTAAAATTAATTTACTTAGAATAACTTGTATAGCAACTAAGTTTTTTTTTCACTAAGTATTCAAGGGATGGATAAATTAATGCTGGAAACATTTCTTTTACAACATTTATTTTACCAAAGCTATATTGAGAGGAAATGATAAATATATTTACAGAGGTGTTTAAATATTTTAAATAATAACATTAAAATGTCTAAACAGCAGTTTTCATTTCACATTGTTAAAGAAAACATATTACTTAGAATTAAACTAAAAATTTGACTTACAGAAATTTATTACTAAGAACAAAAGTTAATGTGTAGCCTAACTGGTTTGGCTCAGTGGATAGAGCGTCGGCCTGAGGACTGAAAAGTCACGGGTTCGATTCCGGTCAAGGGCATGTACCTTGGTTGCAGGCACAACCCCAGTGGGGAGTGTGCAGGAGGCAGTTGGTCGATGTTTCTCTCTCATCGATGTTTCTAACTCTCTATCCCTCTCCCTTCCTCTCTGTAAAAAATCAATAAAATATATTTTTTTAAAAAAGTTAATGTGTAGACAAACTCATGTTATATTTTGAGAATTAAATTACTCAGTTATCATTCTAAATCAATTAACAGCTAAGGGCATTAAAAAAAACAACCAAAAGTTCTTTCCACCTCTAGGAGTACTGATGACACGAAGCAAGAACAGCATTGCTCTTACAGATGGGAGCGCCCTTGTGCACCCGGCAGAGAGAAGGCTGACTGTAGAACACAAACATTTTTTATTGCTCACAAAATTCATGAGAGTCAAAACATATGTACAATTTTTTGTAGTTTTTACTATACTAACAAAATAAAAATTATTCCTTAAGAAAAATGTACTTACAGATCTAAGTCTTCCTATTGTATCTTCCAATACTATCATATTATTTTGTTGGCAAGTGAACTCAATCTGAAAATCGAGCCAAAAGAAAAAATACTTGGATTTTAAATATTTGAGCTGATTTAACTGGAAAGAGAGCATCAAAAGAGTAAGCCACTTAAAAATAAAAACATGAAGACAGTGAATATTTTACAAAAGAAAAGATACACTACCTCTTTATGTTTACCTAGGGGAGAGAAGGGGGTGTTAGTAGTAGTTGTGTGTGTGTGCGTGCACTTTGGAGGGAGGAGCACTTTATTTCATCTTTGATTTCAAATTACAGTCATGCTGGATAGAGCAGTCTTGATTGCAGGTACTTGCTTTTCATTACTTTGAATACTTTATGTCAATCCCTTCTGGCCTGAAGTGTTTCTGTTGAGAAATCAGCAAAGAGCTTTATGGGAACTCCCTTATAGGTGAATGACTATTTCTCTCTTGCTGCCATTAAGATTTCCTCTTTGTCTTTAACCGTGGCCATTTTAATTGTGATGGTTTTGGTGTGGGTCTGTTTGGGTTCATCTTGATTGGGACTCTCTGTGCTTCCTGAACTCGCGTGATATTTTCCTGAATCAGGCTAGGGAAGTTTTCTGTCATTTCTTCAAACAGGTTCTCTTTCACTTGCTTACTTTTTTCTCCTTTTGGTACCCCTATGATGCGGATGTTATGTTTCATACTTTCCCAAAGTTCCCTTCAACTATCCTCCTGCTTTTTTTTTTTTTAAAGGTAATTAAGGACTTGTATGCATGCATATAAGCATAAGTGATGGATGTGGACAACAGGGGGTGAGGGTGTGGGTGAGGGCAGGATTGGGGGGATGAGGGGACATTGCGTGGATAAGGACACATTTGTAATATCTTATTCAATAAAAGGGAAAAAAGGAAGGTAATTAACCTTTAGAGAGAGATAAAGGGAAAAGGAGCAAACATTGACGTGAGATGTTTTGATCCACCAAGCAGGGATCAAGCCCACAACCCAGGACTGTGCCCTGATGGGAAATCAAATCGGCAACCTTTCAGTGCATGGGATGACACCTAACCAACTGAACCATACTGGCCAGGGCTCAGTGGTGCAGTCTCCTTGAACTCCTGAGTTGGCTGCTCTAGGGAATGTCTTCAGTGTAGGTTATTTGGGCCCTCTTGTTGTAATTGGGTCTTGGTTGCTGTTGGCCTGTTTGTGGGTGGGATCAACTGTCAGGCTGGCTATGAGTCTCAACCCAACCATGGCATGTAAACTGCTGTGCAGGTGCAGTCTTGACATGTCTTGTTAGGCTCAGCGACACAATCATTAACCCTTCAAGCTGGTTGTCTGTAGAGGTAAACCTGATCACCATGTAGGAGACACTGTGCAGGCACTGCCCTCTCCCCTGCCCCCTCAGGGGAGGTTGTTCCCCGAGGGTCTGGAGCCTGAGATACCTCGTTGTGTGTGCCATTTGTGTGTCTAGGTGGGTCAGCTCTGGTGTGGTCTGAAGCCCATCACTAGTTGTGTTGATTCTGGGTCCGCTTGGGTAGGTTTCAGATAAAGGTCACTGACCTTGGGCTACCTGTCTATAGCTAGCTATCTGTGCGGAGAGAAGGATTAGGGAGGAAGAGAAATGTCCTGTATACAGAATACTCTTATTGCTTAAAGTTTTTATCATTACTACATCTTACTTAGGAAATTATCTTAGCAAAAATTTTTAAAATAAAATGTAAGACACAATATAATTTAATCCCAGAACAGACATTTAAATATAATATCAAACCTAAAAAACTTTCAAATGATATGAGAATGTCACTTTTTCCATTGCATTTAATAATTACATGATGTAAAGTAGAATTAAAATCTTCATCAGTAGTCAGATGTTAACTAGAATGACTGTGGTCATTTCAATAATATATATATATCCTATCTAATCTGATAAAAGACAAAAAGGGTAATTGACCGTACCTTTGCTACACTTCCCATGGGCTAATCAGGGTGATATGCAAATTAACTGCCAACAAAGATGGCAGTTAATTTGCATACGTAGGCTCCAAGTGGTGGAGCAAAGCCAAACGGCCCCGAAGCCGGCTGAGCAGCGAGGCCTCACAGCCCCAGGATCAGCGGAGCCATGAGGCCTGATGGCTGGGGAGGGGGGCTCTGGCAGGAGCCCAGCCAGAGTGAAGGCCTGGGTCCCGGGTGCCAGAGGAAAACTGGTGCCAGCAGGAAGGCCTACTGCACGAATATCTTCGTGCAACAGGCCTCTAATAAATATAAATACACACACACACACACACACACACACACACATATATGTAATCATTATGTTGTACACCTAAAACTAATATAACGTTATATGTCAATTATACATCAATTTTTTAAACCTATCAGTGGTAAATCTAATACCTTTGCTTCTTCAGCTTCCTTGTTGAGGATATCCACCACAAAACTTTTCTCTTTTTCTAGTTGCTCTGCTAGTTGGTCAATTCTAATCAATTCTTTACAAAGATGCTCATTGTGGCTCATTAAATTGTCTATTGACGCTTACCACCTCCTCACTATCCAAGAGTTTGCTAACATATCTTCCAAACCATGATTTGTCTGTCTGAGATCTTCAATCTGTTATCATTAGAAAGAAAATAATCATATTAAAATATTTCCTTAGCTTCCCCTCTAAAAACAACCAGGTGACTGGAACCAGAAATGTAGGTTTGCTCCCTGGCAAGGAGACTGAACTATCTATCTTTTTTTGCTTTATAAATTTTATGCCATGTGAATATTTTCCCTTCTGAAGAAATAAAAAAGAACTTAATTACTTTTGATTTTCAACCAAGCTATTAGAAAAATTGTCAAATATTTATATCTGTAAGAAAAGAAACCATGGTCTTAAGATTATTTCATTTTAATAATTAGTATCATCAATTAGGCCTTCCTTATAACTAAATTTCTGTTGTTACCTAAATATGTTAACTGTTCACAAAAGTCCTTTTGAACGCATCAATAACTTACTTGACTAAGCTAAATACCAAATCAATCAAATATTTGTGACTAATACAGAAGATCACAAATTTCCTTTCCAGCCCACTATCAAACCATCAAGGAATGAAGAAAAGACCTTTTTATCACAAAGACATCCAAATGCCTTTAAGGGGAAAAATGTATGTATTAGACCCACTGAACAATGATTGTATGTCAGGAACTATGCTAAATTCCAAAGATACAAAGCCAGGTTAGGTATCTGCCTTCAGAGAATTTATTGTTTCCTTGGGAAAACACCAATAAAATACGTTAAGTGCCATAAAAGAAATACCTATGAGATAAATGGCACAGAGATCCTTCTCTATAGTATTTGCCTCTCACTGTGTATTTAACAAACATTTCTTGAGCACCCACTATATTCAATGCACTGTTTTAGTACTCTCTGGAAGATGTAAAAATATGAAAGAAAAAAGTCTCGGTCTTTTAGAAGCATCTAAAATTGCAAGTCGCTCATCTAATTGTATTCAAATTTATCCACATTAAATTTAGTAAAGCCTCACTTCTTGGAGATATGGACTTTACCTTGGCCCTGTGGAGGGCCGCCTCGTTCACATACTCCTTATTCTGCAGCATGGTGATGATGGGCATGGCTTGGCCAATATGCACCCTGGTCACTGTGGCCTGGGGCTTCCCAAAAGCACCATATAGATTGGGAACAGCATGCAGTCAGACATGAGTGTCCACTGGAAAGGGCTGTCTCCAGGGTCCCTTAGGACAAGAGCCAGGGCCTTAAGCTAGCAGGTTTCAATTTACAGTGGGGCCTTGACTCACGAGTTTAATTCGTTCCGTGACGGAGCTCGTAACTCAAATTACTCGTATGTCAAATCAAAAAGTGAACGAGTGAGACACGTGATGCTGGGCTGATGTTGTGGCGTTCACTGTGACGTTCGCTGCGCCAACTAGCGGTGGGGTATCTGAAGCTGGCTCGTAACCCGAATTTTAGCTCGCAACTCAAAGCAAAAAATCGGCCGAGAGACAGCTTGTATCTCGAAAAACTCGTTAGTCGGGACACTCGTAAGTCAAGGCCCCACTGTAAATAAAATCATTCCTCATCCCAAGAATCTGGAAAATCTCAATTTCAATGAGAAAAGACAATCAAGATATGCCAACACAGAGATGAATTAGGTATTACACTTATCTGGCAAGGCTTTTAAATCGGCCATCTTATAAATGCTACAGCAAGTAATTTGGGGCATGCCTCAGACACACACAAAAAAACAGAAAATCTCAGCAAAGACCTACGAGATAAAACATAGAGAACTTTTCTAGGTCAGGAAGTTGGAATCACAGGGTATGTAACCTTTTCACGTTGGCTTTTTTCCCCCGAGCAATATGCTTTCAAGGTTCCTTTACATCTTTCTGTGGCTTGATAACTCATTTATTTTTATAGCTCCATTGCCTGGATGTACCACAGTTTGTTTAGCCATTCACTTACTGAAGAATAGCTGAGTTGTTTCCACACTTTCCACCTGGCTCTTGTGTTTTGGTAAGCTTCCTGGGACACTGCTCAGCTAGAAAAGAGGGACACTGCCTTGATCCCGCTGGGTGGGGTGGCGGTCCAATTTCTACCTGAGGCTTTCAGGGACACCGAGGAAAGGTGAGGCCCCTTGATGCTGCGAGGTAGGGATGGAAGTTCAGGCTCCTCACTAGGCCTCTGCTGATACCACCACAGCTAGGAAGAACAGGGATGCCTCGTTACTGCCCTGACGAGTCCTCCACAGCCACTGTGGGTGGGTGAGCTTGTTTCTACTGGGTCATGGTAAAAGCCCTAACTCTGCATTATGTCTCCTCTGACTCCACTCCAGCAAGGAGGATAGGGGCCACCTCGTACTGCCAGTTGGAGGTTGATGTGCAGGCTCCCCATGTTGTTTCCACTGGCAGTAGGGAGTTAGGAACTGCCCTTACTGCCTTGTAGGCACAAAAGTTTTAGTTCTCAACTCAGCCTTCTTCTTTGATACCACCTTGTCGGGATGGAGAAGTTGGCAGGGCTTGGGGAGGACTATGAGGTGCAGCTGGAGCTCCTTACTGCAGCCTGGCAAGGGTGGAAGTCTAGGCTCTTTACTTAGCCCTTGCTGGCAGGAATCGTTTTTTCCATTGTGTTGCTTAGGGCAGGCAGTTATTGTCTAAAAGTAGCCAGCCTTGCTAGGCTGTCCCTTTCCAAGTCCTTTGGCTAAAGAAAAAGACAGCTTTTCTGATATCCTTCTTTGTCTGCACCTATTGTTTTGAGTTCCAGTTTCTCCAGCACTCTATCTGGAATATATGGGGCAAATAGAAAAATCCAGGAACTCACGAATGTGTCATTCACTGTGTGCTGAGGTCCCTAACTCGACTTCCTTCTTCTCACCTCTCACTGTCCTATGTTTTATGCATAATGTTCAGGGTTTTTTAGCTGTACTTAGTAGGGAACATAGGGAAAAGTAAGTCTACTCTTTCTTCCTAGAAGAGGCCGTTTCCTTAAATGGCATGTATTAAGAGCTACACCACAGATCAGGCACCAGGAAAGTAGAAACAATACCGAACTTGTAGTTCAGAGAACTGGGTTCAAATCCTAGCTCACTGGGGAGTTCAGAGGAATCCTAGCTCATTAGTCCAGTATCATAATTCTTTAACCTCTTGGAACTTCAGCTTCCATGTCTGTAAAAATAGAAGTAGCATCACTGTTTCACAAGGCTGGGATGAAGTAAGATTATGTACTTGAAAGCACCTAATATAACACTGGGCACATAGTTTGCACTCACTGACTCTGAATCTATGTGTGTCAAAATGGTTAAGATAAAAATGAAATCACTTTAGACCCATAAAAAAAATATAAAACCAGCACTGAATTAATATTTATTCTCCATCTCCTTAATTTAAAATACACCCGAGTCCAAATTAATTCTGAGAAATACATATATAATAAATTAAATGTAACCTGTAATTTCAGTGTAGAGATGAATTTATCTTGATTTCTGACTTCTTGTTCAAGTGGAGAGTGTTCTGGTGTTTTACAGTTTCAGAAACTGGAGTCCCTAGACCGAAATCATGTTCTTTGTTGGTAACCTAGTGGAAAGAATGGGCAAAATACTGAGGCATTCAGTCAAGGAAGGCCTAGGGCGAGGGACAGGGGCAGTCTAGAAGAGGGGGGAAAGGGGACATGAATTACTTTCAACAATAGAGATTAAAATATATTTTAGTGTAAATAATAATAAAAAACAGCTTTGTGATTTCTCACAAGTTTTGAAAATTAACAACATTTTTAGATACATTTTCAATTGTTTTTAACCTTGTCACACCAGCAAAGATTTCAGCAAGCTTTACTTTCTTAAAATTTTGTTATAGCCGAAACCGGTTTGGCTCAGTGGATAGAGCGTCGGCTTGCGGACTGAAAGGTCCCAGGTTCGATTCCGGTCAAGGGATGTACCTGGGTTGCGGGCACATCCCCAGTAGGAGATGTGCAGGAGGCGGCTGATCAATGTTTCTCTCTCATCGATGTTTCTAACTATCTCTCTCCCTTCCTCTCTGTAAAAAATCGATAAAATATATCTAAAAAAAAAAAAAGGAGAGAAAAAAAAATTTTGTTATAAAACTTTTTTTGTATTTTTCAAATATAAAACTATATTAAACATGCCTTTAAAAAAATACATACCCCATCCCATCCTCTTGTTAATCACTCTACTAAGGAAACACTGGGTCAGCAGCAAATTAAGTAGTCTACCGCTAGGCCTGTGTTTTCCAAAATGGTCACTGTTCACCACCTACTTATTGTTGCTTTGGGATATGAACAAAAATGTTTGCTACCCATATCACAAAGGGGTGACTTCCCTAATATATAAATAATTCCTATAAATAAAAAAGGAAAAGAAATACCCTAGTAGAAAAATTGGCAAAATATGTATATTTCATATATATGGATTTTAAATAGATTTTAAAATATCCAATCTCACCATTTAGAAGAATACAAATTAAAACAACACTGAATACTATTTTTTAATCATCACATTGGCAAAGATAAAATAGTTGGAGGTACTTAGCATTCTTATATATCACTGGCGGCAGCGTAAATTGACACAATATTTATGGAGAAGTGGGGTTCATTCCAGGGGCACAAGAGTGGTTCAACATATGCAGATCAATCAGTGTAATATACCACATTAACAAAAGGAAGGATATAAAACATATGATCTTATCAATAGATGCAGAAAAAGCATCTGATAAGATACAATATTCATTTAGCCAGACACACAATGGAGTAAAGATAGTTGCTTCAGTAAATGGTGCTGGCGCCCAGCTTATGTAGCTCAATGGCTGAACATCGACCTATGAACCAGGAGGCTGCAGTTTGATTCCAGGTCGGGGCATATGTCTGGGTTGCAGTGTGGGGCATGCAGGAGGCAGCCAATGGTTGAGTCTCTCTCATTACTGATGTTTTCTCTCTCTCCCTCTCCCTTTTTCTGTGAAATCAATAAAAATATTTTTTAAAACATTAAAAATAAGTAAATGGTGCTGGGAAAACTGGAAGGCCATATGCAAACGAATGAAACTGGATTACAGTTTGTCCCCGTGTACAAAAATTAATTCAAAATGCATCAAAGGCCTAAATATAAGACCCAAATAATAAGTTACAGAGAAGAAAATATAGATACCAAACCTATGGGCCTTGGTCATAGAGAACATTTTATGAACTTGACCCCAAAAGCAAGGGAAGTAAAGGTAAAAATAAATGAATGGGACTATATTAAACTAAAAATCTTCTGTACAGCCAAAGAAACTGACAACAAAACAAAGAGGCAGCCTACCAGATGGAGATATTTGCAAATAGTAGCTCTGACAAAGGTTTAATTTCCAAAATATATAAAGAACTGATAAAACTCAATACCAAACAAACAACGCAATCAAAAAATGGGCAGAGGAACTAAAAATATACACCTCTCCCAAGAAGACATATGAGCAGCCAATCCAATATAATAAAAGCCTAATATGCTATGAGTCCAACCGTTCATTCGACTGTTCAACCAGTCACTGTGATGTGCACTGACCACCAGGGGACAGACGCTCTGACCAGTAGGTTAGCTTGCTGCTGGGGTCCGGCCAATTGGGACTGGGCGAGATGGGCCAGACACACCCTGGAGCCCTCCTGCAGTCCCTCCCAGGGGGCCAAACTCCCATAGTCCCTCCCCAGCCCCAATCGTGCACCAGTGGGGTCCCTCGGTCTGGCCTGCACCCTCTTGAAATCCGGAACCCCTCAAGGGATGTTGGAGAGCTCATTTTGGCCTGATCCCCGCAGGCCAGGCCAAAGAACCTCACTGATGCACGAATCTGTGCACCGGGCCTCTAGTAGATATATAAAAGGATGTTCAACCTCAGTGACAATTAGGGAAATGCAAATCAAAACTACAATGGATACCACCTCACTCACACCTGCTAGATTAGCCACTATCAATAAGACAAGCATTAACAAGTGCTGGAGAGGTTGTGGAGAAAAGGGAACCCTCATTCACTGCTGGTGGGAATGTAGGCTGGTACAACCACTACCGAAAGCAGTCTGGCCATTCCTCAAAAAATTGAGAATAGAGCTACCATACGACCCAGCAATTCCTCTCCTGGGTATATACCCGAAAACCTCAAAATCACGTATGCGCAAAGATATATGCACCCTTAAGTTCACTGCAGTATTATTCACTGTAGCCAAGACATGGAAACAACCAAAGTGTCCTGCGACAGAGGAGTGGAGAAAGATGTGGTCCATATCCACGATGGAATGCTACTCAGCCATAAGAAAGGATGAAATAGCACCAGCTGCAACAACATAAATGGACCTTGAGAGCATTATGCTAAATGAATAAGTCGGAAAAAGCTGACTTCACTCACATGTGGGATATAAAATTGACACTTGTGAACATAAACAGCAGTGTGGTGGGTGCTGGAGGGAAGGCGCTGGAGGGAGAAGGAGGTCCCAGTATACGCCGACAGGAGAAGATCTGACTTTGGGTGGTGGGTGCTAGGCATTCTTGTGCTCTATGATGCCTGGCTTGGCAAGAGCCCCTCCCGGTGATTTTCCTGTTATTCTCATTATAGGTTTCATGATTAACAGCCTTCAGTTTCCTGTCAACTGCTTCACCCACTTTCCAGTGGACCATCTACACCTGACCCCCACCTGCACCTGGTCTGACCTTTACAAGAGACATAAATATCCTGCTCCCCCTACCCTGCCCCACTGATGCCATTTTGGTCTCAGCTCTTCTGCTAGCAGATGTTAACAATAAATGTATAATTCTTGCCAAACCGGTTTGGCTCAGTGAATAGAGCGTCGGCCTGTGGACTGAAGGGTCCCAGGTTCGATTCCGGTCAAGGGCATGTACCTTGGTTGCAGGCACATCCCCAGTAGGAGGTGTGCAGGAGGCGGCTGGTCGATGTTTCTCTCTCATCGATGTTTCTAACTCTCTATCCCTCTCCCTTTCTCTCTGTAAAAAAATCAATAAAATATATTTTTTTTAAAAATAAAAAATAAATAAATGTATAATTCTTTACCCCTTTCGGCCTCGTGCGTTCTTCCTTTGGCCACTCTAACAGTGGGCACATGGTGCAATATACAGATCTGATAACAGAAACCCACGCCTGAAACCTATATGTTCATGTTGACCAATGGCTCCCTAATAAATTTTTTTTAAATGTCAAATAAAGGAACACAATGCAAAGAAATACTTACTAAAATTCCATTTATATAAAGTTCAAAAGCAAGCCAAACTAGAATGTGTATGTTCACATGCAAAGAGGGAAGAACTACAAGGAAAATCAAGGAAGTGCCTGTCAGAGTGCCTACATCTGGGGAGAAGGGCGTGTGATGAGAAAAGGGAATAAGTGACACCTGCTGTAACTGCTTCTGTATCTGGAGTACTTTAAAAGCAAATTACCTAAAACTGTACTAAGCAACTAAAAAGAAGAGAGTCCAGAAAATCTCTACAACTGATTAAAAGCTGGACTAAAGCGGTGATTTTTTTCCATAAGATAAAATAAGATATACCTGGGAAGCTGCCATTAAATAATGTCAGCAAAGTTTATTAAATACAGTGGGGCCTTGACTTACGAGTTTAATTCATTCCGAGACCGAGCTTATTAAGGAACTCGTTAAGGAGCTCGTTAACTCAAATTACTCTATCAACTCAATGCAAAAAATCTGCTGAGAGACAGCTGGTATCTCAAAAAACTCGATAGTCGGGACACTCGAAGGCCCCACTGTATTTCATTAATGTACCTTTTGAATTATCTCCCACTAATTAAGACCGATTTCGTTCATTCATTCATCAAAATGCAAACAAAAATCAGTTTTATCCTGGAGGCAGATTTGAATGGTGTGACACTTTTATATATTATAACTGACCTATTTTCTTCTACTTAAAAACCGCATGTTATTTTATTTATTTCCTTACTGGAATTTCACACACACACACACACACACACACACACACACGGTAGTTGAAATGCCAGTAGAGGACATTTAAAACAGCGAATACTCTGAGATACAACGGCATGCATGGAACAAGGAAAACTCCTGGACGCCGTCATCGTTGCAAACTTTTCCTGAAGCTGCGATTCTTGACTATTTAAAAAAGAAGAAGAAAAAGGTGTTCCTATACGTATTTAGGTATCAGGTCCTTGATCGCCTCCATTAGTCCATTTGTCTCAACTGTTTTTTCAACAAGAGCCAGCTTACCCTGCCTTTCCTGTGTACAATGTCTACTGAAATTATATGAGATCTCCATGCAAATGCCTTTGTAATCTCGGCTCTAACTCCCAAGGTCTTACAGGAGTCAGGACAAACCAGGTTGAACTCACAGGTCTGACTTGCAAGTTCCTCAGCTCCAGAGCGTTTCTAAACCGCAGTCCTCCGTCTCTCACCCTCCACCCCGACGTCCAAGCCAAGAGCTTCTGCAAGAAGCGTAGCGGTCACCATAGCAACTGGGCTCCAGCCTAAACCCCTACGAAAGGGCAACAGGAGCAGTTTGCTCCCGGAGGGCTTCCCCGGACCCCAACTCCGCCTGCAACCGCCCCCACCGCCGCTGCAGCAGTGACTACCTGCCTCGGGGTCACCCTCAGCTCCCGACCCCCGCCACACACACACCCCCTCTGGCAGCTGCCCTCTCGGTGGCCTTCCGCCCAGAAGCTGCTGGACGCCGACCGACCGGGCGCATCACCCGGCTGCTACCTGCAGCTCCAAACGCACCCTCGCGGTGCTCAGCCAGCCGCCCTCCTCGGAGCTCCACCTCCGCCCGGGTCCCAGATCCCACCCACCTCCATCCTCCGCCCCTCTCCCGCCTTCCCACCCGAAATCGCCCCGGCCCCGGCGAGAAGGGGGCGGGGGCGGGCGGTTAGCCCCGGGCGGCAGGGCCCCGCCTTCCCGCTCTACCTGAGCCGGGCTGGTCCTCCACCTCTCCCCTCGTTCGCTCCGCCTCCCAGCCGCGCGCCCGCAGGCCCTGTGCGCACGCGTACCTGCCTCCACCCGCCCTCTCGTGGGACTGCGAGGCCTGCGCGCGCACCCACGCACCTAGCCACGCGTGGACCCACTTCCCAGTCCTCACAGGTGCCTAGGCTACGCCTTTCCCGGTCCAGCCAGGCCGCGCAGGCTCAAGCCCCCGAGGAGCCGCTAGGTCTCCCTCCACCACCCCTACCCCCGACAGAGCGTCCCGTCTCCTAGTAACTAGCCGCCACCCCTTTCCCACCACTTAGTTCTTAACCCCTAGAGTGTGGGGGAGCGCGATCGCGCTCCTCCTGTCTTTCCCCAAAAGTGCCGGGAGCGCGATCGCGCTCCTCCTGCAGTGTCACTATCAGATGCTAGTAGTTCACTCTTTATTGACAGATGGCACCTAAGTGCAGATTACGCATGATGCCGAATGTTTGCAGCTCTAAAATTGAATATGTAACTTCATTTACTTGCGATTCATAATTTTTTTCCTAAACTGCTGTAAGATCAGCAAAAATGCCTTGGCAATTTTAGCATAGTTCCTAGGTTGGCACTCAAAGTTAGTACTGTACTTGCTGCGGCCACCGCGCAGGAAGGGACGCGCATGCGCAGGCCTGTGCGTCCTTCCGCCACCTTCCCAAAGCTCTGAACACCTGCTTCTTTGATGCGACGCCTCTGAGCCGCTCTTCCCGGAGATCAAGCACCCTTCGGGACCCACGATCCGTGAACTCGTTACTCCCCAGAGCTGCTCTTGGGCGCTGGGAGGTTGGCGCGCTCCTGCCGCAGTCGGTGGTTTCGGGAAGCCTCCCATGTCGGGTCCTGCAGCGGCACCAGGGAAAGGGCCGGCTGTTGGGTGAGCACCGGTGGCCTGCAGCCTGGGGAGCCCTGCGGCCCCGCGGCCCCCGTCAGCCTGGCACGGTCCAGGCAGGGTTGAATCGGGAGCCCAACTTGAAAAAAAAATATCTTTGTTTCTTAATGTTTAATATGCCCCACCTTTCTCAAATAACCCGCAGGTTTCTGAACTTTAATGGTGGCTTATCTCCCTGTCTTTTCCACAGATGGAATAGATAACTAGGTTTTTAAAGCTGTGCTCTGATTATCTTGATTTAGTATTCGCCTGTGTACTTCAAAAGTAACCTCACATTTGAAGAGACTAACCGTTCCTGTTTTTGCCGGGTAAGTACTCATTTCTTTCCAATATCAATTTTTGCAGAGCATAAACAAATTTCATGTTAGAACATATTTCTTCATAGAAGTACATTTAAATATAAGTGCCATATATGTTTCCATTCTCTGCTCTGGCTTTTTTCATCATTATGCGTGCTGTTACATTTTCTCATATTTTGTAGCATTTATTTTGCCATATCGTATACTTTGTAAGTATAGCAAGATACTAAAAAATTAAATTGAGTGTTGCTGCTATTTTAGATAAAGAAGTCAGAGGTCCCAAGAGGTACATTTCCTCTGAAATATAATTATACCTAATTAAGGAAATAATGTAGGGAAAAGATCACTTTGTGGTCAAACCAGGATGTGAAGATTTTCCTTTTTAAAAAAAATATTAAGGACTATTAATTTCTTCCCCAGCCCAAGAAAGTAAAAATGTTCTTCCCTCAGTGAAAAGCCAGAGTGCCCCAATTAACCCTTTCATAGTACCTCTGCGCTCTTCCTTCTGACTGAAATGCTAAGGTCTGAGTTTTCTATTCCCTTAGTTTCTCTATCATTTCACAAACTTTACTAAGAAAAATCGATATGTTGCCTTTTTTGTTGTTGTTGTTCCGACCCCTGGTTGCCTAAAAAAGAAAAAAAAAATGGAGGCTTCAATTGCACATATATTAAGCTGCTTGGTGCTCTGTGCATTATTTTTTAATTAGATAGTTTCTATGATATATATTCAAGTTCACTATTCTCCTTTGGTGGTGTTAATCCCATCCACATGGGATTTTTTTCACATCAAGTATATTTTCATTTAGTAACTTGCATTTCTTACCTTATCATGCTCATGCTTTGCTCTAGCTTCATGGAAATGTGGAATATATATTAACATAGCTGTCAAGGTCCTTGCATAATAATTCTATCATTTGTGTCATTCCTAGTTATGCTTCTGTCAACTAATTCTTCTCTCCTCTTTATCATTCATATTTTATGCTTGTTTCCATAGCTCATAAGTTTTTATTGCCTACCAGACATTGCAGATTTTACATTGTTAGGTGCTGGAGGTTTTTGTATTTCTTTAAGTATATTTAGGCTTTGTTCTGAGATGCTAAATTTACTTGGAAACAGTTTGATCCTTTAGAGCTGCCCTGTCAAAAATAGGGACCACTAGCTACAAATGCCTATTTGAATTTATGTTAATAAAATTAAGGAAAAGTTAAACTTTAGTTCCTCATTTGTATTATGTACATTTCAAATGTACACACCCAGCTACTGGCTACTATATTGGATAACCATTGAAAATAGTTCTATCGGACACTGCTGCTTTAGAAGCTTGCTTTTAAGCTGTTAGGTCCAAAACAGTCTTTACCTAGGGCTGCTGTTTTGGCCCCATTACAGAACTAATATCTTTGTGAGGACTCTATGCAGTGCTCCATCCAGTCTGTCTGGTGGGCATCTTTTCATATTCTTATTGGACAGTCATAATCTTTGGACTAACTTCCTTGGTTAATTTCTAAATATTTTATTATTGTATTTATGCCACTGTAAAGGAATTTTTTTTAATTGATTTCAGAGAGGAAGGGAGAGAGATAAAAACATCAGTGATGAGAATCATTGATCGGCTGCCTCCTGCCTGTCCCACACTGGGGATCAAGCCCGCAACCCGTGCATGTGCCCTTGGCCAGAATTGAACCTGGAACCCTTCAGTCTGCAGGCCGGTGCTCTATCCACTGAGCCAAACCAGCTAGGGCTGAAATTGTTTTATTAATTTCCTTTTCAGGTTCATTGTTAGTGTATAGAAATGCAACTGGTTTTTGCGTGTTAACTTTGTATCCTACTACTTTGCTGAATTCATTTATTAGTTCTAACAATTTTTGTGTGTGGCATCTTCAGAGTTTTCTACATATAAGATCCAATTATCTGTGAAGACAGATCATTTTATTTCGTCCTCTCCAATTAGTATGCCTTTTACTTCTTTCTTCTAGAACTTCCAGTATTATGTTGCATAGAAGTGGCAAAAGTGGGCATCCTTGCCTTATTCCTGATTTTAGAGCAAACACTTTCTCCATTGAATATGATATTCACTGTGACTTTTTCACAAACGGTTTTTATTTAGTTTCCTTCATTTTCTAGTTTGTTGAGTGTTTTTATCATGAAAGGGTGCTGACTTTTGTAAATGCTTTTTCTGCATCAAATGAAACAATCGTGGTTCTTTTTCTTTATTCTGTAGTGTGGTGTATTACATTAATCAATTTTCATATGGTGAATCATCCTTTTATTCTAGGAATAAATCCTACTTGGTCATGATATATAACACTTTTAATATGCTGTTGTATTTGGTTTGTTAGTATTTTGTGGAGGATTTTGCATAAGGGATGTTGGTCTGTAGTTTTCTTGCACTGTGTTTGCCTGGCTTTGGTGTCAGGGTAATGCCGGCCTCTCAGAATGAGTTAGAAAGTGTTCCCTCCTCTTTAACTTTTTGAAAACAAAAGATTGGTATGATTTATTCTTTAAATGTTACAATAGAATTTAAAAAAGCTTTTGTTTTTGTTTAGAGATTTTTTATTATTACTAATTCAATCTCCTTAGTAGTCACAGGTCTATTTAGATTTTCTGGGTTTTTTCCTTTTTTTATATAATATGTTTTTATTGATTTGAGACGAAAGGCAAGGGAGAGATATTAACACCAATGATGAGAGAGAATCATTGATCAACTGCCTCCTGCATGCTTGCCACAAGGGATGGAGCCTACAACCTGGGCATGTGCCCTGATTGGGAATCGAACCAGGACCTCCTGGTTCACAGGTCGATGCTCAACCACTGAGCCACTCCAGCTAGGCAGATTTCCTGTTTCTTCATGACTTCATCTTGGTAGGTTTTGTTTTTCTAGGAATTTGCCCATTTCAGCAAGCATATACAATTTTGTGGCATGTAGTTATTTTTGCACTCTCTTATAATGCTTATTTTTTTTTTAAATATATTTTATTGATTTTTTAAAGAGAGGAAGGGAGAGAGATAGAGAGTTAGAAACATCGATGAGAGAGAAACATCGATCAGCTGCCTCCTGCACATCTCCTACCGGGGATGTGCCCGCAACCCAGGTACATGCCCTTGACCGGAATCGAACCCGGGACCTTTCAGTCCGCAGGCCGACGCTCTATCCACTGAGCCAAACCGGTTTCGGCTATAATGCTTATTTCTGTAGAATTAGCAGTTAAGTCCCCGACTTTCATTTCTGATTTGTCATTTGAAACCACTTTTGTTTCAAAGATTTTATTTTTTCTATTATTTTTCTAGTGTTGATTTCATTTATCTCTGCTCTAATCTCTATTATTTCCTTCCTTCTGTTAACTATGGATTCAGTTTGTTCTTTTTATAGTTCTTTAAGTTGTAAAGTTAGGTTGTTAATTTGAGGTCTTTCTTGTTTGTTTAAGGTGTTTATAGCTATAAATTTCCCAAATTAGCACTGATTTTGCAGCATTCCATAAATTTTTATGTTGCATTTTTATTTATTTTATTTAGTTTCATCTGTACATATTTTCTAATTTCCCTTGTGATTTATTTGATCCATTGGTTGTTTCAGAGTGTATTGTTTAATTTCCAGATTTGTGGATTTTCCTGTTTTACTTCTGTGGTTGATTTCTCACATCATCCCACTGTAATCAGAGGAGATACTTTGTATATCTATCTTTTAAAATCTATTGAAAGCCATATTGTAGCCTAAAACGTGGTCCATCCTGGAAAATGTCCCATGGGTATGGAGAAGAATGTGTATGCTGATGTTGTTGAGTGGAATGTTCTATATATGTTGGTAAATCTACTTATTTTAATTGGTTTTCATATTTTCTTGTATTCTGTCTGGTTGTTCTACCCATTATTAAGAGTTGAGTATTGAAGTTTCCAACTGTTAGTGCAGAACTATCTCTCCCTTCAGTTCTGTCTGTTTTTGCCTCATATGTTTTGATGGTGTGTTATTATTTGGTAAATGTTTATAATTGTTTGGCCATCTTTATTTTTTAGAGAACAACTAGCAAAGTGTTTGGACTTCAGTAATTATTACTTTAACCCATTAATAATTAATTAAAATTTTTGACAGCAAGAATGATAGAAAGGGCTAAGTAGAGAAGTTCTATTTTCTGAAAAGTGCTGAAACATAAAATCTGATCAATTCTTTTTAAAACACTTTCAAAGAATCTATAGAATCTGTGATCCCTCCCACAGAGAAAAGGTAAACACTGAGATGAAGGAGTGTTTTACTTTATATTTATGGATCCATCACCATGATATTCCATTAACACGAACAGTGCCATGAAGTTGGTTGAAATTCCCACTGTATTCACTTGTTTCCATTTTTTTTTTTTCTCAAGCAATCAAGTTGAAGCAATCAAGTTGAAGAAACGTTTCCACCCCTATATTTATTCAGCTCTTCCCATGGGATTTTCTGTTAGTAAATCTGCTACTCAGTTATCTGCTATGTGTATGGATGCAAAAGTGGACGATCACTTAATGCAAGGGACTGAGAAAAGCAAGCTGGAACCAGTAACCCAGTTATTTCAAAACACTAAGAAAATAAGATTAGAAGACCCAAACCAAGAAAACCTTACAAGAGAGAAAGAGACTGGTCCAGGCTCTCTTTCCGAGAAAGCCGTGGGTTCAGTGGTTTATGTTAAAGAAAGTGATGGAATAGAAATGACAGATGTGGAATGAAGTTGTTTGTACCTATTACCACAGAAATCAAAACTTGCTTTTGACTAAGAGGGCATATTGATTGAGAACTTAACCTCAATAGGAAAACCTAACAAAATGAAGGAAGATGTTTGCTTTTTCCCCCCACTGTTGATAAATCACCGTAGACTGCATTTTTTTACTCAAAACAGTTGCTTTAGGGAGAAAAAGCTTTCCAAAATTCAAAGTAGATTTCTCTGGTATTCTCCTTGTCAAAATCAGAGTTTTGACTAAAAGTATTTAAATGGCACTAAACCATATTAATGATAAAGTATTTAACTAGTAATCAAAAAACATGAAACAGTACCCAAACAATTTGACATCATTATGTCACACTATTTCTTGTGTACCAATTTTGTATGTTAGATTTCCAGTTTGGAATTTTGCTTAAGGGGACTTTATCTTTCTACATTTCTGCATTTCTGTTATATAGACATTCACTCTAGGTAAAATATGCAAAAAAAATCCCACAGTAAATTGCATACTTTGATAAGCATTTCACATTTTAAATCATCCTTTTAAACTGTTATTATTTTCTCCACATCGAATTCCTTTCAGAACTACAACATAGTTATTTCAAAGTGTAGTAGTTTATCTTACAATTGCAACCATTTTATAGCACCAATATTTAACATAAGATAATAGCCTTAAAATTATTGTTTAATATATATCATTTTGCCATTCTTCTTGAAATATGTAGTAGTTTGAAACGGCAGTATTGTCTCAAATAATGCTAGATGAAATTAAAACCATTTTGTATCTGGACATATAATGAGTTGTAACTGTATTATGTATGTTTTGAACATTTTCCTGTATTTTAATATTTAATGACTATCTCTAATGCCCAATTGAGTAATCTCCTTCATATTCTCAAAATAAACCAAAAGGAAAAGGCTTCTTTAAGGGGAAGCAATATTTTATAAATTAAACAGTACTAAACCAGGAGTTAAAAAAAAAAAAAAGATGTTGAATGGGACCTAACCAATAAGATGATGCTTTTTATCATTTACAGAACATAATTCTTTGGGAGAGAGAAAATACACAAATCATTCATTTGTTCACCTAATCTGAATTGTTTGAAAGAGAACAAATACACAACCCATTCACTTGTTCCCCTAACCTGGCACTGTACTCAGTGCTGGGGATATAGTGGCGAGTAAAATAGCTACGGCCTTTACAGTGCTTACTGTCTGGCTACGGAGAAATAGAACATCAGGTAGTAAATATGTAAGGTACAACTTGTGGTATGCCAAGAAGAAAAAGTAAAATGTTCAGAGAGACAGATGAGGAGGCGTAACACATAAACTTGATTTTTCATAATGGAACTAGAAAGGCTTCCCTGAGGACATGACAGGTGTAGCTTTTGCAGGGACGTGGTTGTCCAAGTGAGATGATGGTGCTGATTGAAGTGGTAAGAAGGGTATGTAGTCCAGGTGAAGTTGGGCAGGATGCACAGATGGTTTGAAAGTGGCGAGTGAGGAAAAAGAAGTTTCTAGCAAAAAAAGGCTAAATGCATGGAGGTTCCTGGGGAACGGGTATGCTCGGGGCACGCTTTTTGGACATCCCGGGTTTCCAAGGCAAGTAATAATGGATGGGGCTAAACATAAACGTTTCGAGGAAATGCTATTTAGAGCCATGGGCATGAATGATATGGCTTAAGGTGAACCTATAGTTTGAGATCAAGTCGTGAAAAACTCCAACATTTAGACAGTGATGGCGAACCTCTGACACGCGAACTCATTTTTTTGGTTGCTTTTTCTTTGTTAAATGGCATTTAAATATATAAAATAAATATCAAAAATATCTTTGTTTTACTATGGTTGCAAACGTCAAAAAATTTCTGTATGTGACACGGCACCAGAGTTAAGTTAGGGTTTTTCAAAATGCTGACACGCCGAGCTCCAAAGGTTCACCATCACTGATTTAGGAGCTGGTCAGCGCAGGGGGAGCTGGCGAAGGGGGCCGAGAGTGGGCAGTGAGGTTGGCGGAAAACCAAGGCGGGGAAATGTCAGGATTGCCCACAGGAGTCGTTAAGGTGGAGGGCGTCAACTGAAAGGTTAGAGGAGGACTGAAAAGTCCATTGGATCTGACAACATGAATGTCACCAGTGACCTTAGCAAAACCACTTAGAGGAAAAAAAAGGGGGGGGGGACTTCACTCAGGCATTGACAGACTGGTGTTCCACGTCCACAGTGTCCAGCAGGACACTGGATATTTGTATCGGATGTTGAATTGGGGATGATCTTTCCTTGTGTGCGATGCCGGGTGCCCCTGCAGAATGTCGAATGTAGTAAGTAGCACACCCAGTCACTGAGACGACAAAAAAGACAGACATTAATTACCCTCATCCAGCACCACGGCCACTAAGACGTCATAAGATTGGGATCCCCAAATCCCAGCCAAGCCGTGAACTGGACAGCACACCTGGGAAGGGAAATCCCAGACTTCCTGAAAGGGGAACAACGGGACAAGTTTAGTCACTTAGGTGTTTGTTTGGGGGGAGGCTTCCATAAGTGGAATCCTCAAGGAAGCACTTTTTGGAGTGTTATTGTTTCTGATAAGTAAATTTTCCATACTAAAAAAATATATTTTATATATGTATATTATGTATATAGATGTATATTATTGTATATGTACATATACAATAATATATACATATATAATGTATATACAATACATATGTATATATACATATATGTATATTATTTAATATATATGTGTGATATATATACATAGTACAGGGTTTGTTCCTTTAAATGCAATGTCTTTCCCACCTGACTTTCGTTTCCTCGCCTCCCAAGTGGAGTTGCCTGCCGTTGGGGCGTGGCGAGGAGACCGTTTAGGGACCCGGTGCAATGCCTGGCCGCGCAGGAAAAGGACTGACTTGTTGGCACCGGGCCTGGCGGGTGCCCCGGGTGCCCTGGGTGTCTGGGCGCCGTGCCCACACTCGCCCCGAAGTGCCCGCTCCAGCCAGGCACGGCCGCCCCTCCCGCCTTCGCTCCGGCTGTCACGCAGCGCGTGTCCGTCTGAGCTGCCGGCTCTGGGGGCGGGTCGTACCCGCGTCCCGGCCTCTCGTCCGGTCTGGCGCGGGCTCGGCCACTCCCAGGTCCCTCAAAATCCTCCCGGGTCACGCAGACCCGCCCCGAGCGCGGGGCAGAGTAAAGCCCAGCTCTTCTGGGCACTTCCGGTGGCTCTTAGCGCCACTTCCGGGGCGGGGCGGGGGCCGCCGTGCGCGCAGCCTGCAAGCCGGGGAGACGGCAGTGCGTCCCCCGCACGAATCCGCGCGACGGGGAGCAGCAGGTGGGATACCCCGGCCGCGTGGTTCTGGGGCGCCGCTAGCCGGGGCGGGCGGGAAGATGGGGGGCCCCAGGCCGGGACCCGCGCAGCTGCTGGAGGCGCTGCGGTTTGCGCCCAGCCCCTGCGAGTAGCTAGCTCCACGGTTGGAAAGGTCTCTCCCCGGTATCCGAGGGTGAAAACTAAAACGCGCTGGGTGCCATCCCCGAGTCGGAGAGGCGAAATAACACGTGCACAGGACCGTCCTGAGGCTCTGGGTCAGCGCCGCGCCGCCAGAAAGGGCAGGGTAGCTCGGAGACGTGCCCTGCAGGGGCCGGGCCAGCCTGGGTGGGTAAGTGTGACTGTTGCTGTTTGCTTTGTGGTTGGTGATGAAGCGAAGCCTGTCTGGCAAGGCAGAGTGTCCCCTGGAACATGGGAATAAGCGTGTCCCCTGAGGAAACACTATAAAGTCCATCAGTGCAAGGTGAGAGTGGAGATATGCAAAGTTAGTGGGAAGAAACCGGGCCTTCAAGACTTGATTATATCCTGACGATGAAAGAAAGAGTGTCATTCAGTCGGAGCACCACGCCTTCTGAAGATGGAATGAAAGGGAGGTGCAACCGAGCCCACCCGAGAGGGAGGGAGGCCTGGCTTTCATCCAGGGAGCTCTGCAGAGCCCGGGAGTTGAGAATGCGATTTCCAAAGGGCTCATCCCATCAGACACTGAGATCGCACAGCTCACTCCTTTTATTCGGATTCTGTGTTCACCAAGCAGCATTACCACAGGAGGGAGAGGCTGATCTGAATATCCCTTCGACAGCCTACGGTTCTCTTTGTAACTAATGAATAGGATTACAAGTTGTGTGTGTTTCCCAGACATCCCTTTGTTTCCACTTCTTCTCCCTCTGCTGCTTCTCGTCCAGGGCGCAGCTGGGAACGTTACCTCCTCACAGGGGCCGCCTGTTGCGTTCAGTTGCCTAGAGCAGTTTCTGGCCCGTAGGCGCTCAGCCTAACTCCCTCGGCGCTCTCAGTCCTGGCTCAGATGTCACTTTTTAAAGTTTTTGTTTGTTTCTTTGTTGTTGTTGTTTTGTTTTATTCTTTTTTTTCCCTGTTTTGTTTTATTCTCTCTTTTTTCCCCCAAATGTCACTTTTTAAATGAAGCTAAGCCTGACAAACCTATTTAAATATCAGCCCAGTTCCTCTTAAATATACAGTCTTCCCTTTCCAAGCCTTACTTTTCTTTTTTTCCTATAGCCCTATTCACTTTTATTTATTTGGTTCACTAATGAACCCCACATGCTAAGACCAATGCCTGTCCTATAGTTGATGCCACTTACCAAGTATTATAGATTCTCTATGCTTAAATCTCTAGGGTAGTGATGGGGAACCTATGGCACACGTGTCAGAGGTGACACGCGAACTCATTTTTTTGGTTGACTTTTCTTTGTTAAATGGCATTTAAATATATAAAGTAAATATCAAAAATATAAGTCTTTGTTTTACTATGGCTGCAGATATCAAAAAATTTCTATATGTGACATGGCACCAGAGTTAAGTTAGGGTTTTTCAAAATGCTGACACGCCGAGCTCAAACGGTTCGCCATCACTGCTCTAGGGTGTGTCTCTGAAGTATAAATGTGATCTTTCTGCTTTCTTAAAACTCTTCAGCACCTCCTCCATGGCCCTCAGGATTAAGTTATGCATTTAACACACATTTCAAGTCTCTTCCTTATCTAACCTCTACTTCTCCAGCCTTCTATCTCTTGCAACTCTCCTTTCTTGCACTCTCCCCCCACCCCCTCCACCACCACCATTGATTATTAGAGAGAGTGGAAGGGAGGGGGAGAGACAGAGAAACATCGATGTCGATTGGTTGCCTCCTGCATGTGCCCTGACCAGAGCCAGCGATCGAGCCTGCAACCGAGGTACATGCCCTTGACTGGAATCGAACACAGGACCCCTCAGTCTGAGGGCCACTGCTCTATCCACTGAGCCAAACCGGCTAGGGCTCTTGCACTCTTAAGTCCAGCGGTTTTGTGCATCTTAAGTATAAGCCAATGGAATTCAATTTTTTGAATTCTTTGAATGGGTCTTTTTTTCCTCCAGGCTGTTATATTTTGTTGTAATACTTTTCCTTATCCCTTTTATATCTCAGCTTCAATATCACTTGCACTAATTTGAGGAATAGATGGCCCTCTGGTGTACATACCCTATCACAGCACTTATGACACTACTAGAGGCTTAGTGCACAAAATTTGTGCACAGGTAGGATCCCTAGCAGCTGCTGGCTGCCAGCCGGAGCCTTCTTTTGTTCCGTGTCACCCCCCCCCCCCCGGTGATCAGTGCACATCATAGCAAGTGATTGAACTCCCGGTCGGTCGAGGGGACACTTTGCATAGGCTTTTATATGTATAGATATATTTTAATCATTGCTTTAATTGCTTTTTAGTATCTCCCATTAGATTTTTGAGTTCTTGGAAGACAAAAACCACTGTATGACCTTAAATGTCTCTCATATTCATCCCCTTCTTTATGTGTACCCTAGTTCAGGCCCTCATTATCTCTAACTTGGACAACTTCAGAAGTCTATTAACTGGTCTCCCTACCCCTGATCTAGCTTTTCTTTAATCCATGCTCAACACTGCTGGCAGTGGTAGTTCTGTTTAATGCCTGACTTAACCCCTGCCTGCTTAAAACACTTCAATAAATCGCAGCTGCTTTGAGAAAAAGTCCAAATGTTTTAGGATCACATGAATTTGCCTCCTCCCTCCCTCTGTTCCCTTACGGCTTTGTATCTAGTAGGCACTCCATAAATACTGGTTGAGTGAATGAGGGACTATATCAAACTCAGTCAAACAGAATCAAGAACAAGGGTTTAACCAAAGAAGGGACTTCCTAAGGCAATATAGCCATAGACGTCAGTGGAGCCAAAAGACTAGAAGTGTAAGTCTTTCCCTGGGGAGGGAGTCTCCAAAACATGCCTTACTTTTATATGACTCCTTGTCTTTTTTTTTTTTAATTGATTTTTTACAGAGAGGAAGGGAGAGAGATAGAGAGTCAGAAACATCGATCAGCTGCCTCCTGCACACTCCCCACTGGGGATGCGCCCGCAACCCAGGTACATGCCCTTGACCGGAATCGAACCCGGGACCCTTCAGTCCGCAAGCCGACGCTCTATCCACTGAGCCAAACCGGTTTCGGCTCCTTGTCTTTTTATGTCTGGAATATGCTACTCCCATCCACTTGGTAAACACCAACAGATTTCAAGACAGTTCAAGTATCCCTTCCTCTATTAAACTAGCCTGACCTCTCTGGTGTAAATTGGCCCAACTTTTCTGTAGCATAATTTATCAAAATATATCAAGAGTGATGAAAATCTGAAACTCTTTAACTTGGGAATTGTGCTTCTAGGACATTACCTAACTACAAAAGACTTTGGCCTACTTTTGGACTTTAATAATTCATTCTATCTTTGACCTAAAGAAAAATTATGGCTATCCTAAGAAACAGAATTGGGACAGAATGGTTTCTTTATGACCATAACTAGTCAAAATACTTAATTGGTGTAGCTAGTATTTTCAGCCCATTGCCACCTAATATTTAATAAGCACTGCTAAAAAAAAAAAAAAAATATAGTGTCCAAACATAATAAAACTAGAGGGCTGGTGCACAGATTCATGTACCAGTGGGGTCCCTCGGCCTGGCCTGCAAGGATCAGGCCAAAACCGGCTCTCTGACATCCCCCGATGGGTCCCAGATTGTGAGAGGGCAGTTCTTGGGTGATGCACCCCAGAATCAGGCTCCCTCCTCTCTGGTTCTGGGTGCATCATCCAAGAACCGCAGCTGCCAAGTTACTGTGGCTCGGCAGCTCCTGCATGGAGCGTCTGCCCCCTGTTGGGCATTGTGTGTCATAGCTACTGGCCAGTGGGGCAGTTGGCCGGTTCCTTAGGCTTTTATATATATAGATTGTTCCTGCTAATCAGATTGCCTCTCCCTTTGATCTCAGGGGGTCCATCCTAATCGAATATTGATCTGAATGAGTTATGTTGCCAGTAAATCAGTCAACTAAAGTATTATAATAGCATAAAGCTTTCCACAGAGATGTTCATGAATACATTGCTGATAACAGAAAAACTAGAAACAACCTAAATTACAAACTAAGATTGAGTAAACTATGATATATCTGACAATGGAATATTACACAACATTAAAGCTGATGTGAAAACAGATTTAACATTGAATGAAATAATAGTACGGTTCCACTTCTGTGGAGAAAAGTGTGTGTGTTTACAATGCACAGAGAAAAATGAGTACACACCAGATTGTAAATTGTGATTATCTCCAGGTGGTAGTATGGAGTCTTTTAGTTTGCTCTTTTTACTTAACTCTAATATTCTCATTTTTCTCAATGAACTTATAAATTCAAAATAACTGGTTTGGCTTTGAGATATATTATATATTTGAAAATTTGTTTGCAAAATCTGTGCTCCTATGCCATTTCAACGGAAATGATTTGAGGTTTGTCTTCATTTATTTCTAGGTCTCTCTTGTCGAATTGCTAAAGACAAATGGTAAAGCTAAAAGGCAAGAAAAGCAACTGTCCTGGATAGAGAATTAGATAAGTTTGGATTAAATAACCAAGAAAGAAAAACAGTTTTCCTTTTCTCAACCAATTAATTTGTTTGTCTCCCATCTTTAAAAGCATGCTGATCCCATTTTCAAAGAACTGCTTACAGTTATTTTGTAACTTCAAGGTCCCAGCAACTGGCTTTAAAAACACAGTAAAAAGAGGGCTCATTTTACAGTCAGTTTCCAATGATGTTTACCAAAATCTGGCTCTGGAAGACTGGATCCATGACCATGTGAACCTAGAAAGCAAGCCGATCCTGTTATTTTGGAGAAATTCCCCCTCTGTTGTAATTGGTAGGCATCAAAATCCTTGGCAGGAATGTAACCTGAATCTGATGAGAGAAAAAGGTGTAAAACTGGCTCGGAGAAAAAGTGGAGGAGGCACAGTTTACCATGATATGGGCAATATCAATTTGACTTTTTTTACAGCCAAAAAAATGTACAATAGGATGGAAAATCTAAAGTTAGTTGTGAGAGCTCTGAACGCTGTCCAACCCCAGCTGGATGTGCAGCCTACCAAAAGGTTTGACCTTTTACTTGACGGACAGTTTAAAATCTCAGGAACAGCTTCTAAGATTGGCCGGACGACTGCTTATCACCATTGCACTTTGTTATATAGTATTGATGAGACCCTCTTGTCGTCTTTGCTCAAGAGCCCTTACCAAGGGATCAAGAGCAATGCAACTGCTAGCATACCTTCCGTAGTAAAAAGTCTGTTGGAAAAAGACCCCACTCTGACCTGTGAAATACTGACAGATGCTATTGCGGCAGAGTATGCTGCTTGTCATCACATTGAGAATCACATCAACTTGATAAACCCAGCAGATGAGACACGGTTTCCTGGAATAAATAGCAAAGCCAAAGAACTACAAACTTGGGAATGGATCTACGGCACAACTCCGAAGTTCAGTGTAATAACTTCCTTTAATGTGTTACATGAACAGTCACTCTTGGAAATTAAAGTACTCATAGATGTAAAGAAGGGGAGAATTGAAATCTGTAACATTGAAGCCCCTGATCATTGGTTGCCACGGAAAATATGTGACAAATTAAATTCAACTTTTATTGGCAGTAAGTTCTGCCCAGTTGAAACTACTATGCTAACAAATGTCTTACATGAAACATGTCCGGAAGACGATGAAGTACACAGTAAATGGAATATTGTCTGTGAAAAACTTAAGGGAATAATGTGATTGCAAGTAAAGTTAATATTGGCAGGTTCAGTGAGAAAATAAAAATTTTTAATGTGCATTGTGTATCTCTTAAAACTAAAAGGGTCTAGTCTCTCTGAGTAACTTCTCCCCATTTGTGTCTATCCCCTATCCTTGTCCATATTTCCTACTGACCTCCAGGATACTCTGTCTCTTTCCGCACTGATTTTAATACCTGGCTTGCATTTATATTTTAGCTCCTGCTTGTTACCATCTTGGGAATGTTTACCATATCGGACACTCTGACCTTCATTCTTTTCCTTACTTCTGGGGAATACAACGCAGGCTTCTTGCTACCTCTGATACCTTAAACTCTAAAATTCTCCCTTTTAGTTACATCTTATCCTTCCATCCTCTCCCATTAAATCAAGCCTGTTTTAAATTCCAACAATTGATTTTTTTACTCCTATGCCGAAATGGGAAGAAAATTCACATGAACCCAATTCATATGTAGTTTTCAATTTGTGTTTCTTTTTTCTGTGGTGTCAGATTCAACTCATCCGTTGACTCCCTATCATTTTTCAGAGGCATTATTCCTAAATGTTTTCACTCTACTTCAGCTCAGAATTCCACTACTCTTATTTTTGTCACAAACCTTGACTCATGATGTGATAGCAGACGTCTTCAGAAATGAATGCCTTTAGTCCCTCATGTTGTCTATTTCAATACAGTGGGGCCTTGACTTAGGAGTTAATAATTGAGTGAGTTTAATTCGTTCCGAGACCGAGCTCATTAAGGAGCTCGTTAAATTACTCTATCAACTCAATGCAAAAAATCGGCTGAGAGACAGCTGGCATCTCAAAAAACTCATTAGTCGGGACACCCGTAAGTCAAGGCCCCACTGTATTTCTCATTTCATCCACTCTCAGAGAAAGAAATAACCTCCTTTTTCTTAAACCTAACCTCTCTAACTGTACCCTAGATTTTGTCCTCTCCAGCCTATTTGGGCCTTGTACTATCGAATATTTATCTTTTTCTTTTTTTTTTTTTTGGTATTTTCTCGTGGCTTTTACTGGATCCTTACCCATAGTGAGTGAACGCAACTCTCTTGCTCTATTTCTTCATTACCAAACTTCTAGAAAAGAGTAACGTCACTTCCCTGGCCAGGTAGCTCAGTCGGTTAGAGTTGTCCCTATATGCCAAGTTTGTGGGTTCGATCCCTGGCCAGGGAACATACAAGAATTGACCAATGAATGCATAAATAACTGGGAAGTGTGCCTGAATGAAGAACCAAGCCCTATATAAGCCAGACCCCAACAGCAGTTCCGCAAGCCACCTTCATTAGTGTGTGCTTCCTTGACGCATCAAGCTCCCTCCCTCTCCCCTTTGCCTCCACCTTGTTTTCAGTAAACCTCTTTTTTGGAATGTTTCACCTCCTCTCTTGATTTCCATCTTGGGAGAAGAGGGGGTACAAGAACCCCTTCACCAGTGACACATAATAAAGTTGGGCAAAACTAATTTGAGTATTTTCAGGTTCAGCACTATCAGCACCTGAACCTGAAAACATCAAAGAACATCAGGAACTTTTCTGGAACCCCTTCTTGTTCTTTTATGCCAACTCAATCATGTGCCTGCTGGCTCACAAAGGTAAAGCAAACCTGGTGTCTAAAGACACCCAGGGCTACTATGCTCAACCTTAGTACCATGGCTCCTTCCACCTGGCTGTGGTCTTCCACACTATTTAATTTTGAATTTAATTTTCAATTTTTCTCCTGATGTGATGTTTATATGAGCACTCTTTAACACCAGTACTTCTATTTCTCTCTGTAGACTCTGGGTTAACTTAGTCTTTACTAGTAAGCTTCTGGACTGCCCATTGCTTCTACCTGTACCCACTCTCCTAGTCTAACTCCATATAACCTAATCTTTTTCTTTTTTTTAAAGAGGATGCTTTTTAAAATATATTTTTTTTATTGATTTCAGAGAGGGAAGGAGAGAGAATCAATGATGAGAATTATTGATTGGCTGCCTTGTGCATGCCCCCCACTGGGGATAAAGCCCACAACCTGGGCATCTGCCCTTGACCAGAATCAAAACCAGGACCTTTCAGTCCACAGGCCAATACTCTATCCACTGAGCCAAACCAGCTAGGGCCATACAACCTAGTCTTTGTTCCCAACCAGTCAACTGGCATCTTGACGGAAGAGCTTACCCAGAACAATTGATTCTAAATTGCAAATCTTTATAAATGTGCCAGCTGCAAAATGTATCTGGATAACTAAATAAGTGGGTTTGCCTTTATGGAGTTAGGTAATGGTGGATACGTAAATATTGGTGAGTGTCTGTCTGCCAAAGACATTTAATTTTAACAAAATTAGCATTGTACTTTTTTTCCTGGATATTAAACCCACAAGCCCATCTGTCTCTTAAGAATACTCTTCTCCATATTTTTTCCTCCTGGACTCTAAATTCCCAGGGGCAATATAATATCCAGTTCATCTTTATGACAGATGGTACTCATTATTTGTTTATTTACTCTCCAACACTCAAGTAGTAGAAAAGCTGGTAAAATGTTTAAATTAACTGTACGACTTAAAACGCTGTAAATCTAAGTAATGTATTTACAAAGATATTTAAGATTGGTCACAACTGAATAATGAATCCATAAATTAGTAGGAATGTACAAGTTTATTAAATTCACATTTTATAGGAATAATATGTCCAAAGTATAAAAAAATCTAATATTCACTTAAAATAGAAATATACACTGTAAATTAAGCTACTGCCCATCATATTTTTTTTGTGTGCCTGTTATGAAAAATGTCCACTGTTGTTTCATGACATGGTCTTAAATCAAAATCACAATATCCAAGGGAAAAACGACCCTAAGAAGAGAAGAAAAGAATTTTTTAACAAAGAACCAAAGCCATGCTAAAATGATACAAAAAGAGTGCTACCTACCCATAAGGCTATATCATACCTGTGGTTTCTTAAAATAATCCAGTCCCCTTCCAATCTTAATCATCCATCCATTGTTGAACCTATTGAAATAAGTATATAGTATAATATTCCAGAAAGTTATGCCAGACAATTAGCAAAGTTGTAGGGTATGAAGTGTCAGCAAATCTCCCCCCAAAAGAAAACCATTTCCTCCAGTAGCACGAGTTGAACCAAACCTGGGGTAACTCATGGGCTGTGTCTACAATGAAACAAAACATTCAGAGAAACCATGGGTTGATTTGATTAAGTGATTAAAAGAGTTTAACAATTACATTAAAACTTACTCTTGAGCCCTGGCCAGGTGGCTCAGTTGGAGCATCATCCCATACACCAAAAGGTTGTGGGTTCGACTTCTGGTCAGGGCCCATGCCCAGGTTTCAGGTAAGATCCCTGGACGGGGCATGTAAAAGATGCAAATGATTGATGTTTCTCACATCAATGTTTCTTTCTCTTTCTCTCTGTCTCTCTTTCTCTCTCTCCCCCTTCTCTCTCTAAAATCAATAAACATATCCTTGGGTAAGGATAAAAAACTTACTCTTGAATTTCAGCTTGCTGCTGATAAAACTTTCCTGTTCTGCCAACACCTGGTTTCAAAGTATACTCAGGCAGGTTGTGGTGGTGGTTCAGGGGGGCATAAGCAGGAAGAGCTGTGGATCCTGACCTCTGTCTGCTTCAACCACAGCAGCTGCATTGTCATCGGTTTTGCATTTAGGTTGTGCTTAAGTTTTTTCTAAGATTGGGGGTGCCATTGATGTCTATATATATAAAAGCCCAGTGACTGGAATGGCAGAATGAATGGTGGCTATGACGCGCACTGCGGCAGCCAACCAGCCTGATCCAGGCCCCGATCAGCCCCCAAAACCCCACCGGGGCAGCCACCCAGACCCCACCTGTGCATGAATTTGTGCACCGGGCCTCTAGCAAACATATGAAAGGCACTGTGCTAAACACAGGGAACATACCACTAAAAAAACTGCATATACTGTTTCTTTATGGACACAGTATACTGGCATGCCTACTAGAATATTTTATAAAGTGTAAGAAATAAAGCCACATTAAATAAATATCAGTATCACATAAATGGAAATAAATTCTCTCAATACCATAACACAATATGTATAATTGTCATGTAAGAAGAGAAAAGTACTTCCTCTTCTTACATGACATAGAACATGTAAATTTTATTGCATCAGGAAATACGAAACACATACAGGACAAAATAAGCCAGACTTTTTTTTTTCTTCAAAAGTGAAAAGATACTAGAACTGAGCTTTATTTAAAAAGTTCAATATTTAAATGAAATATTTATGTGCAATTATATACAACTTAAGAAAAATAAAAATAGTATTTTTCAACTGCATAAAAGTTAAAATATTACTATATACTAACCTAATTTCTCGGTCATGTATGGAAGAAGAATATTCTAATTCCAACAGCACTCCATGATTCCTAAGTGATGCTTTTATTTCTTCCAGGCCACTAATTTGCTGTGCTTTCCCAAAGCCCTATTAATAGGAAAAAATATCATTTTCTGACTCAGTTATTAATATTTTAAATTATCCCTGAGCTATGCAATGTGTATCATAGGTGAATTAAAATGGAAAGATTAAAAAATAAAATAAAATGGAAAAATTCTACACTAGTTTCAATGTCTATTAATCTCAATGAAGCCAGCAAAGAATATGATGTAGTTTATGAGCAATTGTTTTTATCAGAAGAATTGTTTTTTTCTAATGTGGACATAACTCTGTCCTATCTCCTAAAATATATTTATAGTAATGCTGTTTAGTTATTTAGATGGAACTGGCTTATTTTCAAATTAATCCTAGACATCTGAATTATTTAGAACATTCCTATGTTAAGTCAAAATCAAGAGAGAGATGCCCACTACCATGCTATGATTCCCCAGAATGCCAATGCAATCAATCAAGGAAAAGAGATACACGTGCCGAAACTGGTTTGGCTCAGTGGATAGAGCGTCGGCCTGCGGACTGAAAGGTCCCAGGTTCGATTCCGGTCAAGGGCATGTACCTTGGTTGCAGGCACATCCCCAGTGGGGAGTGTGCAGGAGGCAGCTGGTCGATGTTTCTCTCTCATCGATGTTTCTAACTCTCTATCTCACTCCTTTCCTCTCTGTAAAAACTCAATAAAATATATTTAAAAAAAAAAAAAAGAGAGAGATACACGTGACAACTAGTAGGGAAAAAAACACACACAAAATTGTCAACAGTGTAGTCAGTGTGACTGTCTCTTAGAACATGCAAGAGACTAAACTGACAAACTATTTAAATCAAGTTTAGCAAGCTGGCCAATTGCAAGGTACAAGACACTAAAATCAACAGCATTTTCTCAAGGTGTTTTATGCCCATCGTTAGAAAATAAATTCACCCCAAGGAAATACCTCTAGCTGAAGCATATGTCCAGGTTTTCCTTGCTTGAACTGAATCTTGTGACTGAATAAAATGAAGTTAAGAAAGAGTAAATGCCTTCAGATACCTACTTCATCCAGGGAGGTCAGAAGATGAATGGTTTGTACTTTACATGGTTTCTTGATAAGCATCTCACAAAATCGAAGGAAGTTATACAGCTGAAAGACATTAGGATGGGTTACTACTACCTTGCACATTTTAAATAACATTCCATCACATGTTAGTGGGTTACACTTACCTGATGAGTATGTCTAATATAAGGGTCTTCTATCCAAACTTCTCTCACTGTCTCATTAAGGTATTCTTGAAAAAGCGACTCATAACTGAATCCTGTTGCATTCTCCTCTATTTTAATTTGCTTGTGATACTTTCCATCTACAAAACATAAGCTTTACTATAAAAACTAGTGACAACTTATTTTATTTTTATACTTATTACATTTATATATAGTTGCTGGGGTCCAGCCCCGGGGGTCCAGGGGTTCCCAAAGGTGTGGATGGAGTTGGCGAAGAATGTTTTACACGGAGACAGCGTTCAGAACCCTCTAGCTCTCTTTAGTCTCCGTGGAGCTTCCTGGGGCCTGGCTGAGGTCACAGAGAAAGATCCCCAGGCAAGCTGAGCCTTTATTTTATAGTCAGAGGTAAACAAGGTAGTGGTTTCCATAGTTACACTGTTCTTGTGAGTGTCACTTGTTTTTGTTCTTGTTCTTCCTGCACTTCCAGCAGCCCATTAGCTTCCCAGATAAGATCTAGGGAGGTCATAAGGTCAAGCTTAAATATGCTAAGATGACTGTGCCCTCTAAGCTGGGACTTGTTTGTGACTTTGCCAACAGGTCAGTCCGAGGCTTAACCCTATAGCTGCTCCCCACATATAGTGATTCATCAGGATCAGATACAATTTAATTTTTTTAACTCCTCCACTCAGTAAACGTTGTTTAATCCCTGGTGTATACCAGGCACGTGGCAGGATGCCACACGTACAGAGGTAAATAAGGCAAACCATCCACAAGTGGCTCCTGCCTTTACAGAGGCCAGGCACGTGGGAAGGTCCAGAGATTTCTCGGAACAGGTTCTTGAGCTGATTCCTAGGAACCAGGCATTTTATTCAAGAGAAGACTGTATGCATAACGATATCTGATATTCCTGTCACCATAAGTAGAACTGTAGTGGCTATCTGGTCCTTCTCTTTAGATTTAAGTCTTTTTTTAAAAATATATTTTATTGATTTTTTACAGAGAGGAAGGGAGAAGGATAGAGAGTTAGAAACATCGATGAGAGAGAAACATGGGTCAGCTGCCTCCTGCAAACTCCATACTGGGGATGTGCCCGCAACCAAGGTACATGCCCTTGACTGGAATCGAACCTGGGACCCTTCAGTTTGCAGGCCGACTCTCTATCCACTGAGCCAAACCAGTCAGGGCTAGATTTAAGTCTTTTATGCCCTGCAATTTAATAGCTAAAGTGAGTTTAAATACATAAATGCAATATAATATGAAGTTCAGAAGTCTTTATTAGAACTTGCATGGGAGTGTTTTAAACGGAAATTGATAGTATTTCTCAATAACCCAAGCCAAAGACTAGGGTGCCAGAGGGTCAGTAGGATTCATTAAAGTTGAATAATTATTAAATAAGTTATCAAAGCTCTTTAAGATTTATATTTATGGTTGTAAACTAGAATGCTCATGAGGAGAGAACTAATAATAAATAGGTAACAATACTACAGCATCTCTAATCTGAAATGTTCTGTTTTACAACAAAACTCCAAAGACGGCCCTAACCAGTTTGGCTCAGTGGATAGAGCGTCGGCCTGCAAACTGAAGGGTCCCAGGTTCGATTCTGGTCAAGGGCATATACCTTGGTTGCAGGCACATCCCCAGTAGGGGGTGTTCAGGAGGCAGCTGATCCATGTTTCTCTCTCATCGATGTTTCTAACTCTCTATCCCTCTCCCTTCCTCTCTGTAAAAAATCAATAAAATATATTTAAAACAAAAACAAAACAACTCCAAAGCCGTCCCAGGAGTTTCTTTAGATACTTTAGTATTTTGGTCATATTATGAAGAGAAATACATAGGATTCATATTCAGTATTCCTCTGTAGTGTTAATTTAAACTGGGTCCACACATAAGCTTAATGGGGATCTGTGAATTCCTTAGAACAGCAGGCAAAGGTCTGCAGTCTTTACAGCTTTCATCAGATTCTCAAGAGGGTGTCTGACTACCACCTCACTCCCCACTCAGCCCCCAAAAAGGTTAAGAATAGCTTCTGTACAGGGGAGCAGAAATGCAGAGTAAACGGGTCCACTCCACCGAGCTCCAACGGGAGGGCCAGAAACACAGGGTGAAATGGGCTTTGGGGGAGGGGGGTAGGAATGGGGGAGTGGGCAATCGGGGAAAAAGGAGACATATGTAATACTTAATAATAAAATGAAAGAAAAGGGCTTTGGCAATAGTGTAGAACACATTCTCTAACACAGCCTCTTTACCTTCTTTTTCTTGATCCAAGTACTTCTTTATGTTTTCTGCTCTATCCATGTAGTCGGAAATTTTTTTCCTGAGGTTACATTTCTTTGTATCATCTTTGGTGCCTACAAATTAAGTAAATATAGTCCCAAGTTTCCAAACGGTTTTTCTATGTAGTGCAGGCATTATTTCCCGGCTTCCCAAGCCTCCCGCACATTTCCCATCCCATAGCAAGGTGTGCCTCGGTCCTCAAAGACACAAATTTGACTTGATCAGCGGCGCACGAAGCACCTGAGGCGGTTTTCCTTAGGAGTGGGCCCTCCTGCACTGGGTCTCACTGCCGGACACACCAAATCTGGTGAGGCAACAGAGCTGGCTTCTTACATGTCAAACCAGGTCTGAGCGCCGTTTTGCCCTAATCACCCACAAGTTTGAAATCTTAGCATAATAATAATAATAAAAAACAGAGCTAACAATACAGTATCTATCTTTCTCCCACAAAACCAGCTTCTCTTCCAGGTGATGCTCAATCATTTTCCTAGCCACCCCGAAATGTAAGGTAACTTTGAATATACTTTATCTATAAAATCTTACCCCAAAATCCCATCCCCCGAACCCAATCATTAACCACTTCACTTCTGGTTCTTTCCTTCCTTTTGATACTGCTTATATTTCCCATGACAACTTCATTTTTAAAATCTTCGTTTTTAAAACATTTTATTTTGAATTAACTTTGTATTTATGGAAGTTGCAAAGATGGTATACTCCCTTCACTCAGATTCCCCTAAGATTAACACATCATATATACATAGTATAATTATCAGAGTCAGGAAATTAACATTGATTCAACACTATTAGCTCATCTATAAACCTATTTCTCCAATTTTCCCACGAAAGAAAGGTTGTTTTCTGGTCCAGGATCCCACATAGCATTTAGTTGTCATGTCTCCTCCTTTGTGTACTCCAATTTGCAATAGTTCCTTAGACTCTCTCTGCCTTTTATGACCTTGACATTTAGGAAGAGTAGTGGCCAGTTGTTTTGTAGAATGTCTCTCATTTTTGGCTGTTGATGTTTTCTCATGATTAAAGTTATGCTTTATTGGCAAGAAAAATCACAGAGGTGTTGCACCCTTCTCAGTGGGCACATGATGCCAATGTAAACTCTGGTCACTTGGTGATGGTGGAGTTCACAAAATCTCTCCACTATAAAATCACTATTTTCTCCTTTGTTATCTTGAGGAAAGGCATCCTGTTTTTCATCACTCTTTAACCTATTAATTTTAGCCTCCATCGACGGTCCTAAGAGAGACAAGCCCTGAGAGGCAACTTCAATTACAGCGCTGCTTTGTAAAAACTTTAAATGGTTTCTCCTTGTCTATGAAATGAGTAAAATCTCCAGCAGTCAAGGCCGTCCAGTGTGCTCCAAGACCCAACCTACCTTTCATCTTTACTTCTCACTCTTCCTCTATAGACATATGGTGAAACAAAGTGGACGGCTTATTTGGTTAAACAGTACAGAGAGAATTTGAACACTACTAACTGAATGTCGGGTTTCTGAAATTCTGCTAATCCTCCAAAGGCCCTATATAAAAAGCCACATCTACTTTTTCACCCCCAAAATGACCTTTAACTTTAAACCCTTCCTGTACTCGGCCATAGCTCGCTCCTGGCACTTATTCCCTGTTTTGGAGTTATTTTCCGTCTGTACCTTAACCTGTAAGATCATGTCAGGGTCTCTGTAACCTCTGCAGGCTCAGTGGAGCACACTGCAGCAGCTCTCCTGTGAGTCTCCTGCTTCAGACTCCCAAAGCGCCAGGACTTGAGCAGTGCTCTGCCTGACCAACACTGTGCACCATCTCTCTTTTTGGGAGTCAGTACACCACAGTCTTTAAAGCAGCGGTTCTCAAACTGTGGGTCGCGACCCCTTTGGCGGTCGAACGACCCTTTCACAGGGGTCGCCTAAGACCATCCTGCAGATCAGGTATTTACATTACAATTCATAACAGTAGCAACATGACAGTGATGAAGTAGCCACGAAAATAATTTTATGGTTGGGTCACAACGTGAGGAACTGTATTTAAAGGGCCAGAAGGTGGAGAGCCACTGCTTTAAAGCCTTCCCTTCCAAATGCGACTCTATCAATAGTAGTAGAACTGGAAGGCAAACTTTTTTTGCTATAAAATGAGGATAACATCACCTCCTTCATAGGGCAAATGTTAGAATGAAATGAGATCATGCCTTTAATGAGTACTGCACAGTGCCTGGCACTTGGCACTCATAAGTGCTAATACTCTTATTGTTACCATCCTCCTCACCATTACATGGATCCTGGGGGCAGACGCTCAATGCACAGGCATGGAAACATGGAACAGACTGATGAATCTCAGAAGGAAGGAGGGCAGGGGAGGGCGGGAAGAGATTAACCAAAGATCTTATATGCATACTAGAGGCCCGGTGCACGGATTCGTACTCCGGTGGGGTTCCCTCGGCCTGGCCTGCAGAGATTGGACCGAAACTGGCAGTCTGACATCCCCTGAGGGGTCCTGGATTGTGAGAGGGCGTAGGCCAGGCCAAGGGACCCCACCAGTGCACAAATCCGTGCACCGGACCTCTAGTAACATTATAAACAGGCTAAAAGGCAAGGGGGTGTGGCGGGGAGGCCAGACTGGGAGCTCCAGGGTGAGGGAAGCAAGGGCTGCTCTTAACTTAAAACAATTACTGGGCATCTACTATGTACCAGAGATTGTGCTGGTGTTAGGGTTTTGGGTACTTCACAACACTGTACCCAAACTTTATGTAACAAAGTCTCACTGTCCACACCCACAATTTAGCATTTCTCACACCAAATATCAGTACATCTCATTCTTACGGAAAAACAAAATGTTTTCTTCTACCACCGTGTGATTTTATTTTTGTTTACTTTTAATGAAACTCCTAAACAGAAAGTAAGAGTAACAGTGTCATGAACAGCCTTATTCCCCAGCACCTAGATTTAAAAATTATTAGCGTTTTGCCACATGTGTTTCAGTGTTTCTTCCCGGAATACTTCGGTCTGCGTCTCTAAAAACTAAAAAAGTGTTTAAAAAGTTTTCTAAGAAAACCTACTGCCTAACAGAGCTAATTAATGATTTTAATATTGCCAAATCCATATTCTAACTTTCCAAAATGATCTCCTATAGTTCGTTCAAACACAAGTCCTATAAGGGCATATGAATTATATTTGGTTGTGTCTCTTAAAATTCTATAGCAATATCCCCCTTTTCTTGCTGACATCCACCTATTAAATATATAAAAGGAATCAGACCATTTGACCAGTAAAATGTGCCACCTTCTGCATCTGGCTGCTTCCTCGCGGTGCCCAGGAATCATGAACTCACACTCCGCCCGACACTGCGGGACGCTGCCCCTTTCTCTATCTCCCTCTCGGCACCCCTCCCTCCCGACACCACCCACCCCCCATCCCCCTCCCCCACCCCTCCAGGGCTCCGGGCTCACCTTTGAGAACCTGCAGCAGCAGGTCGATGCCCTCCTGGTAACACACCAGCGCCTGCGGGTACCGGGACTCGGCGTCCAGCTCCACCGCCCGCTTTAGCACAGTGGCGGCAGCTACGCCCCCGGGGTCCAGCCCCATCCCGGGTTTGGCCATGATCCTGGGAACCCCACTCCGCCTCCCACCCAGTCCGAGAGGGCGGGGTCCGCGGCGCTTCCGGGAGGCGGTCACCTGACACAGACACCCGCCCGCTCGCGCTCCGGGTGGCCCTGGCGTGGAAGGGAGTCGGCCGGAACCTTGAAAGGGCAGCATTTTTGCCCCGACTGTGGCGGCCGGGTTTGAGGGGAGCACTCGGTGGTGTCTGTTCAGCTTCCTGTCGGCGGGCAAGTTGGGGCTTCGCAGCCTTTAGGGCCCGTAGGTGAGTGGGGGTGCGTGGCCCCAAGTGCGGCGGTTTTGCCGGGCGTCCCCAGCGGGGAGCCCTGTGTAGACGCGGGTTGATTTCCCCCGTTTGCGTCGGCGGGTCGCGGGATCGAGGCGTGCCCTGGCCGGACGCGGTCCCTTTGGCGTCCGGAAAGCCGGCGGCCGCCGCGATCGCGCCCCCGTGGGAGGGGTTCCGGGACGCGAACCCGGGTTCGGGACGCGCCGGGGTCGGGCCGCCTGGGCTGCGCGGCTGGGGAAAGGGCCGCTCGCGCGGGTTCGCATTTTCGGTGCTTCTGCCTCATGCATGACGCTGGCCTGCCAAGTGGGCATTCCGTGTAGTTTAATTTGTTGTTAACGCAGATGCGAACCTGCCTGATGTTCTAACCGCTGCATTTTAGAAGGCGAACCTGCCGAAATGAGCAGATAAACGATTCGTCATTTTACTAAAAGCTGTGATTTTGCCACCGTGGTTTGGTGGCCACGTACCCAAAGCTGCTTGTGCTGCGTATTTTTTGCCAAAAGGCACGTAGGAGGCCTGCCTAGTGCTTGTTGGGCTTTAGGAATTCAAAGAAGAGACGCTCTTTGCCTTTATCACTACATAGATGTCTCTATAGGAAAGGAAATAGTTTGTTGTGTTTTTAAAAATAAACAGTTATATGCATGGTCATTGTACAAGAGCAGCAATAACCATCTATTGGGCATTACAGGAGGAAAAAAGGAAAACTTGCCCCAGTAGCCTGCCCACCCCCCAAGGGTATGTTAACGTGTTTCTGATAGCTTCCCACACATTCACAGACATTTTTTTTTTTGAAAATGGGATTATACTTATCTCGTGATGCGTGTATTTTCCTACTTTTGCATTAGTGCAAGAGACAGGTTATTATTTGAGGTGGTGAACACAGTACAGTGTACAGATGATGTGTTGTGGAACTGTGCGCCTGAAACCTGTGTAATTTTTGTTAACCAGTGCCACCCCAATACATTCAATAAAAAGGAAAAAATAATGATAAAATAGAAACCCTTGATAAAAACGAAAGAAAAGTTATTGTAAAGTAGAAGGTATTAAAATTGTTTCAAGGTCCAAGAGTTATGAAAGACAACCTTTATTAAAACTTAGAGCTTTTGACTATCGCACCTTCTGAAGCCTGTAACTTATACTTCATTCGTTGAGTAAAATTTAATTGATTGCCTGTTACATGGCAGGTGCTGCTTTAGGTGGATGCGTGGGATGTATCAGAACGACAGAACAGACCAAAAACAAAACAAAATTTTAAAATCCTGTCTTGGTGGAACTAACATTCTATTGGGTGGAGATAGACAATAAACCACAAACCTAACACATAATTAAATTAAGTTAGAAGATAAGTGCTATGGAAAGAAGAGAGGAAGAGGGATCGAATGAGGCGAGTTGGCAATTGTGGTGTGGGTCAAAATGTTAAATAATGGAATCAGAGTAGACCTCATTGAGATGAGATTTGAGCCAAAAATGGAAAAAAGTCAGAGAATTAACCATATGAACATCAGGGGCAGGAACAGCCATTACCAGGGAGAATGCCTGCCTGGCAAGTTTAGAACCAACAAGGGGACCGATATGTTTAACCATGGGGCAGGAGAGTAATTGGCCAGTAAGTGTAAGGGGTGGGGGAGGGAGTGTGAGGACTGGCTGTCACTCCGATGGAAATGGACAGGCGTTGGAGGTTTTTCATTTTTTAATAAATAATTTTAGAATAGTTTCAGATTTTAGAAACTTGTGAAGCTAGCACAGAGATTCTACATACCCCAGGCCCAGTCTCCCCTTTTAACACCTTCCATTACTGTAATTGATGAACCAATATTGATAGATTATTAACTAAAGGTGTTATTTCATTTAGATTTTTTTAGATTGTACCTGACGTCCTTTTCCTGTTCCAGAATCCCACCCAAGATACTATATCACTGCATTTAGTCATCATGTCTCCTTAGGCTCCTCGTAACTATGACAGTTTCTCAGACCTTCCTGTTTATGATGACCTTGACAATTTGGGGGCAGTCAGGTGTTTTGTACAATGTCTCTCAATTGGAGTTTGATGTTTCTCCCATAAGAGTGGTGTTATGGGGTTCTGGGAAGAAGACCACAGAGGTGAAGTGCAAGTCGCGTTCTATCATATCAAGGGTACATGCTATGAACTTGGCTGCTATTACAGTTGATGTTAATTAATCTTTCTAGCTGACATCCTGTTGGTCAGGTTTCTCTAGTGTAGTGTTATTTCCCCCTTTTCTATACTGTCCTCTGGGAACAGGTCATTGAGCACTGCCCTCACTTCAGGAGTGAGTGGTTTTGCTCAACCTCTTTGAGGAGGGAATAGCTACATAAACTATTTGGAATTCTTCTGTAAGGAAGGTATGTGTTTTTTCTCTGTCATTAATTTAATTTATTCACTTAATTACGTCAGTATGGACTCAGTTATTTTTCTTTTTAATTTTTATTGTTAAAAGTATTACATATGTCCCTTCTTTCCCCATTGACCCCTTCTGGCCTGCTCCTGCCCCCCGACCCAGGCCTTCCCCACAACTCATGGTTATTTTATGGTTTGGATTATAAGCCAATACTTCATTACTTATTTTGTTGCTCACATTAGTCCAGCTGTAGCCATTGGGAGCTCCTTCAGTGGGCCCCTATGTCCCTTTGACATACTTTATCATTTTGATTTTTTGAATGGTCCTTTCTAGCACTACAAGATGTCCCACACTCACCTTTGTATATCCCCTGCTGCAGTCATGTATCAGCTACTTATCCAAGGAGCTCTGGTTCCTTTCCTTAGAGAATTCTACTAGAAACTATGATCTAGGCCAGTGATGGCGAACCTATGACACGCGTGTCAGAGGTGACACGCGAACTCATTTTTTGGGTTGATTTTTCTTTGTTAAATGGCATTTAAATATATAAAATAAATATCAAAAATGTAAGTCTTTGTTTTACTATGGTTGCAAATATCAAAAAATTTCTATATGTGACACGGCACCAGAGTTAAGTTAGAGTTTTTCAAAATGTTGACACGCCGAGCTCAAAAGGTTCGCCATCACTGATCTAGGCACTGGGCATGCTCATTTTCACTGGGATGCCATTGCTATTAGGTCCTCTGAGCTAACAAAGTTAAACTATGTTACATCCATGTATAGAATTGTGTCTATATCCATTTATACCTATATTGAGCTGAACATGAGTTCCAACTCTAATCCTGTATCATTGGACCATAGGGATCATTCTAGCTTCCCTTCTTACGTGTACCCTTCTCCAACAGTGACAAACCTGGCTCTTCTGAAGGTTTTGAGCAGAGGAGTTGACATGAGCTGATTTAGGTTTTAATGAGGTGATTGCTACTATGGAGGAAAGACAGGAAGAATGGAATGAAAACAGGAAGGTCAGTTAGGAGGTTTGTGTTGAATTGTAAGTGATAAGAGAAAGATTTAACTAAGTGTGAAGCTAATTGAGTTGAGTTAGTATATAATGTTTAACTTGGAAGGCAGAAGTACGGTAGAGAAAAGTATGGTAGAGAAAATAATTTAGCATTATTTATTTGATTGGAGGGCCACAGGACTAAGCATCTCTTCTAAGGAAACCTTGATTCAAATCCTATAATAAAAGGCTAATAGGCAAATCAACCGAACGGCGGAACAACCGGTCACTATGACACACACTGACTACCAGGGTGCGGACGCTCAATGCAGGAGCTGTCCCCTGGTGGTCAGTGCTCTCCCACGGGGGAGAGCCACTTGGCTAGAAGCTGGCTCACAGCTGGCGAGTGCAGGGGGGAGCAGGCCTAAGCCGTCAGTTAAACATCCCCCAAGGGCTCCCGGACTGCGAGAGGGCTGAGAGACACCCCCTTTCCGAGTGCACGAATTTCGTACACTGGGCCTCTAGTATGTATATAAACAACCAGCTAGCAAACGGGTGATTTCAGCTAGAAACTGTTCATGCTGTATTGTATTGATTGAGGTCCAAAGTCATGCACCTTATCTCTCAGCTTTCACTATATATCAGTATAGTGAGCTATAATTGTTATGTGTCTAAGTAAACATGACTTATTTAAGTCATAGAAACAATATGTGTTTGTTAAAAAAAAATAGTTTAAAAAGCACAACTAGACAGAAAAGAGAGTTCTGCTTTACCTTTTAACATAAAGGTGTTACGATTTAGTGAAAACGCATTGGACTAGGTATTAATGGAATTGAGTTCTAGACCATATACTTCCTGGGTAGCTGAGTACCTTGGGTGAACTTTCTGGGATAAGAGGGTTGTCAGTTCTAATGCTAGGATTTGGGATTCCTTCTGTCCCTTCAGCTATTTAATTTTTTGTGATTCTATAACAAAGCATTCTTTCTGTGCCCTCATTGTTGGAGAAGATTTTTTAAATGATGGGCTTTAGTAACTCCCATTGCTCCAATTTTGTTGAATCCTCTGAGCTCTAATTCATTTGGCAAAAATGGGTTGTGGTTCATATGAAATTACTACCGATGGTTTTGCTGAACTCCAAATGAAACATTTACAATAACTTAATTCTTGCCTTTATTGTATTAAAATAACCAAGGTTTTACTCTTAAACTTCAGTCAAGTTTACAATTAACTTGTTTCATTTTTGTAGACAGAGGGGGGAATCTGTTTATTTTCAAGACATATTTGACTCAGAGATCTGTTTCCTACCCGGCACAGCCTCTGCAGAGGACGGCCACCGCACTCATGGCCGGGATTTTGCGCTCGGTGGTTCAGAGGCCCCCGGGCAGACTACACGTAAGTTTTCATTTTCAAGAGTTATCTTTTTTTCTTTGTTTGTTTCTGCAAAATTTTTCTTTTTCTTTTCTAATTAACAAAACATATGAGCAAGTTAAGCTTAACTATTTTTATATATTAATCTTTTAAGGTTGAGGGTTAATTTTGTTTATTTATGATTTATCTGCTGTTATATCCCTAAACATTTAGAATCACAAAAGGTCTAAAATTTTAGGCGTTTTTTTTTTTTTTTTCCTCTCCCTCTTCAATTATGAAAAGAGTACATTTTCAATCTTAGGAAATTAGAAAAAGATAGAAAAGAAGAAAAAACAGTCTCCCAGAGACCATTCATGTTCGTATTGTCATGTATTTTCTTCAAGCCTTTTTTTTAGAAACTGCGGTGGTGCAGCTTAGAGGGCCAGAGTCTTGATCAGGGCTGGGGAACAGTCTGCCCAGGCCTGTGAGACCATACGGTCTGGCCCCAGCCTGTTTGGCTCAGAGGATAGAGCACCTTCTCTCATTGTTTGTGCCATCTCTGCAGTACAGGGAGGGAATGATTATTGCCCATCCAGAGAGCAGTTACCTGGAATGAAGGATTGGCACTGAGCCCTTCTCTTTTGCAAGCTGAGAGAAACCGGACTGGAGGATTATAGGAAGGGGACAAGAGATAGGAACTAGGAGGGATGATACTGTTGGGACTAGAAAGAAAAGTGGATACTCATTTTGACTTTTCTTTTGCATTGTATTGTTGAAGCTGAATAATTGCACATTGTCTAGAGCAGGGGTTGGCAAACTGCAGCCTGCAGGCCAAATCCAGCCCACCACCTATTTTTGTAAATAAAGTTTTGTTGGAACACAGCCACCTCCATTTGTTTATTATATTGTTTAGGCTATTTTTGCCCTATAGTGGCAGAGTTGAGACTTGGCAATGGAAACCATATAGCTCCAAGCTAGAAATATTCACTATCTGGTCCTTTATGGAAAAATATTGCCAACCCCTGGTCTAGTAGTCTATATATAATTAGTGTGGTTTATTTTATTTTATAATATGTTAGTGGTAAGATTCATGTAAGGGGCTGAGGTTAATGCTTAAAATTACAGGTTAGGCCCTAGCCAGTTTTGGCTCAGTGGGTAGAACACTGACCTGAGGGCTGAAGGGTCCCAACTTCGATTCCAGTCAAGGGCACATACCTTGGTTGCAGGCTCCTCCCTGGCTCGCGCCCTGGTTGGGGTGAGTGCAGGAAGCAAACTGTTGATTTGTTTCTCTCGCACCAATATTTCTGTCTTTCCCTGAGGATTAAAATAAATAAATGAATGAATGAATAAAATCAATAAAAACATTTTAAAAAGTAAATAAATAAAATTACAGGTTAGGTAAAAACAGACTTTTGTCACCCCAAAATTGAAATGGGTTTCTGCACTAGACAGTTCTAAAAAGCTAATGTTTTATATTATATTTTAGACGGTGACAAAAGGTGTGGAGTCTCTCGTTTGTACAGATTGGATTCGTCATAAATTTACCAAGTCAAGAATTCCAGATAAAGTAAGAACAAGGATTCTTTGTTTTAATGTTACTATTTTTTAAAACATGTTATTTTTAGAAAGATAAAATAACTTGATTCACGAAATATGTGCAGGGGGCTCGGCCCTCGCAGCCCCAGCTTCATCCGGAAGGTCGTTCGGCCGTCCAGTTTAATTAGCATATTATACTTTTATTATTATAGATTAGGGATGAGATCATTATGTTGTTTGGGGGGTTTTTTTGGTTTTGTTTTGGGTTTTTTGGGGGGTGTTTTAGGGGTAAAAAGGAGGTACATATAAACTATGTAACTTGAAAATTTACCATTTACGATTCTTCCTTTCTAGGTGTTTCAGCCTTCACCAGAAGATCATGAAAAATATGGTGGGGATCCACAACACCCTCATAAACTGCATATTGTTACCAGAATAAAAAGTATAAAAGGCCGTCCATATTGGGAAAAAGATGTAGTAAAGATGCTTGGAATAGAAAAGGTATGCAAGGATTTTAGTCATCTTTAGCATGGTTTAAATTTGGCACTTTTTAAACTTTAAGGAATATGTTTAATATTTTTTGTTTAAATGTATTATTTAGCGGAATGTATTTGGAAGTTTGATTTAGACAGAGTGAGCCTTCATTCATTTCACTGAAGCATGGGACCACCTGTGCTTTTGAAATTGATCTCTAACACTATTTCCCTTCATTGGTAGGCGCACACTCCTCAAGTTCACAAGAACATCCCTTCGGTGAACGCGAAACTGAAAGTGGTTAAACATTTGATAAGAATCAAGCCCCTGAAGTTGCCACAAGGACTCCCCACCGAGGAGGACATGGCTCACACCTGCCTCAAGAGCAATGGGGAGTTGGTAGTCCGGTGGCAGCTAAAACCCGTGGACCAGAAAGCAATTAAGCCCTAATGCCAGAGCTGTTCCAGATTGAAAAGTGCAAATCATTTTTATTTAAAGATGTTAGAAGTGTTCTCATTAAAATATATTTTAAATGCTAGTCATTTTTACTGACTAAACTTGGTGTGATTTTTTCTGACTATAGGCTTGGAGGTTTTAGTGCTATTATGTGGTTGAGTCCTCCTCCCTTTGCCCCTAATAGTTTCACTGCAAATGGGTAAGAACGGCATTGTTTGAACATTTAGGTTCAGATGTCTCCTTAGCAATCGATATTAACTTAAAAAAAATTTTTTGTTTTCTTGTTTAACTGAATTCAACGAGTTCTGCGAATGGCCCTGTGAGTGAGCGTTGTGTTGTGTGTTGGTGAAATCAGAGCTGCCCTTCAGGACCTCCCGTCTGTTCTGCCAGAGACCAGAGCTTCAGCCACAGTCGTTAAACCGTGGGCGCAGCTGGAGCAGCTGCTTTGTGCGGTGTCTCTAAGTCCATATGTGGACTTGGCTTCATTTTATACTTAAATGTAATACCAAAAACACTTATTTTCTCCTTATAAATCTAATTTGGCCTAACGTTTACTGGCGTTCTTTGAATTCCTAAGAAACCTCTACCAACAGTTGAGATGGTTTTTTAAAGAAGGGAGAAATATTTTAGAGAGAATTGTTCCATTTCCTTTTTTTCTATTTCAGGTACCTGGAAGGTGGGGGGAAGTAAGACTCTTAGGAGAGGGGCAGTACTGGGCCATTCTGTTGATGATGGTGAAGAATCTTCAAATTCTAGTGACCCTTTGTTTTCCTTCCTTATAACATTTGGGCTGGGCAACATTGGCACAGTCATTGTTTGTGGTCCCAGTATCCATCCTGTCCAAGGTCTTTATGTTTTGGGGCATCAAGCAGAAGTGCCACCTGAAATGAAGCCAGAACAGATATCCCTAATAAGTAAAGGCAATTACATTTTTAATTCAACAGTTAGTGAGTATTATTGAAGGTCAAAGAGCTCAGTCTAACTGAAGCGAGACCTATATGCCAAACAAAAGGTGTCCTTGCTGCATTTGGTTTGAGGACAATTGTGTACATAAAAGTTGGCCCCTCCTAATTTACTGCCATTTCTTTTACGTTTGAAATAATGTTTAAAACGGAAAAGAACATAGGTTAATTTGTACCCAAAGAATATAATAAAGTTCGGGTAACTATTTTTAACCTTAGGAGTCCGCAACTAGAGAAAAGGATCTAAATGTTAAGTTGAATATTGAGAAATGAAATTGTCTAAAAGATGAAAAGTCTAGAGGGAGGATATGGACATAGGCTAGTGCATTGGTTATCTGTTGCTGCGTAGCACATTACCACAAACTTGGCTTCTTAAAACAACACATGCTTCTTCTTATCTGACCCTTTCTGTGGGTCAGAAGTCTGGGTTTAGCTGGGTAGTCTATCCAGGGTCTCACAAGGCTGCAAAAAAGGTGTTGGCCAAAGCCAGAGTCTTGTCAGAGCTCTGTATGGAAAAGGGTCTACTTCCAAGGCCTCTCAGGTTGGTGGCAGAATTCATTTCCTTGTGGCTTTACGTTTCATGGCAAGTTGCTTTTTCAAAACCAGCCCTGGGAGACGTAGCCAGATGTGTGACGCACCATTAGGTGATTGTGTAAATGCAGTCGCATACATTCCATTTCCATTGTTGCATTGCATTGCTTAGAAGCAAGGCACAGGTCCTGCCCTCACTCGGGAAAGAAGGGAATTACCCAAAGGTATGCCTACTGGAGGCAGAGATCTCAGGGGCTTCCTTAAAGTCTACCTGTCCATCCCCAAGCGGTGCAAGGATGCCCTAGGTTGGCATTCCTTTGCCTCATGTCATCATTTCAAAACCTGGTAAGGACTTCTTCCTAAGCCTTGAGTCTCTGGGAAAAACCTGTAAGAATTTTTATGAGTTTATTTGAGCCAAACTGATGACAATTGCCAGGAAGCAAAATCTCAACAGATTGAGAAAATGCTCCAGAGAATAGCAGTTTTGCACCTTATTTTATTCATTGTAATCAAAGTAGGGGGCCTAAGCCCGTTTCATGAAATCCATTGGTGACAGATTAGGGAGGCGGGAAGAAGCAAAGCAGGAAAATCTCTGCATAAAATGAATAAACACATATTTCTTTTACATTGGTGGGTATAGGATAGTTAACAATAACTATGAGTAGTTTTGTGGTCTCTGCTCTGTGCAGTGAGGTATCAAAAAAAATTACTCTGACATTCCAAATGTATGTTATTGTAGATGCAAAAAGACAATAGGCTCAGTTAATGTAAAGATTGACCTTTGTAAAGGAAGATACTGGTTTAGGAAAGATCAACCATAGAACTTGTATGCATATATGCATAACCCATGGACACAGACAATAGGGTGATGAAGACCTGGGGCGGAGAGGCGGGGTGGGCTACAAGAGGTCAATGGGGGGAAAAGGGGGGCATATGTAATACTTTAAACAATAAAGATTTAAAAGTAGTGGGGAAAAGGAAAGTTTTAATTTTAGACCCTCCTATGTGGTTCTTTTCGGCCTCTGAGTTTGTAAAGCCTGCCATGGTCCTCTCCTGAGCTTGTCAGGTTTAGTGTATGGTCCATTTTTTATCCACACTCCCTTACCCCCTCAATGAAGGGTCCCCTATTCCCCTGGCCAGCCTCTTTCCAGGGCCTCCTGTCCCCCCTGCTCTGCCCCCTCCATGGAGGATGTCCTGTCCTCCCCACCCCCTGCCGCATTCTGCTCCCTTCATGTATGGTCCCCTTTCCCTTTTGCCCTGTCCCCTCTCTCACAAGACAGGGGTGTGTGCTCCGGCACTGGTGCAAGGCAAAACTGTGCTGCCTGGAGAGTCTGCTAAGCATTCACTTGGCTGCTTCTATTATCAATCCTATTGGCCTTGCCAATGGGGGAAATTGGCTGGTGTCAGAATTAGACTCATAAGACTAGATATTATACATTCTCATAAAGAAAAATGTGGCCTTTATGCAATAAGGCTAGAATTCAGACTGAGTCTCTTACCCCATTCTCTGTTTCTCCCCTACTCTTATTGAGAAATATCTCACTTAGAAAAACCTGGCAACATTGGGAGCCCCTCCTGCAAGGCTCAGAGGCCTCATCAACCTGGTTTGGAGACATTTGTAATAGTCTCAACAATCAAAATAAAGTTTTTATAAAGAAATAAGAAATGTTTCTCTTTTCCTTTTTATCTTGAAATCTGTTTCCTCTGATAGAAGCACTGCAATACCCACTTTTCTCTAGATTCCATTTGCCTTAAAGATCTACCAGAGTTCAAAAAATGGTCTAAAAGCATGCATATTCTCCATTCTCTCTTCATTTTTTCTTTGACAGTTTAATAATATCTTTAGCAATAATTGGAGGAAGCTCCAATTTTTACTCCCTACTTCATTCAAAGCCTTGACTCTTTAGAGTTCTTCTCCTGTGAGGACCTTAGGAAGTTCACTGTCAACACTTGCCCTTTGAACTCAGTCACTAACATGATCTCAAGGCTAAGGGGCAGACATTAGCTCCACTTCATAGGTCAGCTTACGATACCCGATTTAGGAAAGTTTTCTCGGCAGACACTTGCAGCTAGCTCATTTCTTAGGGATAACTCCCACTTTGTTCCTGCTAGTGTCTAAAATTATTGTAATCATCTTTCAGAAATTTCCCAGGATTTGGCACATCCTTGCTGGTGGAGAATGGGCAGAGAGGTGTTTAATGCAGTTGACAGCAACACCCACTTTCTTTACTCATTACGTGCCTACTACAGGCCTAGAACAATGTGGGCACTGGAGAAAAGGCAAGAATACTCTACCCTTGCCTCAAGGAGCTTGACCAGAAAACTAGGCAACATGGCTCAGGACATATCAACTGGAGCCTGAGATGGGTCAAATCAGAATAAGTTAAAGAAATCAAGGTGAGTGTCTTCCATTATATTAAGAATGACTTCATGAGGGAAGGCAAGTGTGGGTGGGAAGAGCTTAACTGAAGAATGTATATGCATATATGCATGACCCGTGGACACAGATGGTGGTGTGGTGAAGACCTAAGGCAGGGCGTGGGTTTGGGTTGGAAGGGTTCAATGGGGAGAAAAAGGGGACATCTGCAATACTTTCAACAATAAAGATAAATTTTTAAAGAAAGAATGGCTTGATGGACACCAGGTGTAGAAATTTCACTGATTGAAAGTCCCAGTAAAACCTCAGTTCTTGAATCTAACCAAGTACCTATAACTAGATTATCAAATTCCATATTTTCCCCTACCTTCTAAATTTTCTCACAAGAACTTATTTCCAAGTCTCAAAGTAAATGAGAAAGTTTTTGAGTACACAAAACACAGAGTTTATTATTTATTAATTATTGTATTGTTCTCCATATGAAAAACTGTAAATCTATTTTTGCCAACCCCCATAGATACTGTCTTCATAAATAAGTGCCAATATTGATCCACAGAACATTTCTGTTACTACATCACTCACCACTGAAAGACATAACAGTAATAATAATTCTCCCTCAATGAGTTTCCCATTCACTCTCTCTTTAATTATACCTCCTTCAATTAAATGTCATTATGGAGTGTCTGGATTTTGAAATCTAATATACTAAGTGGTTATTTTATATTTCATCTTCACACTGACTGTCTTGCTCTCCCAGAATCTAGACATTGTCTTGGTCTGAAAGGAAGAGGAAACTCCATGATTTTTCTGTTTTTGGACCCATAGTGCAAGGGTCCTGGCACTATGGACAGTCCGAAGGCCCCCCGGACAAAAGTGGAGCCCGAGGGATGCTGGCCCACTGTCTGCGCTCTGGGTTCCTATTTTCAGATCAATGCGCTTTATTCTTCCATCCAGCGCTCCGGAAAAGACACAAGGATGCTGCCCCAGCTCTGGTTTCCTTTCCCGAGCTGCCAGCAGACCCGGGTGGGTTAGAGCCCAGCAAGGGACCAGCGCATCCTCCCATCCCTTGCTAAGGTACCACCTCTGACCCCCGCCGCCTGTCCGCCCTCGGGTTGGCCCCGCCCACCCCTGACTCCGCGCAGGTCACGCCCACCTGCGGCTGCCGACCGGCCATTGTTGCGTCCAGCGTCCGCACTTGAAAGCAAATGTTCGCCGACCTCCCGGAAAATGACGGCGTCTTGCGAGCCACGCAGGGCACCTCCCCGCCGCCCCGAGAGTCCCTTTTCATGGTGCTTCGTGGGGGTCATTTCAGTGACCCTCGTGCTCCTGCTGCCCACATCCTTCGGTAGGAGCCTGGAGGGGGCGTGGGCTCCAGAGTAGGAATTCTCTTGGAGGGTCGGGTGGAAGTTAGAATATGACATGAAAGCGCAGTAATATGTGACTTGTTTAGAGTTCTCTTGACTGGTCTCACCATCTAAGGTGAGACCAATCCAGGTTTCTCGGGGATCAGAGTAGATCTACTTTCTTAGATCCTTAACCTTAGAGGAGAGAGAGGCCACTGCATTTTTTTAGCCCGTTAGGACTTTACTTGATTTGTCTCCACGTTATTTTCCATAATAGTTCTAACACATTTTTTTAAAAAAGATTTTCAAGCCCACACGTAAACAAAAAGAAGAGGAATTACTGGGGATGGGGGTGGAGGTGGGGAGGGGGATAACGCGGGAGAAAAAAGACTTCTTGGAAGAGAGTTGAATTTTGAAATGAATTTCCAAAAGAAATGGGGAATGATGCATACCTATATGGTGTATCTTTCAGACCTAAAACATTGATATTTGCTTCCTAAATTTACTGTTGAGTAAAAATCCAGCTTATCCCCCAACAAACCAAAAGCGAATAGAATGCTATTTAAAGCAAGGGCAGCGCGTGGCCCACTCCTAGGACCTTTGGGTGAAAGCAGGGAACAAGTCTTTAAAATCTTACCAATGCCCTAGCCGGTTTGGCTCAGTGGATAGAGCGTCGGCCTGCGGACTGAAGGGTCCCAGGTTGGATTCCGGTCAAGGGCATGTACCTTGGTTGTGGGCACATCCCCAGTGGGGGGTGTGCAGGAGGCAGCTGATTGATGTTTCTCTCTCATCGATGTTTCTAACTCTCTATCCCTCTCCCTTCCTCTCTGTAAAAAAATCAATAAAATATAGTTTTTAAAAATAAAATCTTGCCAAGGACCTTTCCATTTATTCTGTACTACCCACCTGCTGTCAGGCCACAGTCCCTGGTTGTCAAAGAGATTAAATATTTTATTTTTATGTTCTTATTTTCTTATTTTTAGGTCGCTGTGGTGAACCACCACTGTACCAGTCTATGCAGTTAAAGGGTACCCCTAAATCTTCCTATTTACCTGGGGAGAAAATATTTTATGAGTGTAAACCAGGATATTATTATTCATTTAATTATGTCCTCAAGACCTTTTGTGAGAAAAATAGCACATGGTTCCCTGTTGATGAAGCTTGTTACAGTAAGTAAGCAAAACCTGTCTTTTTTATGTGTGTGTGCTTGTTCTGTTTCCTTTTCCTTTTTTCTTTTTTTTAAATATGTTTTATTGATTTTTTTACAGAGAGGAAGGGAGAGGGATAGAGAGTTAGAAACATCGATGAGAGAGAAACATCAATCAGCTGACTCCTGCACACCTCCTACTGGAGATGTGCCGGCAACCAAGGTACATGCCCTTGACTGGAATCGAACCTGGGACCCTTCAGTCTGCAGGCCAACGCTCTGTCCACTGAGCCAAACCGGTCAGGGCCTTTTTCTTTTTTTAAAAAACATATTTGGATTCATTTTCCACTATGGCAATGATGATTTTCTCATGGGAAACTAGGGTTTAGATAGCAAGACAGATTTTTAGGCTTCCACAAATCTTCCAGGAATTTTTTTGTAGGCAGTTGGTTGCCTGGGTAAATGAGAACTTTATGTTATATGGTTAACTCAAAAAAATAATACTGCATGAATTGACAAGAGCAGTGTAGAATTTTTTTTTTAATTCATTTCAGAGAGGAAGGGAGAGGGAGAGAGAGATAGAAACATCAAGCATGAGAGAGAATCATCAATTGGCTGCCTCCCGCATGCCCCTCACTGGGGATCGAGCCTGCAACCCTGGCATGTGCCCCTGGCCGGAATCGAACCAGGGACCCTTCAGTCCGCAGGCCGATGATCTATCCACAGAGCCAAACCAGCCAGCGCAAGCAGTGTAGAATTTTTATTTTCTTTTACATCTGTTTTGAAATTTGTATAAAAATGAATTTATACATTTTCTTTTAGAAAAATCATGTCCAACTCCAAATGTGAAAAGTGGTAAAGTATATGACCCACAAGGGGGCTTTGGATTGGATAAAGAAGCTCACTTTTATTGTGATTACGGGTAAGTTGCTCCTTAGAGAAAATAAGGTAAATGTTACTGATTCCATATTGTTTTCCTTATCTTCTTTTTGTCAATATTACAGATGTCCCCCATTTCCCCCCAATCCCTGCCATGCCCAGGCCTCCCCACACTATTGTCTGTGTCCATGGGTTGTGCATATATGCATATATGATCTTTGGTTAATCTCTTCCTGTCCCCTCCACTACCCTCCCCACTGAGATCTGTTATTCTTCCATGCCTCTGGACCTATTTTGTTGGTCAGTTTATTTTGTTCACTAGATTCCGCATATACATGAGATCATGTGGTATTTGTCTTTCTCTAACTGGCTTATTTCCCTTAGCGTAATAGTCTCTGGCTCCATCCATGCTGTAGCAAAGGGTAAGAGATCATTCTTTTTTTTACAGCTGCATAGTATTCTATTGTGTAAATGTACTACAGCTTTTTTATCCACTCATCTACTGATGGGCACTTGGGTTGTTTTCAGATCTTAGCTATTGTGAATAACGCTGCTATGAACATAGGGATGCATATATTCTTTCTGATGGGTGTTTTGGGTTTCATAGGATTTATTCCTAGAAGTGGGACTGCTGGGTCAAATGGCAGTTCCATTTTTAATTGTTTGAGGAACTTCCATACTGTTTTCCACAGAGGCTGCACCAGTCTGCATTCCCACCAGCAGTGTACTAGGGTTCCGTTTTCTCCACTTCCTCACCAGCAGTTGTTGTTTGCTGATTTATTGATGGTAGCCATTCTGACAGGTGTGAGGTGATACCACATTGTTGTTTTAATTTGCATCTGTCTGATGATTACTGATGCTTTTCATGTCTATTGGCCAATGGTATGTCCTCTTTGGAGAAGTGTCTATTCAAATTCTTTGCCCATTTTTTATTGGATTATTTGTCTTCCTGGTGTTGAGTTGTATAAATTCTTTGTATATTTTGGAAATTAACCTCTTATCAGATCTTTCAATGGTTTTGTAGTACATTTTGACATCCAGTATTGTGATCCCTCTAACCTTGTTCTTCTTCTTCTTTCTCAAGATTGCTGTAGCTATTTGGGGTTGCTTTTTGTTCCACATACACTTTTGGAATATTTTTTCTAGGTCTGTGAAATATGCCATTGGTATTTTAATAGGGATTGTGTTGAATCTGTAAATCGCTTTGGGTACTATGGACATTTTAATGATGTTAATTCTCTTTTTAAATATATTTTTATTGATTTCAGAGAGGAAGGGAGAGAGAGATAGAAATATCAGTGATGAGAGAGAATAATTGATCGGCTGCCTCCTGCATGCCCCACACTGGGGACTGAGCCTGCAACCCGGGCATGTGCCCCCTACCGGAATCAAACCTGGGACCCCTCAGTCTGCAGGCTGACGCTCTATCCACTGAGCCAAACCGGTTGGGATATTGTTAATTCTTAATGATGTTAATTCATGAACACAGTATATGGTTCCACTTGTCTGTATCTTCCTCTACTACTTTTTCCAATGTCCTGTAGTTTTCTGAGTACAGCTCTTTTACTTCCTTAGTTAAGTTTATTCCCAGATAAATATCACTGAGTGGCCAGATTATTATGACCGGCCAGTTTATTATGACCACCCCATTAGTACTTCATTGACACTTCCAAAATTACTGAATATTGAAAACTTCCTAAGCAAATACTCTCAAGGTTATTATTATTATTACTAGAGGCCCACAGCCGGGCCTGTACCCTCTCACAGTCTGGGACCCCTTGGGGGATGACCATCTGCTGGCTTAGGCCTGCTCCCCAGGGGATTGGGCCTAAGCTGGCAATCAGACATCCCTCTGGCAGCCCGGGAGCCCTCGGGGAATGTCCACTTGCCAGTGGGGTGCAGACCTAAGCTGCAGTGGGACATCCTTAGCACTGCTGAGGAGGCAGGAGAGGCTCCCACCACCACTGCTGTACTGGCAGCCATCAGCCTGGCTTGTGGCTGAGCAGAGCTCCTCCTATGTGAGAGCGCCCTGACCACCAGAGGGCAGCTCCTGCATTGAGCATCTGCCCCCTGGTGGTCAGTGTGTGTCATAGTGACCAGTCATTCCCAGTCTTTCTGCTGTTAGGGTCAGTTTGCATATTACCCTTTTACTATATAGGATAGAGGCCTGGTGCACGGGTGGAGGCTGGCTGGTTTGCCCTGAAGGGTGTTCCGGATCAGGGTGGGGGTCCCACTTGAGTGCCTGGCCAGCCTGGGTGAGGGGCTGAGGGCCGTTTTCAGGCTGGTAGGCGACTGAAGCTCCCAGCCTCTCCTTTTTTTCTTTTTTCTTTTTTTTTTATTCTGGGATTTATTTACCTTCTATAATTGAAACCTTGTTGCGGTCACTGGAGCTGAGAGCCAGCTCCTACTCGCTCACAGCTCTGAGGCCACGGCCTGCTGAAAGCAGGTATCTGGGGTTTGTTTAGCTTCTATAGTTGAAACTTTGTTGCTTTTGAGCTCAGAGCCGGGCCGCGACTGGTGGGGAACCTTGGCTTCCTCCATCATTGGAGCAAGCAAGCCTCCTGCTCTCTTCAGCTGCATGGCTGCTGGCCGCCATCTTTGTTGGCTATTAATTTGCATATTGTCCTGGTTAGCCAATGGGAAGTGTAGCGAAGGTATGGTCAATTACCCTTTTTGTCTTTTATTAGATAGGATTATTATTTGCATAACTAATTCACTTCGTTTTACTGAGGGGTGGTCATAATCTGGCCAGTCATAATAATCTGGCCACTCAGTGTGTGTGTGTGTGTGTATTTAATTTGGTAAGTGGGATTTATATTTAGTTTCTTTTCCTGACACTTCATTATAGGTGTATAAAAAGGCCATTGATTTCTGGATGTTAATTTTGTATCCTGCTACTTTGCCAAATTAATTTCTTAAATCTAACTGTAGGTGTGTGTGTGTGTGTGTAGTCTTTAGGGTTTTCTATGTACAATATCATGTCATCTGTGAGTAATGACTGTTTTACTTCTTCCAGTTTGGATGTCTTTTATAACTTCTTGTGTGATCACTGTGGCTAGGACTTCCAATACTCTCCTATATAATAAAGAGCTAATATGCTAATTAGGCCAAACAGCCAAACAACCATCCGACTGCCTCCTGTATACCCCCTGCTGGGGATTGAGCCCACAACCTGGGCATATGCTCTGGTCGGGAATTGAACTGTGACCTCCTGGTTGTAGGTCAATGCTCAACCACTGATCCAAGCCAGCTGGGCCTCTTGAATTTTTTGGAATAGTTTGAGGAGGCTGAGTGTTAATTTTTCTTTAAAAGTTTGGTAAAACTTGCCTATGAAGCCATCTATTCCAGGACTTTTTGTTGCTGTGAGTTTTTTTTATTTTATTACTGTTTCAATTTCATAGTTGTTATTGTCTATTCAGGTTTTCTGCTTCTTCCTGAGTTTTGAAAGATTATATGTTTCTAGGAACTTGTCCATTTCACTCAGGTTGTCCAGCTTGTTGACAAATAGTTATTCAAAGTATTTTCTTACAATCCTTTGTATTTCTATGATGTCAGTTGTTACTTAGCCTCTTTCCTTTCTGATTTTATTTATTTGGGTCCTCTCTCATTTTTTCTTGATAAGTCTGGCTAAAGGTTCATCATTCTTGTTTATCTTTTCAAAGAGCCAGCTCTTGGTTTCTTTGATCATATATATATTAGTTTCTATGTCATTTATTTCCACCCTGATCTTTATTATTTCCTTCCTTCCAGTGACTCTGGGCTTTCCTTGTTGTCCTATTTCTAATTCTTTTAGTTGGAGTGTTAGATTATTTTAGCTTTTTCTTGTTTCTTGGGGTAGGCCTATAATGCTATGAACTTCCCTCTCGGGACTGCTTTTGCTATGTCTCATAGGTTTTGGATTGTGTGTTCATTTTCATTTCTTTCCAGGAAGTTTTTTTTAAAATTTATTTCTTGATCTTATTTGTAACCCATTCGTTGTTTAGTAAGATGCTATGTAGTCTCCATGTGCTTGTCTGTTTTTGAGTGTTTTTACTGTACTTGATTTCTAGTTTCATGCCACTGTGATCTGAGATGATGTTTGGTATTTTTCCAATCTTCTTGAATTTGTTAAGACTTATTTTGTGTCCTAACATCTGGTCTAGCTTTGAGAAAGATCCATGTGCACTTGAGAAGAATATATATTTTGCAGCTTTGGGAATGAAATGTCCTGTAAATACCAATTAAATCCATCTGATTTAGTGTGTCTTTTAAGGCTGATATTTCTTTTTGATTTTTTTTTGTCTGTATTGCAGAAAACAACTATATGAAATTTTCCTCTTTATTATGTACATCTTGTTAACTGGTAAAAAGAACAGTAACTTTTTTTCCCATTTAGTTTTTACTTGAAAGGTGAACCAATTCTAACTTGTAAACTTTCTGGAGACAAGGTGCTTTGGGACCATGATATACCAACATGTGAAAGTAAGTAAATTTTCACTTTAGAATTTAAACCAGCAATTCTCAATATTTTTGGCCTTGGGACCCACTCATGCTGATTTTTTAAAAGTATAGTTGACATACAATAGTATATTAGTTTCATGCATACAACATAGTGATTCAAGATTTATTAAAATATACAATGTATTTTTTTTAAATAAAAAACAAAAGATGCCCAAAAGAGTTAGAATAGTGGGATTGTTTTACACTTTTATAAATGCCTTCAAAATCTGGCTTAAAGGAAGACAAGACACTTAAATTCATTCTGTGGTAAAATAACACATTCAGTAGCTTCTGGAAAATTTCACTGTACTCGTAAGGTTGAAAGTAAAAAAAAGACAATATCAGTATAATTGTGAAACAATGACCTGGCAAATAGATATATTTATATTCTTATAAATTATAAAGCATTTCTCAACTAGCAGTGAATTTTATCTTTAACCATATCTTTTAATTTTCAGCAATTCTTATGATGACTAGAGCAAAACTTAACATAGCCTTATAGATAAATATAGATATTTCATATAGATATTTCAATAAAATTGGTTTTCTTTTGAAAGTTCATTTCTACATGATTTGACTTTGGGGTAATAACACTTTCTCATAGAGACATTCTAAAGGGATATTGGATTCACAACTAGACTGTAGAAATCAGATGTTAGTGAATTTGTTTTACTAAATGTTGTCTTACTCTCTACATCTCTCCTTTTTCTTCTCATTTCCTCTTTTTAAGAGATTTTGTGTGATGCACCCGGAAAAATAAGTAATGGAAAATACACGGATAGCTGGAAGGTTGTATTTGAATTTAATGAAGTAGTGACTTATACTTGTGACCCTTCAAATGGGACTCAGGAGTATTCACTTATTGGAGAGAGCACGCTTACTTGTTTTGGGCCTGGCAAATGGAGTAGTGACCCTCCTCAATGTAAAGGTAAAGATATTTCCTTCTTCATTGGTAAATACAGTGAAAAAACTTTGTAGAGTGTTTACCTATAAGTAAGCAAGCAATTATATGTGCTTCCTCCTCCTGTTAAATTTTAATTTAATTTATTATTTGTCAAGTCGAATAAAAAATAGTTCAGTTGTAGAATTCCCCACCCTCAACATGCTCTTGGCATTCCAGTTTATATAATGTTAACTACTGTGTAAATGTATAACAGGATTTTTTTTGTGCTTGAAAAAACAAAAAGTAACACACAATGGCTTAAAATTAAGACTTTTTTTTATATTAAATCATCCGAGAGATATAGCAATAGGTAGTGGCAGAGTAAATTATAAAAGGCTAACTCTTACTGATACTAATGATAAACTCTGTACACACAGAGTTGGAAAAACAATGTTTAAGGCACTAGAGAATAACCAAAAATGGGAGACAATGAAGGGGATTTGACTTTTGTAGGAAAGGGACCACTGAATATCAACGAAATATTTACTCTTTACTAGTGGGTATGGAATGTTCTATAAGGTAGACCATATTCTGGGAAACAACATAATTTTTTAAAGTTTAACATAATTGAAACAGAGTACATTCTCTGTTCATAATGAAATAAATTTAGAATCAAAACAGAGATAATTTTTAAAATCTCCAAATTTAGTCATATATATCATAATGACATTTCAGTCAGTGATGGGCTACATATACGATGATAGTCTCATAAGATTATAATGGGGCTGAAAAATTGCTGTCACCTAGAAAATCCTGTGATAGCTGTCAGGATGTTATAGCACAACACAGTATTCATGTGTTTGCGATGATGCTGGTGTAAACAAACCTATTGCGCTGTCAAAAAGAGCTATATTGTAAGTATAGCTCTTATGATAAAAATAGTAGGCTACACCATCTAGGTCAGATTTTGCAAGTACACTCTATGATGTCCACAATTCTCAGAACGTTATTCCTGTTGTCAAGCAGTGCATGGGCGGTATTTGGCAACCATGTAAAACAAATATGATCTAACGAACCATTGAGTCAAAGAAAAAATCACAAGAAAAATTAGAAAGTGTTTTGAATTCAATAAAAATGAAAACACAACATATAAAAATATCAACATTTGTGTGACAGCAAAAGCATTGCTTTGAGAAAAATTTATAGCATACAATACAGTAGAAAACATATCTCAAATCGATAATCTGGACACTTTCACCTTAAAAAACTAAGAAAGAAATGCAAATTAAACTTAAAACAAGGAAACGGGATAATAGAGCTAAAAATCAATAAAATTGAAAAGATATAAAAGGCTGTGCATAATGGGCCCTTTATGTATGGCTCAGATTTAATCTTGTAAAATGTTCTCTGTTACTTGCTACCCAGCTCAGTGGTGTGTGTGTGTGTGTGTGTGTGTGTGTGTGTGTGTGTGTGTTTCCAAATTCTTCCAAACCCATTACTGGATTCTGAAGTCTAGAAGGTCATGACCGGCACTTTTCTCCTTGAGAAATAGAGTAGAATGAGAAATACCAGAGTACATCAGTATGAAGTCTAGTATTAACTTTTAACTTTATATCAGCCCTGTGTGCTTATGTAATGGTTTTACAGCCTTAAAAAAAAAAAAAGTAGGGAGAAACTAAGATGGCGGCATAGGTAAACACCGGGAAATTGCCGCCTCACACAACAATTGAAAATTACCGCAAAGGACAGAGCAAACATCATCCAGAACAACAGGAAGGCTGGTTGAGTGTAAATTCTACAACTAGAAGGAAAGAAAAGCACGCTGAGAGCCAGAGGAGCTGCAGAGGTGAAGTGCAGAGGTACAAGTGCAGAGGTACGGCCAGCTCGCGCTCGCGCGAGTAAAGGGGGTGGCACCTGAGGACGCGGCTGTCTTTTTGAATCACAAGCTCCCTACTGCTCTGAACTCTGGTTCCGGGAAGTCTCTGGGGACCCAGGACTCATACGGGGAGAAGCTGGTCTGTCCGGCAGCGGGCGAACTTGAAGGCGGCTTTCCCTCAGAGGTGCTTGCAGCAATTAGCAGGTCACTGAGACCCGCGACTCCGGGCGGAGAATCAGCCATAGCTCCTTGATCCGCCCTTTGATTCCCTGAGACCCCGCCCCACCCAGGCTGCCGCAGAGGCTTTTGCATGTGAATGTACCTAACTGCAGCCGAGCCAGGCAGACCCGGAACTTCCAAGAGAAGGCCCAAGGCCCCGCAGCGGCCTTGCATTGCTTCACAGCTGAGCCTCTTCGTGGCTCCTGCTGTGTGGCCTCAGGCAGAGGCTGAATTAGCACCTCCTTAGATCCAGGAGCCACTGTACCCAGTGGTCAGAGGGGGACCATCCAGATTGCAACTCCTCAGATCCATAAGGGACACACTCAGGGAGCAGACTCAGTGAGCACCAAAGCCCCACTGAAGCAAGTCTTGCCCCAGAAGGGTGTCTTCAGCACAGAAGTTCTCCCACTCCAGACACAGCTGATTCTCACAGCCAATTGGCCTGGAGGTCAATTCCTCCCAGTGATCCTACAACAACCAAGGCACCAAGAGTGCACCAAGAGTGTCCACCCCAGGTAACTGGGGAGGCTGAGCTACTGGGCCCTACAGGACACCTGGCGCGCAGGGCCACTCTATCAACACAGGGAAGCTGCCAAAATGCGGAGACAAAGAAACAGGTCACAAATGGCAGAAATGGAGGAAAGCAAACGATTGGATATAGAGTTCAAGGCCACGTTTATAAGGTTTTTCAAGAATTTTATGGAAACCGCCGATAAATTTAATGAATCCCTCAATAAGTATAGTGAGACCATGGAGGACATGAAAAAGGACCAACTAGAAATTAAGCATACACTGACTGAAATAAAGAATAATTTACAGAGATCCAGCAGCAGACAAGAGGATCCCAAGAATCAAGTCAAAGATTTGAAATACAAAGAAACAAAAAATACCCAACCGAAAAAGAAAAAAGAAAAGAGATTCCAAAAATATGAAGATAGTGTAAGGAACCTCTGGGACAACTTCAAGCGTACCAACATCAGAATTATAGGGGTACCAGAAGGAGAGAGAGGGCAAGATATTGAAAACCTTTTTGAAGAAATAATGACAGAAAACTTCCCCTACCTGGTGAAAGAAATGGACTTACAAGTCCAGGAAGCGCAGAGAACCCCAAACAAAAGGAATCCAAAGAGGACCACACCAAGACACATCATAATTAAAATGCCAAGAGCAAAAGATAAAGAGAGAATCTTAAAAGCAGCAAGAGAAAGACAGTCAGTTACCTACAAGGGAGTACCCATACGACTGTCAGCTGATTTCTCAACAGAAACCATGCAGGCCAGAAGAGAGTGGCAAGAAATATTCAAAGTGATGAATAGCAAGAACCTGCAACCAAGATTACTTTATCCAGCAAAGCTATCATTCAGAATAGAAGGTCAGATAAAGAGCTTCATGGATAAGAAAAAGCTAAAGGAGTTCATCACCACCAAACCAGCATTATATGAAATGCTGAAAGGTATTCTTTAAGAAGAGGAAGAAGAAAAAGGAACTCTTACCATTTGCCACAGCATGGATGGAACTGGAGAGCGGATAAATACCACATGATCTCACTCATTTGTGGAATATAATGAACAACATAAACTGATGAACAAGGACTGATCCAGAGACGGAGAGGCATTGATTGGACTGTCGGGCCTTGGAGGGAAGGTAGGGGAGGGTGGGGGTAAGGGGGAAAGATCAACCAAAGGACTTATATGCAAGCATATAGGCCTAATCAATGGACATGGACAACGGGGGGGTGAGGGCATGAGCAGGGGGTTGGGGGGGGGGGTAGAGGGTAACGTGGGGACAAGGACACATATGTAATATCTTAATCAATAAAAAATATATTAAAAAAAAAGTAATCTCTGGGTTGCAGTCTAATATATTCGGAAAACATGGCTGTAACTTCGTTGGCCTTTCTATTTCTTGAATATCCCAGATCATATATGTGGTTGCCACCTGAGAACTTTTTCTTTGGGGGAGAAACCAAGATGGCAGCATAGGTAAACACCTGAAATTGCTGCCTTGCACAACCACTTCAAAAATACAACTAAAAGACAAAACGAACATCATCCAGAACCACAGGAAGGCTGGCTGAGTGGAAATTCTACAACTAGAAGGAAAGAGAAAAGCACACTGAGACTCAGAGGAAGTGCGGAAGTAAAGTGCAGAGGTACGGAGGCGCGCAGAAAGGGCTGGCAGCTGAGGACACGGTGCACATGGAAAGGGCTGGAAACTGAGGGCACGGTTGTCTTTTTCAGTCAGGAGGGAGTCTCAAGCTCCTGACTGCTCTGAACTCCAGTTCCGGGTGAGTCTCTAGGGACCCAGACGCATATGGGGAGAAACTGGACTAACTGGCATTGGTCGGAACTTGAGGGCAGCTTTCTCTCAGAGGTGCTTGCAGCAATTACCGGGACACTGAGAAGCGGGGCCTCTTAGGGCAGGACTGAAGAGCAGCCATAGCTGCTTGCTCCACCCTGTTGATCCCCTGAGACCCCACCCCACCCAAGCTGTGCACAGAGGCTTTTGCATATGAAAGGTCTGGCCCTTTACAATCTGAAAATTACCTAACAAACTGCAGCTGGGTCAGAGAAAGCCAGAACACCCAAAAGAAGGCCCAAGGCCACACAGCAGCTTGCATTGCTTCACAGCTGGGCTCCTGCTAGGTAGCCTCAGGCAGAGGCTAAATTAGCACCTCCTTAAAGATCCAAGAGCCAGTGTACCCAGTGGTCAGATTGGGACCATCCAGATTACAACTCCTCAGATCCATAAGGGACACACTGAGGGGGCAGACTCAGTGAGCACCAAAGCCCCACTGAAGCAAATCTTGCCCCAGAAGGGTGTCTCCAGCATAGTTCTCCCACTGCAGACACAGCTGATTCTCACAGCCAATTGGCCTGGAGCTCAATTCCTCCCAGTGATAACTACAACAATCAAGGCTTAACTACAACAAAACTGTGCACAAAGCCCACAAAGGGGTGCACCAAGAGTGTCCACTTCAGGTAATTGGGGAGGCTGAGCCACTGGGCCCTATAGGACAATTAGCACAGAGAGCCACTCTATCAACACAGGGAAGCATAAAAAATGCAGAGATAAAGAAACAGGTCACAAATGACAGAAATGGAGGAAAGCAAACTACTGGATATAGAGTTCAAAACCACACATAAGGTTTTTCAAGAATTTTTTAGAAACTGCCGATAAATTTAGTAAGACCCTCAATGAGTCTAGTGAGACTACCGATAAACTTAGTGAGACCCTCAAGAAATCTAGTGAGAACCTCAAGGTTATGAAAAAGGACCAACTAGAAATTAAGCATACACTGACTGAAATAAAGAATATTATGCAGAGCTCCAACAGCAGACTAGAGGATCGCAAGAATCAAGTCAAAGATTTGAAATATAAAGAAGCAAAAAACACCCAACCAGAAAAGCAAAAAGAAAAAAGAATCCAAAAATATGAAGATAGTGTAAGGAGCCTCTGGGACAACTTCAAGCGTACCAACATCCGAATTATAGGGGTGCCAGAAGAAGAGCTATTTGAAAACCTATTTGAAGAAATAACGACAGAAAACTTCCTCTACCTGGTGAAAGAAATAGACCTACAAGTCCAGGAAGCATAGAGAACCCCAAACAAAAGGAATCCAAAGAGGACCACACCAAGACACATCATAATTAAAATGCCAAGAGCAAAAGACAGAGAGAGAATCTTAAAAGTAGCAAGAGAAAGAAACTCAGTTACCTACAAGGGAATACCCATACGACTGTCAGCTGATTTCTCAACAGAAACTTTGCAGGCCAGAAGGGAGTGGCAAGAAATATTCAAAGTGATGAATACCAAGAACCTACAACCAAGATTACTTTATCCAGCAAAGCTATCATTCAGAATTGAAGGTCAGATAAAGAGCTTCACAGATAAGGAAAAGTTAAAGGAGTTCATCACCACCAAACCAGTATTATATGAAATGCTGAAAGGTATCCTTTAAGAAGAGGAAGAAGATGAAAAAGGTAAAGATACAAATTATGAACAACAAATACACATCTATCAACAAGTGAATCTAAAAATCAAGTGAATAAATAATCTGATGAACAGAATGAACTGGTGATTATAATAGAATCAGAGGCATAGAAAGGGTGTGGATTGACTATTCTCGGGGGAGAAAGGGGTGTGGGAGATGTGGGAAGAGAGTGGATAATAATCGTGCACCTATGGATGAGGACAGTGAGGGTGGGGTAAGGGCAGAGGGTGGGGTGGGAACCGGGTGGAAGGGAGCTATGTGGGGAATAAAGAGGAATAACTGTAATAATCTGAACAATAAAGATTTAATATTTTTTAAAAATATATTTTATTGGTTTTTTACAGAGAGGAAGGGAGAGAGATAGAGAGTTAGAAACATCGATGAGAGAGAAACATCGATCTGCTGCCTCCTGCACATCTCCTACTGGGGATATGCCCGCAACCCAGGTACATGCCCTTGACTGGAATTGAACCTGGGACCTTTCAGTCCGCAGGCAGACGGTGTATCCACTGAGCCAAACCAGTTTTGGCAATATTTTTAAAAAAGAACTTTTTCTTTGCATATCGTTGCATGGCTAGCTTCTTTGAAGCTTTTAAATTTTACTTCAACTATTTCCTTCCCACAAGAGTTTTCTAAAAAGACAAGGAATAATAATCAGTGTCAACATGAAATTTGAAAAAATCTCTAGAGCTAGAGTATCAAAAGTTGCATTTGAACGTACTCAAATTTATATCTGGTAGACTTTTTTCAAATTTTGCAGTAGAAAAAAAAATGTATGGCCCTAGCCGGTTTGGCTCAGTGGATAGAGCATCGGCCTGCGGACTGAAGGGTTCTAGGTTTGATTCTGGTCAAGGGCATGTACCTCAGTTGTAGGCTCTTCCCCAGCCCGGGCCCTGGTTAGGGCTCGTGCAGGAGGCAACAAGTCTATGTGTTTCTCTTACATCGATACTTGTTTCTGTATTTCCCTCTCTCTTCCACTGTCTCTAAAAATCAATGGAGAAATATCTTCAGGTGAGGATTAAAAAATGTAAGAAACCAATAAACTATATTGACTGTTTCAGGTGGAAAAACAGTTATCAGATTTCTCTAAATCTGTTTACCTGGAATGAAAATGCACAAAAAAGTCTTTTTAAAAATATTTATATCTTGCCTTTCACTCCTTGTCTCTTCCCACTGGAAATTGCTACTTGGCACTATTTTTTTCTGGTGCTAGGGTAAAACAACTTTCTATTAATGCTGAAATTTACTTTTTAGTGGTCCAATGTAAACCGCCAGTACTCAAACATGGAAAACCAGTAACAGAAATGAAAACCAATTTTTCCTACCATGATGAGGTTGCATTTAGATGCCGGAAGGGTTTCTACCTTAATGGCAGCAACCCAGTGTTCTGCGGTGGAAACAGTACTTGGGAGCCTGCGATGCCCAGGTGTATTAGAGGTACATATTATATCATTTTCCTTCTTGTTTTTTTAAGGTTTTCTTTCTTTGACATTAAATATCAATGATAAAGAATAACTGAAAAGAAGCAATTTTAGTAATTAATTATCTTTTCATATTCATGATGGATGTATGACATAAAGTTCATACAGAATTTTGCTGTTGTGATTTTGTATGTGTTCATAGAGTTCTTAGCACATTCTGTACATCACATAGGTCTGTAAGTTCCGCTTGTTCAGTACTGTTATGTTATGGTTAGCAACCACTTTTTCCAGAATAAATGGAATGAATCATGGGAATTTTTACCTAAATCAGAATGAAAGTCATAATTCACACAAATGAAAAGAAAGGGATAATTTCCAAGTGATTGATCCTACATTGTTATGCTTTTCAATATCAAAGCCTCTTATTGTGAGTCATTCATATTTAGTAACATCTTCCTTATATTTTACAAAAATCCTTTAAATTCATGTTGTTTACACTAATTTATAACTTTTAGTAATAAAAGGGGGAAGAACATATGTATAGCCATTTTAGTTGTTATTCTTACTGATTCTAAAATTACTTGCCATAGTCCATAGATATACGCAGGCATGTACACTTGGGCAAGTTACTTAAACTTCAAAGGTATTTACTTACATGTAAAATGATTTAATGTCTTCCCAACTGGGTGATAATACAGCTTAAATTGGTTCTACTTAAACTACTTAGCACTATGCAAAGTTTGGAAAGTACGCATATTTTTTTTTTCTTTCAATTGTTTTATTACATAAAGAGGAAACATAAAAGAATGAAAATTAGAGATAGAGTAATAGAAAAAGCTAAATTTAACTTTAGACATTGTGGAAAGTACACATTGTGCACGTGTAGAGTATATTTATGAAGTTCTTTTTTTTATTATTAGTTAAGGTATTACAAATGTGAAGTACGCATATTTTTAATTTTGAGGAATAGCTAATCTTTTTTAAAAAATCAAAAATCAAATTAAATCCATAATTTTATTAATAAGACTGATGAATGGAATAAAATTTATTTTTCCAGGTTCCAAGTCTACTCGTTCAACCAAGCCACCAGTTACAAGCTATCTAGGTTCAGTAACATTTTTATTTTAATTTTTTCCCTTCCATCACCATTTATTCCCTCTCTGCCCTCTTCCACCTCCACCTCCACCTCCACCCGCTCCCCTTCCCCACTCCATCACCACACTCTTGCCCATGTCCATGAGTTCTCTCTTTTTTTTTTGTTTTTGTTCAATCCCGCCACCTTCTCCCCTTTGCACTTCCCCCGGCTCCCAGCCCCTAACCAGAGCTGTCCACCTGCTCTCTATCTATGAGTCTGCCACTATTGTGCTTAGTTTGTTCATTAACTCTTTATCCTCCTCATATTGTTAAGAACTTTGTGGGCTGATGGGTGAAAAGTCATGTCTTGTTTTAATTTGCATTTATTTAATAATTAATGAGACTAAACCATTTTTATCCACATTCATTTACTCATATCCTTTGCTCAGTTTTCTGTTGGGTTTCTAAAATATTATTTTTGTTAATTGTGAGAACCCATTATAAATTAAAGACCTTTTAATATATAGTAAACATTTTTTTCCAGATTGTAATGGCCTAATTTTACTAGTTCATTTTCTTTTTAGATGTTATTGGATATAGATTTCTTTTTATAACTTTGTTATGAGGAATATACAAATGTATTTTTGTAAATTTTCAAATATTACAAAAGGATACCGAGTAAAAAAATTAGTTCATCTCTTTCTCTAGTCCATTGTCTGAGTTAATCACAGTTCATAATTGAAGTCTCTTTTTATCCATTTCATATAAGGACATATCATGTCCTTATATGACTGGTTATACATATTTTGCCTTTTTTTTCAGTTTTCTTAACCAGAAATAGACTCATGTTGTTCATATTTTTCTAAAACTCTCACATTTTACACTTACTATCTTAGATTGGGGTTGTATTTAGATTTATTCCCATCCTTTTTAGTGACAACTTTAATATATGCCACATTTTATTTAGCTATTCTCCTAGAATGGACAGTTATATGTGCAGAAGAGTTGAATGTATTGAACTATTCCCTAATGGCTCTGAGTATTGTGTCTTCCTTATTAAAAGCTTTAAGTCTTCAAGTTATATAAACACCTCAACCATGGGTTCTGATTTCATTGTTTTGCATTTAAATCATTGATATGTCTGAAATTCATTATGGAATATGGGATCGGATTGGTTTCTTCTCCACTTCACCCACCCCCATTCAGTGGCTAAGTTGCACCGTCTATGGAACGGATTGTCTTCTCTCCAACTGTTTTATCACACACTAAACTCATAGGTGTTCTAAATTCATAGGTGCTCCAGTCTCCCACAGAAGTTGCACCATCTTATATTCCCACCAGCAATGCACAAAGATCCTAATTTCTTTACCTCTTGGCCAACACATGTTCTTTTCTGTTTTTTGATAATAGCCATCCTAATACCTGGTAGGTAAAATATGTGAAGTAGTATCTCATTGTGGTTTTTATTTGCATTTCCCCCTTGATTAGTGATGTGTACACATCTTTTTATGCACGTATTCACTATTTGTATCTATTCTGTGGAGAAATGTCATTCAGGTCCTTTGCTCAGTTTTGAATTGAGTTGGGATTTTTGTTGTTGATATTTAGGAGTTTAATCTTTTCTCTTTTCTTTATTTCAATTTTTTTCTAGGATATCTCAACCTTCGTGAAGTATCATCATCTGAAGAGATTGTGGAATTAGGTATTAGTTTCTTTCTTCTTCTTTTATTAAATCCTCACCCGAGGATATTTTTTCATTGATTTTTTTGGAGAGTGGAAGAGAGAGGCAAAGATAGAGAGAAAAATCAATGTGAAACACATCCATTGGTTGCCTGCTGCGGGAGCCCTGGCCAGGGCCTGGGCTGGGGAGGAGCCTGCAACCGAGCTACGGGCCCTTGACCGGAATCAAACCCAGGACCCTTTAGTCTACTGGCCGACGCTCTAGCCACTGAGCCAAACCTGCTAGGGCATTAGTTTAGTTCTTTTTTTTTTTTTTTTTTTTTAAATATATTTTTTTATTGATTTTTTACAGAGAGGAAGGGAGAGAGATAGAGAGTTAGAAACATCTATGAGAAACATCGATCAGCTGCCTCCTGCACATCTCCCACTGGGGATGTGCCCGCAACCCAGATACATGTCCTTGACCAGAATCGAACCCGGGACCCTTGAGTCCGCAGGCCGACGCTCTATCCACTGAGCCAAACTGGTTTCGGCTAGTTTAGTTCTTAATAATTCTTTATTATGAGACCTTAGAGTTCTACATGAATATATTATGTTCCAATTATTTGTAGACAGAGAAAAAACAAGATGTCACAAGTTATTAGGAATAATTGATATTTATGGTTACTTTAGTATTGCGGATACCATAACAAATGTGATAGTATGTATAGACACATGCAAGTAATTTTCTCTAATCTTGAGAATTTTAGTTGTCCTATTAACCTTTACTAAATAACCTGGTGTGGTAACGATAGCACAAAGCAATGACAAGTGAGGTTCCTATTAAGAGTTTCACAAGGCACATCCTATAGCCGGAATCTATTTGAAGTGTTCTTTGAGTAAAGCGATTTGGATATACTAGCAGTCATGTTAATACTAGAACGATTCCTTTTTTCTGTAGTTTTTAGATAATCAGATCAAAAGTAAACAAACAAACAAACAAACAAACAAAACAAACAAAAAACTGCTATCTGGGACCCATACTTGCTCAATATCTTTAAAACTACTTTTTTTTTTTCTCAGCACCAGGAACCATTGCTCTATTTAGTCTTACTATATGTAAGTATCTCACACTTAAACACCATTGAAATAAAAATATTACATTCTTTTCTATTACATAGAGTGCATTCTTTTCTGATGATTTTTCAGTTTTTATAGGTGTTATAAATTGAAATTAAACCAGTGTAGAAAAAATGGACCTTTCGTACGATATACACCTGTTGTTGGTGACTGTATATTCATTTATACAGTTTTCTATATGTCCACTTAGTAACAAACCCAAAATAATACTTTTTTTCCCAAGATGATTAGTCAAATGACTTTTCATCTCAAATATGGGTAATTTTCTAAACTAAACAGGACACTTCTCTGACTTACTGTGGACTAGTTAAGTGATTCCAGGGAATTGCACTTAGTGAAAAATCCAGATGGAATATAAATGTGTATGTGCTTAGAAACAATAACACTTTTGAGCACTGAAATGTAACTGACAGTAATTTCTTCTTCTAGAGCTTGAATCTTGGAAATTATTTTTTCAGAGTTACATGTCATTTATTTTCTGGTTCCTTACAGTTGTTGGCATTGCAGTAATTTTCATCTCCGTGTACAAGTGTCTTCACAGAGCGAAGAAAGGGTAAATTAAACATTTATTCTCATGTATTGGTCCTTCTCACTCTTGACATACTTTTGTGTTGCTTTTGTTTGTATTGCTTACCCTCTATTTTTAAAACGTGCTACATTAGTGTGCCATCTGAAATAAAGTTCTTTATTAAAATCAGTTTCAGCTGCCTTTTGCATCATTGCAACAGGAATAATCTTCGCATAATAATTTAGTTATTATGACTGTAAGAAAGTTTTTTTGTGTGAGGTTTGAGTTTTAAGTTCTGCAGCAAATCATGGACCATGATCGGGCCTTCCCAATTCTAGATATACCCTATTTCCTAAAGTGAGCGAGTGGCCAGGATTAAATTTCAAATAGTTCATTGTGGAGACTTTAAAGTATGCCCACTGGAATTTTTAGGATGAAAGCTTCCATTTGTCTGCAGAAGAGGAATTTTGTAAGAAGCTATGTAGATGTCGTATTCAAATGGCCAATTTGATTTCATTTCGAATTTTTATTTATACAATTTAAACTGGGAAATTAGAAGCAACACGATTTGATTTCTCTCTGATGTTCTCTTAATTTGTCTAGGCTGTAGTAAACTGATGGATTAAAGTTAAAGGGACAGAGAAGGGTAATATTTACAAGGTACCTCATTAACTTTATTTGCCATTTTATTTATAAAAATGGAGAAGCACCTGACCAGGTGACACTGTTGGTAGAGTGTAGTCCCATATGTAGATTTGATTCTCAGTTAGGGCATGTGCCTGTGTTGCTGGTTCGATCCCCAGTCTGGGCACATATGGAAGGCAACCAACAGGTTTCTCTCTCTCTTCTCTCTCTCTCTCTCTCTCTCTCTCTCTCTCTCTCTCTCTCTCTCTCTTTCTCTCTCTCTCTCTCCCTTTTTCTCTCGCCCCCTCCCTCCCCGTCTCGCTCTCCCTCTTTTTCACAATCAATAAAAACATATCCTCAGGTGATGATTAAAAAAACAAGGAAAGGCTAGGCTTACAATAGAAAAAAAAGTGTACAAATACATATCTTCTAAGGAGAATAGGGATTTTAAACTTTGATCAAACTTAAATTTTAATGAAATAATTAACAATTTAATGAAAAACTTAAAGTAAATCCTGGAGCATAAACCAAGATTATGCTTTGAAATTTCTGATTTTTAGTAATTCTTTGTAGCTTTGAAACACCTTTGAAAGCAAATATAATTTTAAACATTTTGGTATTTATGGTTTTATGATGTTTACTTAAAACTTAAAAACCAAGATGAAAGCTAACAATTTTTATTTGGGATTAAAGAATTGCCATTCACACAGTACAAGTTCAGGCAGAAACCCATAAAGTATCCCAATTATTGGGTGAAAATGAAGGGGTTTTATGAGAATATTAGAAGAAAGAATTCCTATTGGCCCTGGAAGGCGGAGGTACTCTTTACCTATGCAGGGTTGGTTACTGAGTCTGTCTTCAAATAGAGAGTCCATAGTGGTCAGTCCTTGTGGTCAGGATCTGCAACCCTGCTGGCTTTACAAACATTTGTTTATAAGACACTGTTGCTTTGGCTTAGACAAAAGTTGTTTTGCCCAGTTCAAACATTCCAAAGGTTTAAGGAGCAAGACATGCAAGGACATTTCTCTAGAACAGCTGCTCTGGCTCCACCTTATGTCAGCTTTTACAATGATTTCTTTTTATATTAATCATCTGGTTTGGGCTATGTAAAAAAGTAAGTTTTTCACTCATAAAGAGTTCAAACTTTTTTTTCCTATTATTGGCTATCTTTTTAAAATACCCAGAATGCTTTCATTTGCATCTTAAATCTTAAATTTATGGAAAACTTCATATGCATGTTTATATTTCAATTACTAGTATATTTGAAATATTTTATTGATTTTTTTACAGCGACGTAGGGAGAGGGATAGAGTTAGAAACATCGATGAGAGAGAAACATCGATCAGCTGCCTCCTGCACACCCGCCACTGGGGATGTGCCCACAACCAAGGTACATGTCCTTGACCGGAATCAAACCTGGGACCTTTCAGTCCGCAGGTGCTGGGGTCCAGCCCCAGCAGGTCCAGGGGTCCCCAAAGGTGTGGACGGAGTCGGTGAAGAAGGAATGACACAGAGACAGCGTTCAGTTGATCAGCAGCCTAGCCAGGATCTCTAGCCAGGTTCTGGTCAGGATCTCCAGAGAAGTTCTGGTTAGGATCTCCAGCCAGGTTCTGTGTCCATGTTCTCTTGCTAGGTTCTCCAGCCAGGTTCTGTGTCCATGTTCTCTTGCTAGGTTCTCCAGCCAGGTTCTCCAGGTTCTCCAGCCAGGTTCTGTAGCCATGTTCCCTCGCTAAGTTCTCCAGCCAGGTTCTGTCCAGATTCTCCATCCAGGTTCAGTCACCAGGTTCTAGTCATGTTCTCTTGCCATGTTCTATCCAGGTTCTGTAGCCAGGTTCTGTCTCTAGGTTCTTCAGCCAGGTTCTCTCGCTAGGTTCTGCCTCTAGGTTCTGTGGCCAGTTTCTGTCCAGGATCTTTTGCCATGTTCTCTCCAGCGAAGTTCTTCTGTCTCTAGGTTCTGTGTAGGTTCTGTGTCTAGGTTCTGTGTCCTGTTGTCTTGTTACATCTGTATTTATACCAGTTGATTCCAATCCTATCAATCTCTATTCCAAAAGTTAGGGCGTTTCTTATCTCCATTCCAGGGAGTAAAGATTATGTAGCTTAAGCATGATTGTTCTATGTAGTTAAAGTGATTAATTACCCGCTTGGCACTTAGTTAAGGGGTTTTATTCCCTCCCTAACTTCAGGGGAAAATCCCTACCTGGGGAAACAACCTTTCTCAGAGAGGTGACCTTGGTTAAAACACATAGTGCCAAGAAGGTGAGCAAACATATTAAGAACAGTATGCCATATATGCCAGGTCCCTTGAAACAGCGAGCATGGACCGGCTCCCGGCACGCAGGCCAACGCTCCATCCACTGAGCCAAACTGGTTAGGGCAATCACTAGTATATTTTAAATTACAGACACACAACAGTGTGCATAGGAAATACTATCAGCTGGATATTTTTACAAGTCCCAAGATTTGTGTAGTGTAGACAAAAGTGGATTCTATGGAATGTAACCTCATAGAGTGATCTGGTTATAATTTCCTCACTGGGCAGGTCACGGTGAGTAGTCATACCCACACACACAACTTTTTTTTTTTTTTTGTAAAAGTTTTATCTTTGTCTTAAGGAATCTCTGCCCATGTTTTAGGGCATCAAGGTTAACACATCTTTGAATTAACCACCTTCAAGAGAGTAACTATCCTGTATTCCATCTCTACCTTGCTTTTTCTCACTTTCATGTAATCTTTCTTACATTCCCTCCTTAATTTCAAATGCATAAAAGTGACTTTCAAAATTATCATTCTCTGAAGTATGTGAGATCCTGTGTCCAGTCCATTGTCACCAGTTTGGCTGAAAGCAACAGAAACATGTTCTACAGGTTTGGGCCTTCCTTGTGTCAAATTAGAAGTAAGTTCTCAAGAAAGCAAATGGATATCACTTTCTGCTCCCTACTATCCTCCATTGTTTAAAATATCGCTGTACCAAAATACTTAAAGGCTCTTTAAGAAATATAATAAAATTCTTTCTAGCTATGAGGTCTTTTTTTTTTAATTCTCTACTTTTTTTTTCCTATTGGGTCTTGTAAGCTGAACATCCCATTCAAGATGGTGACATAGGAGGATCTTAACTAACCTCTTCCCCAGCACATCAAATCTACAGCTACACAGAACAATTCCTTCTGAAAGCCATCCAAAAGCTAGCTGACCAACTTCTACACACTAGGTGGAGAAAAACCCACTCAAAATGGGTAGGAGAACCTGAAACACAATCTCTCCATACATCTCACCCATGGCACGGTGACCCACAATCAGGCGGGAACCCATCTCGGAACTTCTCCCTGAGGAGTGCAGTGTTTGAACTTCACATCTGGCACCCCATCATTTAAGTCCAACACCTGAGAGATGAGCCCCCCAAACATCTGGCTTTGATAGCAATGGGTCTTATGTCCATGAGACTCACAAGGCTATAGCGAACTGAGATATAAAAGGGTCCCCCCACCGCACAGTGCAGAGGTAGCCTACTGAAACACACATGTCTTTCTGTGAAAGAGATCTGTTTACTTATCTTAAAAGCTAAAACCTGACTTCCAGTCAAGACTGTAGAATAGGTAAACTCTGTGCTCACCTCCTGCTATGAAAATTACAATTAAATTATAGCACAACCATTCTTGAGAACCATCTGAAAACTAGCTGAGCAGAAATCCTATAGAGGATTTCACCACCCTCAAGAGAGTACATATATATCCCTGACCATTGTGGCTCAGTTGGTTGGGTGTCATCCCGTGCACCAGAAGGTTGCTGGTTCCATTCCCGGTCAGGGCATATGCCGGGTTGTGTCCTCAAACCCAGGTAAAGGGTGTGCAGGGGCATCCTATGAATGTTTCGCACTCACATTGATGTTTCTCTCTCTCTCTCTCCCTTCTTCTCTATTTAAAAAAATTTTTTTTAATCTTTAAAAAACAAAATAGGGTGCTCTCCCTCCAGGGAGCTCGCCCTTGCCTTCCCCCTCCCCCCACATTACCATTAGCTTCCCCACTCCCAAACTCCAAGGGCCCTTCCTTTACCTCCATAACTTGTTTGCTTCTTGGAATTACTTTTCTACCTTTATAATTTGCCGAATAAATGTTCTCTTACAAAACAAACAAAAAAAAAACACCCACAAAATAGTACATAAATGATTGAAAGAAGAAGTCATGTCAAGACTAGTGGAAGGGGCAGAGACGCTGAACTGGCAGGTCCCACCCACAGGGTGGCAACTGACAATTGAGAGGGATATTTTAGCCCCAAAGGTCTGCCCTAAGGATTGAGGAGTCTCAGCTCCACACCAGGTGCTTCCGTTTGGGGCACCAGTACCAGGAAGAGGAGTCCCCATAACATCTGCTGTGAAAAATGGGGGGGGGGGGGAATTATAATGTCCCATTTAGACAGAGGGCTGCGGGAGACCTAGGCACTGCAGGTCTTAAAGGGATCATAAACAGATGCGCTTGCTCAAAAACTCAGTGGCTCAGGATCTGTAGGAACATCAGGTCAAAAGTGCCAGGAACAAATGGGAAGGGACTAAATTGACGCTTCCGGAGGCGGACGGAGGCAGGGGTCAGGGAAACACTCTCTGGGGACAGAAGTGCTGGCAGATGCCATTGTTCTTTTGTTGAACTCGCCTCCCAGACAGCCAGCCAGTTCCGGGCAGGCACCCAATCTGAGCTCTCCAGTAACCTGGGTCACACTGTTCACCACACCCCAGTGATTCCCTAAAGCCCTGTACCACCCAACTCACACACGAGCCCGTCTCTCCCAGTAGCTGCTCCACACAAGTGGTCTACCTCGGCTTGTGGTGTGGACTTTCCTAAAAATCTCTCAAATTTCCACAAACTCCAAGCAGGCAGCGGTAGGCCTCAGTGTGCCCACCCCTATTGCCAAGCTGCCCCAGGCCCAAGCAGAAATGGAGACTGATTTCAACTTACACTGCAACTCCCTTGAGGCAGTCCCAAGTGTGGCCTAAGGGGTGGCTAGGCATGGTTTGGGATATGGTTGCAATTAAGTAGCCACAAGTTGAGCAAAAGTGGTGGCTGGCCTCAGCGTACACAGTGGTGCCCAAAAAAGAGTCACAAGCTTGGCACAGTGGCAGCAGGGCTCAGTTCATAGCATACCCTCTCTCAAGCACCTCCAATCCCAGCACAAGTGGCAACCAACTGCAGATCATTTTATAGCTACCAGGTGGTTCAAGCCCAGCACAAGTAATGGTGGTCTTGGCCTGGACTAGAACACCTCCCAAGAGGCTACAAAACCCACACGTTTGGTGGCCAGCTCTAAGCCACACCAGAGCACCATCAATTACATATCCAAATAGCATACTTGGTTTGCACTGAAGTAACTTCTGCTCTGTGAGGTCAGCCTCCACAGATCAGCTTGTCCACTACAGTCATGGCCAGCTTTCACAGCCAGTCAGCCTGGGGATTAACCCCACCCACAAATATGCCAAGAAGATTCAAAGTTCAACTACAGCAAATAAACATACACAACCTACACAAGGGACACTCCTGGAGCACCTGGCTTAGGTTATAAAGGAGACTATGCCATTCATGTCCACAGGACACCTTTTACAGAAGGCCATTTTGCCAAGATCAGAAGATGTAGTAGATACATAGAAACAAACAGAGGGAATCAGCCAAAATGAGGAGGAAAAGAAACATGCCCCAAATGAAAGAACAAGACAAAACTTCAGACAAGTAACTAAAGGACATGGAGACAAGCAATCTAGGAGGAACAGAGCTTAAAACACTGGTTTTAACGATGCTCAATGAACTTAGAAGAATAATAGATAAACTCAGTGAGAACATCAACAAAGAGAAAACATTAAAAAATAACATACAAAACCCACTTAAAATGAAAATACAGTAACTGAAATAAAGAATACATCACAGGGAATAAACAGCAGATAAGATGAAGCAGAGAACTGAATCAGCAATTCGGAATCTGGAAGACAATGTAACAGAAAACACCCAATTGGAACTGCCCCCCCAAAATTTTTTTTTTAAAAGGAGGAGAGCTTGAGAGACTTCAAGGACTAGAACAAGCATACCAACATTCACATCATTGGATGACCAGAAGAAGAAGAAGAACAAATAATTGAAAACCTACTGGAGGAAATAATGACTGTTGCTCAGTTGGTGGGAGCCTCATCCCATACACCAAAAGTTGTGGGTTTGATTCCTGATCAGTGCACATACCTAATTGTGGGTTTGATCTCTAGTTGGAGCATGTACGGGAGGCAACCAATTGATGTTTCTCTCTCTCTCTCCCTTCCTCTCTCTCTAAAAATCAGTAATCATATCCTTGAGTGAGGATTAAAAACAAATAAAATATAAAGAAATAATGACTGAAAACTTTCCTATCCTGTCCATTGAAATAGACATACAAATCCAAGAAGTGCAGAGAGTTCCCAATAAGATGAATCTAAAGAAACCCACACCAAGATACATCATAATTAAAATTATAAAGGTTAAAGACAAGTAATGTTAAAAGCAGCAAGAGAAAAAATGTTATGTAAAAGGGAACTGTCATAGGACCATCAGTTGATTCTTCAACAGAAATTGTGTAAGCCAGAAGAAATTGGCATGAAATACTCAAAGTGATAAAAGGCAAGGGCCTTCAACCAAGATTACTCTACCCAGCAATGCTAACATTTAGAATCAAAGGAGAGAGAGTTTCTCTGAGATTAAAAAAAGCTAAAGGACTTCATTACCACTAAACCGGCAACACAAGAAATGTTCAAAGGCAAAAAGGGGCATGTTTCAATAATTCCTTTTACAAGTGAGGAAATATCCCCGGAAGTCCCAGCAGACTTCCCTTCATTCAGGCACCTTGTCAGTACCCTTCTCCTCCCTCTCAGTGTCACCCTGGCAGTGGATCTGCTTTGTTCACTGATAACAGAAAGATAAAAGAAAAGAAAGTTTTTATTACCTCCAAGCTGAGTGCTCGCAGGGCCAACACAGCTGTCCCTGGAAAATGGCACCAGCACCCTGTCCCCAGCCTCATGCATCCTCAGCGGAACCCAGGACTGCATGCCAATGGCATGTGGGAAACTGTTTATTGCCTTCACTATCTGATAAGCATAGACAGAGACCCCCCCCCCCCCCCACCCCAAGGCTGGGTGCCTTTGAAGCCCTCCCAAAGGTCAGAGCTAGGCGCCACCTCTGTTTATCCAGACAGTGGTAGCTGAAACTACTCCCCCATTTATTATTATGTAAATCCTTGCTGATGGGCTAGTCTGCCTGTTGCAGGGGGTCACCTGCCTAGGGCTATGCTATAGGGGCATCCCAGATCAATAAAAGCTTGGTGAGGCCTGAGCATAGAGGGGAAGTCCTTCGGGACTTGCCGCCTGGTCCCCCAATATTGCAAAATTATCTCGTGTCTTTTTCTCTCATTTGCTGTGCGGCTCCTCTTTCAGATACCGAACCCTACTCCACGCGAGTTGTGGAAGGAAACACTCAACAATGGCATTATTCCTCCCAGACCCTGGAATGAGGAGCAGAGGGAGGGAGGAAGACTGTCCCAGTTCAGAGGGAGGGCTGGCAAGTCTCCCCAAAGATTCCTTCTCCCCTGGAATCACAGGGGCCCCTGTGAGTCTGCCGACAGGAGATCTGGCAGCCCAGGCAAAAGGGCAGGGTGGCCTCCCAGCTCCACAGAAGGAAGCCCACCCAGGTGACTGTGGGGTTTTTAGTGTCCTCTTCCATGAGGCACACCAGCACCCGGAACAACCCTGATCCCGGGCACCACTGTGCTGGCAGCGTGACCCAGGAGAACACGCACAGGCCATGGGCTCCTCGGGAGGCCGGAGCAGGGTCCTATCGGGTTTGGACCCACGTGACCTGGCGCGATGCCCTGCTCATGGGAAGTTCTCAATTCACAGGTAGAGAGCAATGGGGCTTTTTATGCGGGGGGATGGGGAGGTGGGGAGGGGGGGCGCGGCGAGCCGGGTCTCGGCGGCCATTGAGGAGGAAACGCGGGCGGTGGCGCGGCAGCCATTGGCGACGAGCGTGTCTGCGCCTGCGCGGCGGGCCCGAGCCCCTCAGTCCCCGCCCCCCCCCCCCCCCCCACACACACACACTCCCCGCGGCGTGTGAATGGCGGCCTCGAGCAGCCCTGCTGCGGCCTCGGCTTGGCTGCGGCCTGTGCCGGGAGGGACTGTGTCCCGAGAGGGAGCCGCCCTGCTGCCCTGCCCTGGGCCTGGCGCCGGCCGCCGCCAACAGCTCGGGGGACGCCGGGGCGACGGGCGACTGAGCCGTCCTGGCCTGTCCCGTGTGCAAGCAGCAGTGCTTGCCCAAAGACACTGAGGAGAACTATTTCTTGCGTGACGGTGGCAGCAAGGCCCCCACGGACTCCCAGGACCCGAACCAGTGCTGCACCAGCTGCGAGGGTACCGCCCCGGCCACCAGCGACTGCGTGGAGACCTGCGTGGAGGCGCACCCGCAGGTGAAGTACACCAAGGACCATGCAGTGCGCCCCACCGCGCAGGCAAGTCCCGAGATGGGGAGCGCACAAGCAGGAGCCGCTCCTGCTGTTCTGCGAGGGCTGCGGCCCCCTCACCTGCCGGGACCGCCAGCTCCGCGCCCACAAGGACCACCAATACCAGTTCCTGGAGGACGCCGTGAGGAACCAGCGCAAGCCCCTGGCCTCGCTGGTGAAGCGCCTGGGGACAAGCATGCCACACTGCAGAAGACCACCAAGGAGGCTCGCAGCTCGGTTCGCCAAGTGTCCGACGTGCGGAAACGTGTCCAGGTGGATGTGAAGATGGCTATTCTGCAGATCATGGAGGAGCTGAACAAGCGGGGCCGCGTGCTGGTCAATGATGCCCACAAGGTAACGGAGGGGCAGCACGAGCGCCTGGAGCGGCAGCACTGACTGCACCAGGACCAAGATCCAGAAGCACCAGGAGCACATTCTGGCGCTTCGCCTCGTGGGCTCTGGAGAGTGACAACAACACGGCCCTCCTGCTCTCCAAGAAGCTGAGCTACTTCCAGCTGCACCGGGCTCTCAAGATGATCGTCGACCCCGTGGAACCCCATGGCGAGATGAAGTTCCAGTGGGACCTCAACGCCTGGACCAAGAGTGCTGAGGCCTTGGGCAAGATCGCGGCGGAGCGTCCTGCGTCCACGGCCCCTCCCTGGGCTCCGGGACCCTTGAGCAGCAAAGCAGGGCTCTGGCGGCCGCCAGCCCATGGATGTGCAAGAAGGCTATGGCTTCGCGTCAGATGACTCTTACCTGAGTGCAGAGCCCCATGTGCCAGGCATGAAGTGGTCCCGCTCCCGTGAGGGTGAAATGAGTGGCCTCATGCCCAAGGTGCCATGGGTGAGTCTCCAGCGCCTGGATCTTGACCTCACAGCTGCCAGCCAGCCTCCAGTCCTCAAGGTCTTCCCAGGCAGCACCACCGAGGACTCCAACCTGATCTTCATTGAGCGCGGGGCTGCAGCTGCTGCTGCCGGCATGGCCATTGTCAAGGAGGAAGAGACAGAGGCTGCCATCGGTGCCCTGCCTGCCACCGAGGGCCCTGAGACCAAGTCCGTGCTAGTGGCTCTGGCGGAGGGCCCAGTGCGGAGAATCCCCGCCTGGTCTCCCCCAGTGGCAGGACCAGCTCCGGCCTGAAGATGGTGGCCCCAGAGGGCACCTCAGCTGCAGCTGGCGGCCCCGGTGCCCTGGATGACAGCCCCACCATCTTCCGTGTCTGTCAGAAGCCAGGCGACCTGGTCATGTGCATACAGTGGGAGTTCTGCTTCCACCTGGACAGCAGGACGTGCCTGGGGAGAAGTGGAGCTGCTCACTCTGCCACGTGCTGCCTGACCTGAAGGAGGAGGGTGGCAGCCTGAGCCTGGACTGTGGGGACAGCAGAAGTGTGGTGGCCAAGCTCTCGCCAGCCAACCAGCAGAAGTGTGAGCGTGTCCTGCTGGCCCTTTCTGCCACGAGCCCTGCCAGCCCCTGCACCAGCTGGCTACCAACTCCATCTTTTCTGTGGATCAGCCTGGTGGCACATTGGACCTGACCCTGATCACGCCTGCCTCCACGAGAAGTTGTTGCCCCCCCCCTACCCCCCCCCCCCCCCGCCCCTACAGCTCCCCTCAGGAGTTTGCCCAGGATGTGGGCCCAATGTTCAAGCAATTCAACAAGCTGAAGGAGGACAAGGTGGACGTGCAGTCCATCATCGGCCTGCAGCGCTTCTTTGACGAATGAAGCCTTTGGTGACACCAAGCTCTCTACTGTGCTGGTGGAGTCCCCACCGCTGAGCCTGCATGGTGCCGGCCTGAGCTCCCAGGAGCTGCCAAATGGCCCTGGTGATGGCCCCTGAGCTGACTTAGCCGGGGCATGCCCTGTCAGCTGCGCCCTTCGCCTCCGGTGGTCCAGCTCCCGTTCCTTGGTAGCCCCATTCCCCGGCCCCTCACAATATGGTTTTTACTTCTGTGGATTTAATAAAAACGTCACAAGTTAAAACAAGAAAAAGGAAAAAGAAAAAAAGAGCTAACCGAATAGAACTGAAGGACAGTGACAGGGAAGAAAGGGGCAGGGGTGTATTTCCTCCGAATTTCTTTGAGGTGTCCATGCTATTAGTGAGCCTCCGAGGAAAACAGTTCTGTCTTTGATGAAGAGCAGCCTCACCTGGGCAGCCTTTGAAAATGGTAACTGTTCATGAAGTCAGGGGTGAACCACCATTTCCTGCAAACCCAGGCTGTGCTTCCAGGCAGGGAGTAAAGGGTCAGCCCAGGTGGGCGAGGGCGGAGCCTGAGCTGCCAGCCACCAGGTGGGTTAGATGTTGGCCAGGCCACGCCCCATTCCCTCAGGGTCTAACGCCCCGCCCCGGGGCCCCGCCCCGCACCTGCCATTGGCCCCGCCCTACCCTGACGTCACTACTGTGGCCACGCCCACCAGCAGTACTGCACAGGACACTTGGAATGGGGATTGTTGCGTCTGACACCTGCTCTCAAAAAGGTAAAAAACGCTTGCTGTCCCTCAGGTTTCCTGCCGATCTCTTGGGAAATGATGGCATCTTCGGAGCCGCGCTGGCCACCTCCTCTCCGCCACGCGAGCGCCTTCTCTTTCTGGCGCTCCCCTGGCATCCTGTTGGTGGCCCTAGGGCTCCTGCTGCCCATGTGCTCTGGTAGGGACGGGAAAGGTGCAGCTCTGGAGGCAATGGAGAGGGTCGGGGAGCTGGCCGACCGGAGCCGTGGGAGGGGAGAGGTTTGCTTTGTGGGTCGGGTAGGAAGCACGGGCTTGGTGGACCAGGGTGGTGCTGGTGTGGCCCGGCTTAGGATGGCCTTTCAGTGGTACCTAAAAGCTACCGCAGGGACCGCGGAGCGCCAGAGAGGCTCTGCCCTCCCCTGTGTGTCCAGTTTGCAGGGCTCATAGTGCCACTGTCTTCTGGTACAGTCTTCTGATCAGTATTCTGGTTACTGATCATTAAACAGTTCATTTCTATGAGGGAGGAAAGGGAACCGTGGCGGGAAGGAGAACACCAAAGGAAATTTAAAAAATATATATTTTACTGATCTTTTTTCTTCTTTTTTTCCAGAGAGGAAGGGAGAGGGACAGAGAGTGAGAAACATCGATGAGAGAGAAACATCGATCAGCTGCCTCCTGCACACTCCCTACTGGGGATGTGTCCGCAACCACGGTACATGCCCTTGACCGGACTTGAACCTGGGACCCTTCAGTCCGCAGGCCGACGCTTATCCACTGAGCCAAACCAGTCAGGGCCCAAGGAAATTTTTAAAGGAGGATGAAGTTGAGAATAGGCTTCAAACTAGAGTTGAAGGACACTGTGCGTGCTGTTTGGAATAGAGGAGAATGAACAGAATGTAGGGTACAACATGGGAGAGAACAAACTAGAAATGAAGGGGATAAAAAACAAGGTGCAGTTTAAGGTTGAAAGGTAAAATCAGGATAAAATACAACTTAGAGAAAGTAAAAAGGAGAAATCACTAAGCTGGGCGGGGAAAACAAACATTTCACTCTTGAAGCAGCTCAGGAGAAGGGTTTGTAGGCCGCCTTGTGCCCGGGCGGCTTGCATCTCAGAGGTAGTTGCCAAATGCTGCCAGGGAGTTGCAGAAGGGAAAACTTGTGTTTCCAGGAGCACTCTCATTCCACCAAGACCCACAATAGATTGTTACAAGTGGTCTCTTCTGCCTATTTTAGGTCTTTTCTTTCTTTCTAATTAAAGAAATGGAGATCAACAAGTTACACAGTGTTTCTTAGTTTCCTTAGTGTGCAAATTACAATACAATGACAGCAGTGCTTTTCCTGTCAGTTGCTAGGTTACCAGGATACTGGCAGATAGGCAGCAAAGAGATTACCTATCCAAATCCTTTCCCAGTGCCTAGAGCAGCCGTGGGCAAACTACGGCCTGTGGGCTGGATCCGGCCGGTTTGAAATGAATAAAACTAAAAAAAAAAAAAGACCGTACCCTTTTATGTAATGATGTTTACTTTGAATTTATATTAGTTCACACAAACACTCCATCCATGCTTTTGTTCCGGACCTCTGGTCCAGTTTAAGAACCCATTGTGGCCCTCGAGTCAAAAAGTTTGCCCACCCCTGGCCTAGAGTTTCAAGTGATTATTTTCAATATTCTGTTCATTGCTACAGCAGTGGTTTAGTAGCAACTTCATTTGAATAGCTACTCTGGGGGACATCCTGTGCTAGGTATTTTGGCCCCATGGATAGATGGAGTCAGCCACGCTAACTAGTAAACACAAAAACACGTGCCAGTGCCCCGAGAGATCCATGCAGAAGAGAGTCCAAGAATAGGGGACCGTTTGCTGCCTCTTGGAGGAGGGAGAATATGTTTCCTGGGGATATTGAGCAGGTAAGTCTACAAGATAAGAGCTGAGCAGGAGTTGCAGCTGAGCAGGGAGGAAAGGTGTTCAGAACTTAGGGAGCAGTGGGAGCAAAGACTCAGAGATGTGAAGAGGCTCAGGGTATTCACAGACTCTCAAGCTATCCAGTGTGGCAGCAGTAGGGCAATGGAGGCAAGAGAAAGCATAGAACAAGATCTGTTTTTAAAATGTATTTGCAGAGCTCTGCCTGGTTTGGCTCAGTGGATAGAACGTGGGCTTACGGACTGAAAGGTCCTGGGTTCTATTCCAGTCAAGGGCACATTCCTGGGTTGTGGGCTCGGTCCCCAATAGGGAGCGTGCAGGAGGCAGCCTATCAATGATTCTCCTTCATCATTTATGTTTCTCTATCTCTCTGTATCCCTCTCTCTTCCTCTCTGAAATCAATAAAAATATCTTTAAAAAAAAAACCCCACAATCTTAAAAAAAACAAATAAAAGAACCTCCCTATCAATATAAGAAATTTAAAAATAAAATAAAATAAAATGTATTCGCAGAGATATATGCACCCCTAGTCCATTGCAGCATTATTCATGGTGGCCAAAACATGGAAACCACCAAAGTGTCCCATGATAGAGCACTGGATGTGGTACTTATCCACAAGGGAATACTATTCAGCCATAAGAGAGGATGAAATAGCTCCATTTGCAACAAGATGGACGGACCTTGAGAACATTATGCTCAGTGAAATAAGTCACTCAGAAAAAGCTATGAACCATATGATTTCACTCATATGTGGGTATAAAACTGAAACTCGTGAACACAAACAGCAGTGTGGTGCTTTCCAGAGGGAAGGCGGTGGGGGGTTGAGGAGTGTCCTAATATGTGGTAACAGGAGAAGACTTGACTTTGGGTGGTGAGCACTTGGTGCAATATACAGATCATAGAACACAGAAACCCATACCTGAAACCTATATGTTCATGTTGATCAAACTCACCCGAATCAATTTAATTAAAAAAATAAAAACTTGCCAAGGACCTTTCCATTCATTTTGTACTAACTACCTGCTGCCCAACCACAGTCCCAGGCTGATGGAAAAGATAAAACACTCTTCTTTTTCATGTTCTTATTCTCTTATGCCCAGATGCCTGTGATGATCCAATGAGATTTAAAACCATGATGTTAAATGGTCCTCCTAAAGCATCTTATGGTCCTGGGGACAGAGTCGAATTTAAGTGTCGTTTAGGATACAAGCGTATTGTACCTTTAGTCCCCACCACTGCTGTTTGTCAGCCTGATGGCACATGGGCACCTCCTCTCCAGGAGGCTTGTACAGGTAGGTACACACAGCTTTTATTTGTATTGCTCTGGATATTGTCACACATTTTAGACTGCACAGTCCACTATTACCATGATGATTTTCCCATGGGAATGGAGATTCTAGATAATAATGTCTTTGAAAATCTCCTGGGAATCTTTTTCTTGGCAATTGCTTGCCAGAGTAAATGTGAATCTTAAGTTTGGTCTTTCAATAGTTAAGTGGATTTAAAAGAGCAATATCGAATTTTGATTTGGATTCACTGGCTTTGAAATTGGCATATAACAACACATTTGAATTTTTCTTTTAGAAAAGACATGTCCACAGCTAGGAGAGCCCCTCAATGGCGAAGTAGTTTACGTAAACGGAACTACCACATTTGGTTCTCAAGCGCACTATGTTTGTAATGAGGGGTAAGTTGCTCCTTAGAGGAATACAGTAAATGTTACTAATTCTGTTCTCAGTTTGCTTCTCTTCTTCAGCATTCCCATAATGTTCATTTTGCTTTCTGTGTGACAAGTTGTACTTCCAGCCAATCAACTCTTGGGTTTTTTATGCAGACTGAGAAGATGTGTAATGAATAGAAATTAAAAGTGAAGGAAAGGACACTTTTATAATACTATATGCAAGAATAAGCCTATCATTAGCATTAAATTTGTAGTAATCATGATGACAGTTTAACAACAAATTGTATCCTATTTAAAATGGCCAACTCTCAGAGTTGAAGGAGGGCTTATAGACTTGGTAGGTAGGTTTACCCACCAAAGATATTGTTCATGGAAATAACTCTGTAAAGAGTTATAGCCTGGACCATAATATTAATCAAAATCCTTTTGTTGGAAAAACTGAGTTTTAAGGCAGTTATCAAGGAGTGAAGGTCTCAAAAACAAGTACTGCGCACTTAATAGTAGTAGCCTTTGTTCTCTTGGGCTCTTTTAATCCTATATAATAAAAAGTTAATATGCTAATTAGACTGAACAGCCGAATGACCTTCTGGATGACCGTCCGGACAACCTTCTGGACGTACCTGCGATGGCCAAGGCAGCAGCTGGGGCTGCAAGGGCCAAGCCCCTTGCATGAATTTCATACACCAAGCCTCTAGTACGGGGGTGGGCAACCCCTGGTACGTGTGCCAAACATGGCACTCCAGTTACTTTTGCTGGCACGCGAAACCCTCTCTTATAATCTCCCATTTACAGTTTTTGTGAACATTTGAATGACTTAAATGTTAAATTACAAGGAACTGGCAAGATACTTGATGTTATGTTTGGTTACATAAAGGCTTTTGAAAAGAAACTGGAAGTCTTTAAGAGGGATGTGGATGGCGAGAGATTTAGATATTTCCCAAATCTCAAGAGGCACATCAAAGACCTCCCAAAAGCTGACAGAACAGACTGTCAAAGCCTTCAAAAGCTGTTTTTAAACATCATCAAGTCAACTATTGAACAGTTCTTCTCAAGATTTGCGAAATTCAGAGAACTGGAAGAGTCAGCAAAATTCATGAGGTTTTTAGACAGCATGAAACTGGATAAACTAAACTTACAAATGTTTTCATGGATAGACATAGCTGACTGAAATGCAGTTGATTGAATTTCAGAGTTGCTCAATTTGGAAGCAGAAATTTATTGACCTTAGAGTTGACTTGGAAAACATTGAAAAAAAGCGATTAGAGACAGGATTACCAGAGAGAAATGTCGAAAGCGAACTTTTGAGGACTTGGAATGCCATTCCAGAAAATAAATTTTTATTTGCTTTTTTTTAAAAAAAACAAAAAAACAAAAAACTTGGCAACAGCGCTACTCTCCATGTTTTCATCCACATACGCTTGTGAATCTTTGTTCTCAGTGATGAATTTGGTTAAGTCTCATAATAGGAGTAGCCTGACGGATGAAAGTAGTAGCTCGTGCATATCTCTGAAGGTCACGAAATATAAACTTGATGTAAAATCTCTGTCATCAGTGATGCAGCAGCAAAAGTCCCACTGATAATATCAGAGTCATAAAGTTTTCTGTCGGACTATCAGTGTACATGTATACATTAAAAAATAAATGTATTTTTCATCATCATATACTGTGTTTTTGTCGCTTGAATGAATTTTATTATTTCTTCAAGGTTCTTCACATACATACACCTTAAGAGATATCAAGTAGGCGTAACATGTTCTCAAAAAATTAGGGTTGGCACGCAGAAGAATTTTGAGTCGGAGATTTTGCTGGTTTTGGCACGCACTCACAAAAAGGTTGCCCACCCCTGCTCTAGTATATATTTAGACATTTATAAAAATTTGCATTTACAGGGTAAATGTAATACACTATAAAAAAAGCAATTGATTTTTTGATATTGACTTTGTATTCTGCTACTTTGCTGCATTAATTTATTTGTTCTAACAGCTGTTGTGTGGGGATGTGTGTGTGTGCGCGGGCATTCACACAATATGCGCACAGTCTTTAGGGTTTTGTGGTTTTTTTAATCCTCACCTGGGTATATTTATCCATTGATCTTTCGGGAGAGTGGAAGAGAGAGGAAAAGACAGAGAGAAATATCAGTGTGAGAGAAATACATCAGTTGGTTGTCTCCTGCAGGAGCCCCGACCGGAGCCCGGGCCAGGGATGAGCCTGCAACCAAGTTACATGCCCTTACCAGACATGAACCTGGGATCCTTTGGTCCTCAGGCTGATGGTGTATCCACTGAGCGAAACTGTCTAGGATGGGTTTTCTACATATAAGACTTTATTATTTGCAAACTGACAATTTTATATCTTCATAACCCACTGGGCTGCCTTTTATTTCTTGTCTAGTTTCTCTGACTAAACTTCCAGTTCTATGAATAGAAATGGTAAAAGTGGGCATTCTTGCATTATTCCTGATTGTAGAAAAAAAGCTTTTGCATTTAAACTACTGAATAGAATGTTTACTGTAGATTTTTCATCTATGGAATATATTATCTTAAGGTATTTACCTTCTGTTCCTGTTTTGTTGAGTATTTACTATGCAAGAGTGTTGAATCCTGACAAATGCTCAATTGAAATGATCAAGTGGATTTACCCTTCATGCTGTTGATATGGCAGATTACATAGATGGATTTTCATATGTTGAGCCACCCTTGTATTCCAGGAATAAATCTCACTTGTGCATGGTGGATAATCTTTTTGATTTCTGTTTGCTGTAATTAGTTGCAGATTTTTGCATCAAGGTTCATAACGGATACTATTCTGTAGCTTTCTTTTCTTGTAGTGTCTTTTTCTGTTGTTGGCATCACAGTAATGCTGTTCTCATAGAATAAGTTCTGAAGGCTTCCTTCCTCTGTAGGACCAAGTGGAAAGGCCTCTTTTGAGCATCTCCTTGAGTCACAGTTTTTTGGTGTGTTCACATTTCTACTTAAAGCAGTTGATAGCACTGTGCCGGGGTCCTGCCCCAGCAGGTCCAGGGGTCCCCAAAGGTGTGGACGGGGTCAGCGAAGAAGGAATGGCATGGAGGCAGCGTTCAGTTGATCAGCAGCCTAGCCAGGATCTCTAGCCAAGTTCTGGTTTGGATCTCCAGCCAAGTTCTGGTTAGGATCTCCAGCCAGGTTCTGTGTCCATGTTCTCTTGCTAGGTTCTCCAGGTTCTCCAGCCAGGTTCAGTCACCAGGTTCTAGTCAGGTTCTCTTGCCAATTTCTGTAGTCAGGTTCAGTCCAGGATCTTTTGCCATGTTCTCTCGCTAGGTTCTGTCTCTAGGTTCTGTTGCCAGTTTCTGTCCAGGATCTTTTGCCATGTTCTCTCCAGCGAAGTTCTTCTGTCTCTAGGTTCTGTGTAGGTTCTGTCTTCTAAGTTCTGTCTTCTAAGTTCTGTGTTGTTACATCTGTATTTATACCAGTTGATTCCAATCCTGTCAATCTCTATTCCAAAGGTTAGGGCGTTTCTTATCTCCATTCCAGGGAGTAAAGATTATGTAGCTTAAGCATGATTGTTCATAGTTAAAGTGATTAATTACCCGCCTGGCACTTAGTTAAGAGGTTTTATTCCCTTCCTAACTTCAGGGGAAAAACCCTACCTGGGGAAACAACCTTTCTCAGAGAGGTGACCTTGGTTAAAACACATAGTGCCAAGAAGGTGAGCAAACATATTAAGAACAGTATGCCATATATGCCAGGTCCCTTGAAACAGCAGCAAGCATGGACCGGCTTCCGGCAGCACTGGGTTGCAGGTAAGCATAACATTTGGGTCATATAGTCTTATGGCCATTGTATTTCAGGGGAGTTGGCAGAAAAGGTTCATAGATTCCACCCCACAGGCAAAGCACCAAGTGCAGGGCGGGCTGTTTCTGGATATTACAGTCTGACAGAGTGGTGTCTTCCTCTAAACGTGCCCCCAAAAGCAGGTGCTGTTTGCCTGGAAAGATGACCTCCTTGTCTTAAATTTTAGCTTTGACATTCTCAAAGGTGTCATTGGGCTCAAACTTGAGAGTGCTGACCTTGCCCATCAGGGTACTCAGAAGATCTGCCTTTCTTTTTTTTTTTTGAGTTGTTTTCTTTTTCTTTTTCATTGTTTAAAGTATTACAAATAGTAGTACATATGTCTCCTTTTTCCCCCCCATTAACCTCCCCCTGGCCTTCCCTACCCCCGCCCCCCCCCCCGCACATGCCCTCACCCGCTCCCCACCCCAGTGTCTTGTGTCCATTGGTTATGCTTATATGCATGCATACAAGTCCTTCAGTTGATCTATTACCCCCCAACCCTCCCTTACCTTCCCATTGTAGTTTGACTGTCTGTTCGATGCTTCTTTGCCTCGACAGTTTATAATGTTCTTTATATTCCACAAGTGAGTGAGATCATGTGGTATTTATCTTTCACTGAATGGCTTATTTCACTTAGCATAGTGCTCTCCAGTTTCCATCCATGCTGTTGCAAATGGTAAGAATTCCTTCTTTTTTTACAGCAGCATAGTAGTCCATTGTGTAGATGTATCACAGTTTTTTAATCCACTCATCTGCTGATGGGCACGTAGGCTATTTCCAAATCTTAGCTATTGTAAGTTGTGTTGTTATGAACATAGGGGTGCATATATTCTTTCTTTTTTTTAAATTGTTTTATTGCTTAAAGTATTACAAAGAGTATTACATATGTCTCCTTTTTTTTCCCACCCTTGACAATCCCTGGCTTCCCCTACCCCCAGTGTCTTATGTCCATTGGTTATGCTTATATGCATGCATACAAGTCCTGCGGTTGATCTCTTACCCTCCCCTCCTGCCCCCCAACCCTCCCCGGCCTTCCCGCTGTTTTTTGACATTCTGTTTGAGGTTGCTCTGCCTCTATATCTATTTTTGTTGATAAGTTTATAATGGTCTTTATTATCCATGAATGAGTGAGATCATGTGGTATTTTTCCTTCATTGACTGGCTTATTTCATTTAGCACAATGCTCTCCAGTTCCATCCATGCTGTTGGAAATGGTAAGAATTCCTTTTTTACAGCAGCATAGTATTCCATCCTGTAGATGTACCACAGTTTTCTAATCCATTCATCTACTGATGGGCACTTAGGCTGATTCCAGATCTTAGCTATGGTGAATTGTGCTGCTCTGAACATAGGGGTGCATATATCCTTTCTGATTGGTGCTTCTGGTTTCTTGGGATATATTCCTAGAAGTGGGATCACAGGGTCAAATGGGAGTTACATTTTTAGTTTTTTGAGGAAACTCCATACTGTCTTCCATAATGGCTGCACCAGTCTGCATTCCCACCAGCAGTGCACAAGTGTTCCTTTTCTCCACATCCTCTCCAGCACTTGTCGTTTGTTGATTTGTTGATGATAGCCATTCTGACAGGTGTGAGATGGTACCTCATTGTTGTTTTGATTTGCATTTCTCAGATGATTAGTGACTTTGAGCATGTTTTCATATGTCTCTTGGCTTTCTGAATGTCCTCTTTTGAAAAGTGTCTATTTAGGTCCTTTGTCCATTTTTTTATTGGATTGTTTATCTTCCTTTTGTTAAGTTGTATCAGTTCCCTATAAATGTTGGAGATTAAACCTTTATCAGTGATAACATTGGCAAATATGTTCTCCCATGCAGTGGGCTTTCTTGTTGTTTTGTTGATAGTTTCTTTTGCTGTGCAGAAGCTTTTTATTTTGATGTAGTCCCATTTGTTTATTTTCTCTTTAGTTTCCAATGCCCTAGGAGCTGTATCGGTGAAGAAACTGCTTCGGCATATGTCTGAGATTTTGTTGCCTTTGATTCTTCTAGTATTTTTATGGTTCCCCATCGTACATTTAAGTCCTTTATATCCATTTTGAGTTTATTTTTGTGTATGGTGTAAGTTGGTGGTCTAGTTTCATTTTTTTTGCATGTATCTGTCCAATTTTCCCAACACCATTTATTGAAGAGACTATCTTGACTCCATTGTATGTTCTTGCCTCCTTTGTCAAATATTAATTGAGCATTTTGGTTCGGGCCGATTTCTGGGCTCTCTATTCTATTCCATTGATCTATATGTCTGTTCTTGTGCCAGTACCAGGCAGTTTTGAGAACAGTGGCTTTGTAATACAGCTTGATATCTGGTATATTGAGATCCCCCCTACTTTGTTCTTTCTCAGGATCACTGCAGCTATTCGGGGTCTTTTTTTATTCCAGATGGAGTTTTGGAGAGTTCGTTCTAGGTCTGTGAAATATGCCATTGGAATTTTAATGGGAAGTGCGTTGAATTTATAGATTGCTTTGGGTAGTATGGACATTTTAATGATGTTGATTCTACCAATCCAAGAACATGGTATGTTCTTCCATCTGTTTATGTCTTCCGCTATCTCATTTTTCAATGTCCTGTAGTTTTCTGAGTAGAGGTCTTTTACCTCTTTAGTTAAGTTTATTCCTAGGTATCTTAATTTTTTTGGTACGATGGTAAATGGGATTGTTTTTTTAGTCTTTCTGTAAGTTCACTATTGGTGTATAGAAATTCCATAGATTTCTTGGCATTAATTTTGTATCCTGCTACATTGCCAAATTCATTTATTAAGTCTAATAGTTTTTTGATGGAGTCTTTTGGGTTTTTTATGTATAATATCATGTCATCTGCAAATAAGGAAAGTTTTACTTCTTCTTTTCCAATTTTGATGCCTTTTATTTCTTAGAAGATCTGCCTTTCTGTGTCTGCCACTTCACGAACGAAAAGACGACAGCAAAACTAAAAACCGCTGACTTGCCACCAGATTTTCTGTTAAAGACAGCTGTTTTAAAGTCTTTGTCTAGTAGATGTTTCCTCAGGTGTTTTATTTCAGGGATACTTTTTATCGATTTACTTTTTCTTTGAATGGGTCATATTCTCCTGTTTATTTGTATGCATTATGATTTTTTTGTTGTTGTTGAACTGAACATTTGAATCTAATAATGGAGAAACTATGGGAATCACATTGCCATTCTTTTATAGGTTTTTTTTTTTTTATATCACTTTTTGTTTTTGGATTTTTGTAGGGTGGCTCTGTGCTGAGGATCAGCCTGACAGGTAAACTAAATGTTTTCTCAGATTTTTTCTGAGCTTTTCTCAGGGCATGCATAATCACTTCCTAATTTTCCTCACATATATAGTCGTTTTTAAATGTCCCACGTTTTAATATCTGGCTTCTGAAAGGGGAGATCACGAGAAATGAAGAAGAAATCACTGGAATCCTCCTCAGTCAGCAAGAAAAGGCTTACACGTTGGAGAAGCGAGATATGACAACAGCGGCTACCCACGTCTTTGTCTGCTTCTCTGTGACCAGAAAGATCAGTCAGTGATAAAAGCAAGGACCCCTGATATTTGGAGAACACAGGCCTTTTATCCCAAGCTGGCTCCTTCAGTCTGCTGATAAACTGCTTCAGGAGCACAGCTGCGTGCTATGGGAGTAGCATGGGCAGCTACCACTGGGCTAAGAGCAGAATTTGACCAATTTTAGTGCAATTTACCTGCCCAAGTCTTTTCTGGAAGTTGCAAGCCTTCAACAAACTCCAGAGTTTCAAAACAGTGACATTAGGCAGATTCTAGTAGAAATGGTTGTCCAAATGGGGAGAGCGGTTCTTGAAGCTTCCTACCCAGCATCATCCCAGAATCCTTTCCTAATAGATTATAATATAGGATCAATGAATGAGGCTTGCGGGAAAAGTCAGCTGGAAGCGTGTGCAGGCCATTTTACTGGCTCTATTTTAATTTGATCAAGTGCGAATATGCAGTCTACATAGAGAGCGAGCCTGCTTGGCACCTTGTGGAGGTTAAAACAAAGATTATTCTCAAAGAAGCGTTAGCCTTATTGAGAAGCACAACATATACCGAAAGGAAAATAGTAAATGATAAGAACAACAGAAGTAAACTTACAAGGAGAGTCCAGAAGGAGGAGAGAGTTCTGTGACTTTAAATCATGAGCTATTCCATCAAGGAGTTCTCCTGAGCTGCTACTGGGAACACATTTCGATTCATCAAACCTAAAACTTACATAGTACTCACTATGTCTCAGATGCTAATTTATCTACTACTCAAAAGAATCCCAGGAGTTATATACTATTATGCTGTTTTCATAGATAAGAAATCTGAGAAATAGAAACATGAAGAGACATGCCCAAGCTCAAATAACAAGCCAGTCTTGGAGCTGGGACTGGAATCCAGGCAGGTAAGCGCGAGGGCCAGATCTCTCTGCTCAGTTGGTGTATGACTGAGCCGAATGGCATGAGCAAGTTCGGAGAAGTGAATGTTGATGTGCCTCCTGAAGACAGAAAAGAGGCCAGACTGTCAGGCATGACAGACTTTGTAGAAATTTTTCTCCAGACCAGTGTCTGTTCAAATGCAGAATCTCTTTCATTAAGTTGCAGGTTTGTTTAGCATGTTCAATATATTCTGTTTAAGAAACTTCTCCCTCAAGCCCTCTGAAATGCAGAAAAACAACCACATAAAGTTTTCTTTGTAATTATGGATTTCTTCTTAACTGAGAAAGAAAACAGTATTTTTTTTCCATTCTCATTTAGTTATTACTTACTTGGAACAAAAAATCTATATTGTGAAATTTCTGAAAATAATGTGGAATGGAGTGATAGTCCCCCACAGTGTGAAAGTAAGTATATTCTTCTTTAGAATTTAGAGCAGTAGTTCTCAAACTTTTGGCCTTGGCTTGACTTCATGCTTTTAAATTTTAAAAAGACCCCCACATAGCTTTTCTTCAGTGGGATATGGCTATTGCTATTCCATTATATTGGAATTAACCCTGAAAAGTTTTAAAAATAATTATTTATGAATTCATTATTGAGAACCGTGAGCACAATACACATTAATATATACAACATATTTTTTAAAGGAAAACCAAATTTTCAAAAAGTGAGAATAGTGGCATTGTTTTATGTGTTTGCACACTCATCAATATGTTGGCTTACATATAGACCTCACAATTGGGCTGTTGCCTTAACACACCATTTGTACCTTTGGCAGATTGCACTATATATGCTTAAGGATGAAAAAGATATTACATTTTTTCATATATGCAACTAGATTGTAGAACTCATATGTAAATGAATTTATTGAAGAAGTTCAGAAGACATTATTAATGCTGTCTTAATCTTTTACTTTTTCTTTTGCCTTTCCTGTCCTCTTTTTTTTTTCTTTTTTAAAGAGATTTTGTGTCAACCACCTCAACAAATACCAAATGGTGAATTCAGCAATAGCCACAAGGATACATTTGAATATAATGAAGTAGTCACTTACAGTTGTAAGCCTTCCAATGGGCCAGATGAATATTCCCTTGTTGGAGAGAGCAGGCTTGTTTGTTCTGGGCGTAACCAATGGAGTAGTAACCCTCCTGAGTGTAAAGGTAATAATCTTTCCATTTCTTTCTTTCAAATTACTTTACCAAAAAGTAAACAAAACAGTCATATGAATAGGTCAAATAAAAAAAATAGCTCTAGTTGTAGAGTTCCCCAACCCCGCCCCACTTGTTCTTGGTATTTCACTGTATACCTTGTGAATTACTATGTATTGCATGGATTAAGACTTTTTTTTGCCTGAAAGCACCACAAAACACACACTGCCTTAAAAATAAAATGTTATCTGATAATACAGGACCTATGAGAGTTCTGGCTGAAGGAAACAGTAAATTGTAAAAGACTAACCCTCTCACTGATGATAAGATTGATACATTCTGGATAAAACACACAGGCATACCTTGTTTAATTGCGCTTTGCTTTTTTGCGCTTCACAGATGTTATAATTTTTACAAATGGAAGACAAGACACTTACCAACAAAACTATTATGACTGGCTTTATTATGACACTCCCTTTCTTACTGTGGTCTGGAACAAACCTACAACACCTACAAGGTATGCCTTTACCTGAAAAACATTGTTTACAGCATTAAGGCATGACCCAAACCAGGGAGACACTGGGGGGGCACTTGACTCTTGAAAGAAGGGAACCACTGAATAACAGCAAAATATTTTCTCATTTCAACTACATATGGATCAATCTCTAATAACATATTCTAGGCAATAAGATAAATTTTTTAATTCTCCCAAATTGAATTCATGGATTGTATAATATCTTATCACAAAGGGATGAATATAGAAATGAAAACAAAGATATCTGTAAATTTGAAAATTATGCAACACATACTAACCCATAAATCAAAGAACAAGTCATAAAAAATTACAAAGGGTTTTGAATTGAATAAAAATGAAACATAACATCCCAATAGATCAAGATGTTAATATCAAAAGCATTGCCTAGAAGGATATTTATAGCAAGAGAGAAGTCTCAGATTAATAACCTAAGTTTCCACCTTACGAATGTAAAGAAATAAAAGAGCTATTTAAACTGAGAACAAGGAAATGGAAGGAAATGATAAAGTTAGAAGTTGGTGAAATTGAAAAGAGAGAAATAGAATCAATGAAACAAATACATGGCTTTTGGAGAAAACCAATAAAATAGAGAAACCTATAGCCAGTTTGACAAGAATAAAAGAAGATAAAAGTTACCAATATCAAAACGAAGAAGAGGACATTATTAAATATCCTGTTGACATTTAAGGAATAATTAGGGGATAACACAAATAATTTTAAGCCTGTAAGTTTGATAACTTAAACCTCACAGAAAGAACTATAACCCTCATGCTCTCAATGGGGAATTCCACCAAACATTTCAGGCGTAAGTAATAGTAGCTCTCTATAAGTCCTTTAAGAAAAGACACAGGATGGCATTGCCTTGATAGCAAAACCAGATAAAAACATTGAAGGAAAATTATAAACAATATTCATTATTAACATAGAATAAAAACTCCTTTTCAAAATATTAACAGATTAAATACTGTCATATAGAAAAATAGCAGTATGTCATAATGAAGTAGTTATTCCACGTAAGCAGTGTTGATTCAAATGAAAAAAATTAATCAGTATAATTTGCCACTTAAAGAGAGCATAAAAGAAGAAAAACACATGATCATCACAAAAGATGTGAAAAAAAGCATTTGCCAGAATTTATCATCTTTTCATGGTAAAACTTAGCAAATTAGGAATAGAAATGAGCTATCTAGCTGAACCTGGTGAAAATCACCTACATGAATCTCACAACTAACTTTATACTTAATGTAATAGAGTAATTTATTTCCCCCTAACGTTGAAACAATACAAGGATGTCTGTTCTCACCACTCTATTCAGCATTGTATTAAAGGACCTTGCCAGTACAATAATGCAAGATATGGAAACAGGCAAACTTTATTTACTTATGGCATGATTATCTTTTTGGAAAATAGGAAAGACTGAAGTTTTAGACAAGAACTGAATGTGCAGTAATAAATTCTGTGTCTATTTACTAGCAATAATCTATTAGAAATTGAAACTTAAAAAATATTTCTATTGATTTCAGAGAGAAAGGAAGAGGGAGAGAGAGAGATAGAAATATCAGTCAGTGATGAGAGAGAATCATTGAGCAGCTGCATCCTGCACGCCCCACACTAGGGATTGAACCTACAACCTGGGCATGTGCCTTGACCGGGAATCCAACAGTGACCTCCTGGTTCATAGATCATTGCTCAGCCAATGAGCCACGCCAGCCGTGCAGCCTTTCTATTTTTTGAACATTCCAGTTCATGTATGTTGTTGCTACCTACCAACGTTTCCTTTCACATCTTTGCATGGCTATCTTCTTTTTAACTTGAGCTCAAGTATAACCTTCTCACAAGAGTCTTCCCTGCCTTTCTGAAAAGCAGCGTACTGTAATCAGTGTCAGCATGAATTTTTTTTTTAATCCCTAAATTAAGGAGAATCAGAAGTTGCTTTTGAACTTGCCCAGAATTTGTATCTGGTAGTCAGAACTTTTTCAAAATTTGCCACTATTGAAAAAACACATAAGAAACCAATAATCTATCATGAGAGTCTGTTCTAGGTGGGAAAAGGTTATTAGATATCTCTATATCTGTTTCCCTGGAATTAAAGTTTTTTATTTAATTAATATCCTGACTTCCATTTCTTGTCTCCTTGTTCCCAGTAGAAAGTAATGTTTCTGCCCTGGGTTAAAACAATTTTCCATTCATTCTGGAATTTCTTTGCTTTTCAGTGGTCAAATGTCAACATCCAGTACTCGAGAATGGAAGAGTCATTTCTGGATTTAGGAAAAAATATTACTACAAATCTGAGGTTACAGTTGAGTGCCTGGAGGGCTTTCACCTTGAAGGCAGCAAGACAGTTGTCTGTGGAGTGAACAATAATTGGGAGCCCAAAATGCCAAAATGTATTAAAGGTACAAAGGGTGTCTTTTTCTTTTTTATTATTTCTTTGACATTAAATATCAGTGATACAGAATAATTGCGAAGAAGCAAGTAATTTTTGCATGTAACTCTGTGTTGTGTTCATTTCCGGAACAGAGGTATGACATATAATTTATGTTTTGATAGGCTCTTAACACATCATGTACATTACACATGAGCCTACATTTCTGTTATTTGGTATTTTTATGTGTCAAAATATATAGGAAACATTTTCTCAAAAAAATTAAAGCAAGCGAAATTTCACCGAGTATGAGTCAAGAATGAAAGGCATCATTTCGTAAAATGAAAATAATAACCAAGTGGTTGATCCAGTTTACATTATTTTGTTTTTCAATGTCAACTCCTCCCAGGAAAAAACCTACAGTTTCTCATGTCTCAGGCTTAGTAACTTCCTGCTTTATTTTTCTAAATTGTTTCAATAGCTATGGATTAAAAAAAAATCTTTTGGCTGTCTGGTGATTTGGTCATCCGTCATTTTAATAATAAAAAGAAAAATAACATTTTTGCAGCTATCCTAGTTGTTGCCATAGTCCACAAATATAAATAGGTGTGAAAACTTGAGCAATAACAAGCTTTACTAGTAAATGTGCTCACTTATATGTAAAATGATTTAATGTCTTCCTTCCTGGATAATAGAAAAGGTAAAATGGGAGGCACTGAAAGCACTTAGCACAGCGCCTGTCATGTAGGCAGCTCTTAAAGGAAACTCATAGATTTACAGCATCACTCCAATCAGTATTCGGGAATTAGAAGGTCTGTGGCTTCTGTTTTTTTAATGTGTCTTTTTTATATGTCATCAACTTCGCTGTTTCATTCATTTAAAAAGTGATCTGGTGACACCTGTACAGGGTATCTTACTAGTATGGGACTGTTTCATTTCCTGAACTGCCACCATTTAAATTTTCCCATTTAAACTGGAAAATGTCAAAATGTCTGCTGTCTCCAAAACAAGACCCATGTTGCTAATGCCCCCACCTCTCCCCACCTCATACAATTACGATTTTTCTTCTTACTGGGATTTTTTTTAATTTGACAACAAAAAATAAATTTCATCACGGAAAGGCAGAGTGAAATGGAGGACTTGTTGCTTGGACTACTTATCACTGCTCTGCTTAAGACTTGCGGGGTTATTTTCATGTGGTGGAAGGAACTGTCTTCCTGATTTCAGAGCTGCTGTCTCTGGCTACCCATTGGTTGCAGTAGAAACAAGAGGACTACAGCAGTCACCATGTATCTGTGGTTTTGCTTTCTGCTATTTTAGTTACCTGCAACTGTGGTCCCAAATATTAAAGTGAAAATTCCCAGAATAAACAATTCATTCATTTTAAAATACTTGCCATTCTGATTAGCATGATGAAATTTCATGCTAGCCCACTCTGTCCCACTTGGGATGTGAATCATTCCTTGATCCACTGTATCCAACTCACTTCATCTCATCACTTTAGGCAGAAGGGAGAGTATATAGTACAATGATATATTTAGAGAACGAGAGACCACATTCATGTAACTTTTATTATAAGATATTGTCATATTTGTTTTATTGTGTTATTATTGTTAATCTCTTACTGTGCCTAATTTGTAAATTAAACTTTATTATAGTTATGTATATGTAGGGGCCAACATAATGCTAGTATATATATACACACATATACTCGTTTGGTAGTATCTGTTATTCCAAGCATTGACTGGGGGTCTTGGGACATATCCCCCATGGATGTGGGGAAACTACCATAGTGTGAAGAGTATTAGCTTGGGCTGATCTCGCTCAGAGTCCTAGTTTGGCTCTGATTACTCAATTACATTATTTCTATGGGGTTGTTTCCTGTCATTTAATGAGGGTGTTGAACTCAAATTCTATTACTGGCTTCTAATTTGTTTCTATATCTCCCGTTGTCTTAATATTTTAAAGGATTCAGGGGAATTATGCATGCTAACATGGTAATGAGAACACCTTTTTATATCTCCTGTATATCTGGTAACTGGTAGCCTGCTTGAGAATCTTAGTTGAGTGTTGTGAGGTTTCAGGGAGAAAGAGATTTTTTTTGGTGGACTGGTACATTAAAATTGCATGTGAAGTTTATATTCATCAACTCACTGTGTTTACCCACAGGGTCCTACTGGTATACGCTCAGTGGGATACCAGGTTTGCAGATATGCTCTTTTGATGGAGTCGACCATAAAAATTTACAAAGGATTTCAAAAACAGTGATACAATTTAGTGACTCAAATGTGAGATAATTAAATATGAGGAAATTGTATGAAGAACATAAACAGCAGGAATCTTAAATATCAAAAACTCTCAATTACTTTTATCATCAGTTACAGAAAGACTTTACAAAAAAGGAATACTAGCAACATACAATGGTGATAAGGTAGATGTAATTGTGCAAATATGAAAAAAATATCTGTGAAATACTAAGTGGAAAAGAAGAAAAATTATGTGTTATGATATTACTTGGATGTTAATTTTTTTAAAAGATATATAGGTTTACTCTGAAGATGTTATTGTTATGATTTATTATTAAACTTCTAAGATTTATGTTACAAAATACAAAGCTACAGTAAACATTCTTATGCAAACATTTTTATGTATTTAGGTGACTTCCCAGAGGTAGAATTGCAAAGTTTAGAAAGTAAGTGTATTTTTCATTTTGAGAAATAATCTTAAAATAATAAAAAATCAAATTAAGTGATTAATTTTATACTGATAAATCTGGTGAAAATCAAATTTATCTTTCCAGATGTCAATCCTATTTATCCAGCCACGCCTCCAGTGACAAGTTTTCTAGGTTTGGTAACTCTTTATCTTATTTATATTCTTAAGAAATTCATAAGGTGATGGGTAAAAAAAATGATGTCATGTATCAATTTGCATTTCTTTAATCAATGAAATGAAACTTTTTTGGTCTATATTTATTTATTTGTTAAAAGCATATTTATGCTTTTAATTATTTTAAATAATTAAAATAAATTCTCCTGGGTCACGCTGCCAGCACAGTGGTGCCTGGGATCAGGGCCATGGGCTCCTTGGAAGGCAGGAGCGGGGTCCTATCTGGTTTGGAACCCACGTGACCTGGCGCGATGCCCTGCTCATGGGAAGTTCTCAATACACAGGTGGAGAGCTAAGGGAATAGAATTGAAGGACAGTGACAGGGAAGAAAGGGGCAGGGGTATATTTCCTCCTAATCTGTTTGAGGTGTCCATGCTATTAGTGAGCCTTCAAGGAAAATAATTTGAAATAATTTGTTTGCTCTACCAAGAATATTGTTATAGGAAATATTAATGGATAGGAAGAAGAATGCTGATGACATTGTATATACATTTATAATACTTTATACTACTTTTAATGAAAATACAAATACATATTTTATTTATTTTCTATAAAATATTTTCTTATGACTTTATCAGAACTCATTATAAATTACAGTCTTTTTGACAGGAAGTGAATGTTATTTTCTAGGTTTCTTTTCATTGGTTATTTTTAATAGCCATTTTTATTTTTATTATTTATGTATTTATTGTCTAAAGTTTTACATATGTCTCCTTTTTCGCCAATTGTCCCCCTCCCCACCCCCCCGCCCAGCCATTCCCACCGCCCCAGTGTCTGTATCCATTGGTTATGCTAATATGCATGCATACAAGTGCTTTGGTTGTTAATAGCCATTTTTTAAAATATTTTATGCAGTTTGATATATATTGTGTTTTTATACATTTTCTTTTTTTAAAATACATTTTATTGATTTTTTACAGAGAGGAAGGGAGAGAGATAGAGAGTTAGAAACATCGATGAGAGAGAAACATCGATCAGCTGCCTCCTGCACATCTCCTACTGGGGATATGCCCGCAACCCAGGTACATGCCCTTGACCAGAATCGAACCTGGGACCTTTCAGTCCGCAGGCCGACGCTCTATCCACTGAGCCAAACCTGTTTCGGCAACATTTTCATTGCATAAGTAGAATACAGCTTAATTTGGGAAATTTCAAATATTAAAAAAGTATACAGAGTAAAAGATAGTTTCCTCTTTTTCTAGTTCATTACCTGAGTTAATCACATAATAGGTTAGGTGTCTTTTCATCTATTTCTATACACCAATATCCTTATATGTGCAATTATACATATTTTGATTTTTTTTTCTTTTTTCTTATCCAGAAATGGCATCATGCTGTTTATATTTTTCTAAAACTTGCATGTTTTACGCGTACTGTCTTAGATTGGCGGTGTGTTTAGATTTATTCCTATCCTTTTGTTTAGATTTATTCCTAATCACCTTCCTGGTGATTACTTTGGTATATGCCAAATTTTATTTAACTATTTTCCTATCAGTGGGCATTCATATGTGCAGAAGTTTTACATTAACTTGGATTTATTGATCATTTCTCCTACAAGGGCTGAGTGTTGTGTTTTTATTGTAAGAGATATAGGACTTCCCCACACTCAAGTTACAAACACTTCAACCATGCGTTCTGATTGCATTCTTTGCATTAAATTGTTGGCACACCTGAAATTCATTATGGTACATGGACTGATAGGGTTCCTTTACACTCCTCCCACTCTCATGTTTTGTCTGCTCTCCTACTGTTTGAAGTGCCAGGTTTGTCATACATTAAATTCATTAGTGTTCTAGTTGTCTCTGTTCCCTTGAATTCTGCCCATGCCTTTGCAGTATGAAATAATGTTTTCTCACTGTAGTACTCTATGTTACAATATCTGTCAGAACAGTTTCAGAAATGTTTGGACTCTATGTTCAACTTTCATTTTTACCATTTTAACCAGTTACAGGTACATTTCGAAGGTATTAAGTGCATTCACATTGTTGTGTAACCATTACTACTGTGTCTCCAAAACTTTTTCATCATCTCAAACGGAAACATTACACCCATTAAACAATAACCCTCTATTCACCCTCTCCCCAGCCCTGATAAGCACTATTTAATATTCTGTCTATGAATTTTACTATTCGAGGTACCTCACTAAGTGGAATCACTTCTGGCTGATTTCATTTAGTATACGAGGATTTTCTGTAAATGGCTTTAATTAAGTTGCAATTTCCTTTAATTGCAGATGAACTTGTAAATCATTTATTAAGCCTTCCTATGTTTTAAGTAGGTCACATTGAATCCACAGGTTAATTTTATTTTTTTATTGATCAGCATGGACATATAGGTTTCAGGTGTGGGTTTCTATGTTACAAGCTCTGTATATTGCACCGTGTACCCATCACCCAAAGTCAAATCTTCTGCTGTCACCTTATTTTGGGACCCTCTTCTCCCCCCAGTAGATGGTGCTGAATCACAAGATTTTTACCTCTTTGCTCTCCCAGTCTTGAACCTCCATGGCTTCTATAAGACAGTTCAGCTGTGCTGCTTGGGGGTGGGGTTTGTTTTGCCTTCAGCACAGTGGCAACCCCTGACTCTTTGGGGGCCCATCCCAAGCAACCCTCTTAGGGTTCAGTCACAGAGGGATACAGGGATTCTACTGCAACCGCTCTTGGTTTACAGATAATATACTCCTGGACCCGACTCCAAGGGCAACAGGAGGCGAGTTTTGGGAGTCCAAGTGGCAGCAGGGCTCTGTGGTTCTGTTTCTTTGTCTGAAACACCATCACCTGGCCTGACAGTGGGGAGCCCCAGGGCAGAACCCTGTCACAGGCTAATTTTAACAAAATACTAATGATAAATTTGTTTGCTCTACCAAGAATATTGTTATGGGAAATATTAAGCGATAGGAAGAAGAATGCTGATGACATTGTATATACATTTATAATACTTTATACTACTTTTAATGAAAAAAAAACATTAAGGTGACTTATGAAAGGAAAATAAAATTGTAAGAGGTTTTTTTCTTTTTTTTACAAAGGTTTTATTGTCTTTACTTTTTTAACTTCCTTTTTTTTTATTTTTCCTAGAGCATTCCACTCAAACTAGTAAACCACCATCTAAAGGCAATAAGGAATACGGTATTATTTTGACTATTGATGACTCTGCATTATGTGGCCTTAGAGTTCTACATGAAAATAGCATATTTTAATTGTCTATAGTTAGAGAAGGAACAATCTGTCTCAAATGAGTGATTATTGACATTAGTACTTATTTCAATGTTGCAGATACTATGACAAATGTAAGCAGTAGTATGTAGACACATGTAGTTAACACGGTTTTTAAAAGATGCCTCAAATTAGGATTCTTATAGGGTGAGGTCACTTTTTCAATTGCTATGTTTATATGTAAATTAAAATTTATAGAACATAACTTGCTTTTTATATGATAGTGTTATTTTGTGATGGTAATTTATAGATTAATTTCTTCCTATTCAGATCTGTATATCCAAGCCTGAAATACTATAAGTTGGGTTTGTTTTTTCTATGACAGACTGGTGCACCACACTTTATGTAGGCTCACAAGGTTCACACAATGTATGTTAAAGTATCTGATAAAGTATAGTTGTACCATTAATGAAATGTAAATATTACTAAATGAGGAAAGTGAAAAAAATATTGCTTTTATTTACATTAGATGTGTTTAGTAAGGTTAACCTTTTTTCTTTTTTTTTTTTTTAAGCAAAAATGTGGAAATTTATTGCAAGCATATACAAACTCCCACCTGGGGAAGGGTCTCCAAATGGGTAACCAGTGAAGTCTCTTTATCTAAGAGTTTATAAATGTTGGCAGCTTCATTGTTCATGCTATTTTCTAATTAGACCCTTCCTCATTTTATAACCCCTGTGTCCAGAACCTATTCAGAGTATTCTAGATGTGCAAGGCCAATTGGAGTGTAGAGGCCCTGTTCAGAGCACACCAGATGTTCAAGGCCATTCTGAGCATGGGAATCTTTTTTTTTTTTTTTAGATCTTTATTGTTCAGATTATTACAGTTGTTCCTCTTTTTTCCCCCCATAGCTCCCCTCCATCCGGTTCCCACCCCACCCTCTGCCCTTACTCCCCCCCCCCCCCACTGTCCTCATCCATAGGTGTACGATTTTTGTCCACTCTCTTCCTGCACCCCCCACACCCCTTCCCCCCATCTCCCAGAATAGTCAGTCCACTCCCTTTCTATGCCCCTGGTTCTATTATAGTCACCAGTTTATTCTGTTCATCAGAATTTTTATTCACTTGATTTTTAGATTCACTTGTTGATAGATATGTATTTGTTGTTCATAATTTTTATCTTACCTTTTTCTTCTTCTTCCCCTTCTTAAAGAATACCTTTCAGCATTTCATATAATACTGGTTTGGTGGTGATGAGCTCCTTTAGCTTTTCCTTACCTGTGAAGCTCTTTATCTGACCCTCAATTCTGAATGATAGCTTTGCTGGGTAAAGTAATCTTGTTGTAGGTTCTTGGTATTCATCACTTTGAATATTTCTTGCCACTCCCTCTGGCCTGCATAGTTTCTGTTGAGAAATCAGCTGACAGTCATATGGGTACTCCCTTGTAGGTAACTAACTGTTTTTCTCTTGCTGCTTTTAAGATTCTCTCTTTGTCTTTTGCTCTTGGCATTTTAATTATGATGTGTCTTGGTGTGGTCCTCTTTGGATTTCTTTTGTCTAGGGTTCTCTGTGTTTCCTGGACTTGTAAGTCTATTTCTATCACCAGGAAGGGGAAGTTTTCTGTCATTATTTCTTCAAATAGGTTTTCAATATCTTGCTCTCTCTCTTCTTCTGGCACCCCTATAATTCGGATGTTGGTTAGCTTGAAGTTGTCCCAGAGGCTACTTACACTATCTTCATATTTTTGGATTCTTTTTGCTTTTTGCTTTTCCAGTTGGGTGTTTTTTACTTCTTCGTACTTCAAGTCTTTGACTTGATTCTTGCGATCCTCTAGTCTTCTGTTGGATCTCTGTATAATATTCTTTATTTCAGTCAGTGTATGCTTAATTTCTATTTGGTCCTTTTTCATAACCTCGAGGGTCTCACTAGACTTATTGAGGATCTCACTAAATTTATCAGCGGTTTCTAGAAAATTATTGAAAAGCCTTATAACCGTGGTTTTGAAGTCTATATCTAGTAGTTTGCTTTCCTCCATTTCTGTCATTAGTGACCTGTTTCTTTGTCTCTGCATTTTTTATGCTTCCCTGTGTTGATAGAGTGGCTTTCTGTGCTAGATGTCTTATAGGGCCCAGTGGCTCAGCCTCCCCAATTATCTGAGGTGGACACTCTTGGTGCACCCCTTTGTGGGCTGTGTGCACAGTCTTGTTGTAGTTAAGCCTTGATTGTAGTTGGTATCATTGGGAGGAATTGACCTCCAGGCCAATTGGCTGTGAGAATCAGCTGTGTCTATGGTGGGAGAACTTCTGTGCTGGAGACACCCTTCTGGGGCAAGACTTGCTTCAGTGGGGCTTTGGTGCTCACTGAGTCTGCCCCCTGAGTGTGTCCCTTATGGATCTGAGGACTTGTAATCTGGATGGTCCCACTCTGACCACTGATTACACTGGCACTTGGATCTCTGAGGAAGTGCTAATTTAGCCTCTTCCTGAGGCTACCCAGCAGGAGCTATGGAGAGATCTGCAGATTCCTCTTCTTTGTTGGGATTTGGAGGTGCCTAGATGAGGCCCAGCTGTGAAGCAATGCAAGCTTCTGTGGGACCTTGGGCCTTCTTTTGGATGTTCTGGGTCTCTCTGACCCAGCTGCAGTTTGTTAGGTAATTTTAGATTGCAAAGGTCCAGGTCATTCATATGCAAAAGCCTCTGTGCACAGCTTGGGTGGGGTGGGGTTCTAGGGAATCAACCGGGTGGAGCAAACAGCTATTGCTGATCCACAGTCTTGCCCTAAAAGGCCCCAGGTCTCAGTGTCCCGGGGTAATTGCTGCAAGCACCTCTGAGAGAAAGCTGCCCTCAAGTTCCAACCAATGCCAGACAGTCCAGTTTCTCCCCATATGAGTCTGGGTCCCCAGAGACTCACCCAGAACTGGAGTTTAGAGCAGTCAGGAGCTGGTGACTCCCTACCGATTGAAAAAGACAACCGTGTCCTCAGTTGCCAGCCCTTTCCACGTGCACCTCTGTACCTCTGCACTTTACTTCTGCACCTCCTCTGAGTCTCAGTGTGCTTTTCTCTTTCCTTCTAGTTGTAGACTTCCCACTCAGCCAGCCTTCCTGTGGTTCTGGATGATGTCCGTTTTGTCTTTTAGTTGTATTTTTGAAGTGGTTGTGCGAGGCAGCAATTTCAGGTGTTTACCTATGCCGCCAAGGTTACCTTTTCATGAAATTCACCTTAGGTTTGTTAGGTTCTCCCCTGAACACTGTGGTCAAACTGTCATTCTATCAGTAAATCCATTGCCATCTTAAGATTTTGAGCACTTTCCAGGCTGGCGTGGCTCAGTGTTTGAGCGTCAACTTATGAAACAGAAGGTCCTGGGTTCGATTCCCTGTCAGGGAACATGCCCGGGTTGCGGGCTTGATCCCCAGTAGGGGGCGTGCAGGAGGCAGCCGGTCCATGATTCTCTCTCATCATTTATGTTTCTATCTCTCTGTCCCTCTCCCTTTCTCTCTGAAGTCAATAAAAAAATCTATCAAAAAAGATGTTAAGCACTTGATAATTTTTTATAAAAATAAAAAGTGTACAAGAAAACCTAATATTGTATGCTCTGACTTAGATATTTAAAAAAATCTCTAGCAGCTTAGAAGCAGTGATACTACTAACATTACCAAGAATTAAGATGTGGTAGTATTTTTTATTGCTCTCTGGATAGTAAAAAATGTATGTTTAAGTTTCTAAGCATAATTTTTATCCATGTGCCCTGGTATTTCATTTACATCCTTAGAATCCCCTTAATAAGTATGACTATAGCTTACTGTTCCTTTGGAGAAAGGTAGAAGGAGGGGTTGATGATAAGATAAAGTATTGTTTGTGAAGACTGCAGATAACATCTGTGTGACAGAATAAGATAGCTTCATTATGATTTATTCCACAGACCAACTTTTGGTGAAAAAAAAAAAAAAAAAAGAAACGGTAGACTAACTATGGAACTGAACCAACTATAATGAGATACCATGTTTTTAAAACAAATTTTCTCTAATATAATGAATTCTAATTATTCTAATAATAACCTTTACTAAATAACCTAGTGTGGTAGCTACAACACAAAACATTGTTGGGCCCTAAGCCTGCGGTCAAATTAGAAGGCTCTGTGATCAAAAGGAGCTGGATGCATCAGCAGCCACACTGAACTAGACTGATAAACATTTTCTTTGGTGTAGTTTGTAGATGGTCTGACCAAAATTTAAATGTATCAACTATTGGAGACTCACAGATGCTTAATTACCTTCAAACTGGTTTTATTTATTTCTAGGTAAAGGACTCATTGCTCTGATTGTTCTTCAGCAAGTAAGTGTCTCAAAGCTGGATACCACTTAAAACAGTACTGCGGAAAAGTGCATTTTTAAAAATGATTTCCCAGTTTCTACAGTTTTTATAGCTTCAAATTAAGTAATCCAGTCTATGTGGAATACACTACTTTATTCTGGTGATTGTGTATTTTTCTATATTCCCTATTTTTATTTAATAACAAACCCTAACTAGCACATATTTTTTATGTATATATGATTAGTCATATGAGTTTTCATCCCAAATATGCTTTGGGTAATATTCTAAATTAAGCAAGAACTCTTGTCTGACTTACTGCGGACTCTAAGTGATTCCAGGGAATTGCATTTAGACAGTGACGAGACAAGATAGATTATGAATGTATATGCACTTAATAAAATAGTGTTTTTTCCCACTGAAATGTAACCAACATAAATTTCTTCTGCTGGATTGGAACCTTGGTGTCAGTTTTTAGAGTTACATGTCACTTGTTTTCTGGTTTCTTGTAGTTCTTGGCGTTGCAGTAATTGGCACCGGTGTGTACAGATATCTTCACGTCAGCCAGAGAGTAAATTAAACATGTTTCTTGAACCTATTGCTACTTCTCACTCTTTTAAAAAAATATATGTTTTTATTGACTTCACAGAGAGGAAGAGGAAGAGGGAGAGGAAGAGAGAGAGAGAAACATCAATGATAAGAGAGAATCATCAACTGGCTGCTTCCTGCATGCCCCAAACTGGGAATGAGTCTGAAACCCAGGCATGTGCCCTAATCAGAATCGAGCTATGACCTCCTGGTTCATGGTTCGACGCTCAGCCACTGCGCCACACCGGCTGGGCAGTGCTTCTCACTCTTGACATACTTTTGTTTGCACTCTGTATTGTATGCTGCCTTTTTAAAAAATGTGTCTACATTAGTGTGCTGTCAGAATTGCATTTCTTGCTAAGAATATTTTCAGCTGCTTTTAATGTCATCATAAGAAGACTAGGCAGAATTGCTTTAGCTATTATGACTGTAAGAAAAATTTGTGTGGTTTGAAGTTTAAGTTCTGCAGAGAATCATGGATCTTTATGGAACCTACAGCCTAAAATGATTTAACTGCCAAGGATATCATTCAGACCTCCCTTCAAGCCCTTATCAGTACCCTCTCCTCCCTCTCAGTGTCACCCTGGCAGTGGATCTGCTTTGTTTACTAATAACAAAAAGATAAAAGGAAGGAAAGTTTTTATTACCTTCAAGCAGAGTGCCTGCAGGGCCAACACAGCCGTCCCTGGAAGATGGCACCAGCACCCTGTCCCCAGCCTCATGCATCCTCAGCGGAACCCAGGACTGAATGCCAAAGGCATTATTCCTCCCAGACCCTGGAATGAGGAGCAGAGGGAGGGAGGAAGACTGTCCCAGTTCAGAGGGAGGGCTGGCAAGTCTCCCCAAAGATTCCTCCTCCCCTGGAATCACAGGGGCCCCTGTGAGTCTGGCGACAGGAGATCTGGCAGCCCAGGCAAAGGGGCAGGGTGGCCTCCCAGCTCCACAGAAGGAAGCCCACCCAGGTGACTCTGGGATTTTTAGTGTCCTCTTCCATGAGTCACACCAGCACCCGGAACAACCCTGATCCCAGGCACCACTGTGCTGGCAGCGTGACCCAGGAGAACACGCACAGGCCATGGGCTCCTTGGTAGGGAGGAGCGGTTTGGAACCCACGTGACCTGGCGCGATGCCCTGCTCATGGGAAGTTCTCAATTCACAGGTAGAGCGCTAAGGGAATAGAATTGAAGGACAGTGACAGGGAAGAAAGGGGCAGGGGTGTATTTCCTCCGAATTTCTTTGAGGTGTCCATGCTATTAGTGAGCCTCCGAGGAAAACAGTTCTGTCTTTGATGAAGAGCAGCCTCACCTGGGCAGCCTTTGAAAATGGTAACTGTTCATGAAGTCAGGGTGAACCACCATTTCCTGCAAACCCAGGCTGTGCTTCCAGGCAGAGAGTAAAGGGTCAGCCCAGGTGGGCGAGGGCGGAGCCTGAGCTGCCAGCCACCAGGTGGGTTAGATGTTGGCCAGGCCACGCCCCATTCCCTCAGGGGCTAACGCCCCGCCCCGCCCCGGGGCCCCGCCCCGCACCTGCCATTGGCCCCGCCCTACCCGGACGTCACTACTGTGGCCACGCCCACCAGCCTTAGCGCACAGGACACTTGGAATGGGGATTGTTGCGTCTGACACCTGCTCTCAAAAAGGTAAAAAACGCTTGCTGTCCCTCAGGTTTCCTACCGATCTCTTGGGAAATGATGGCATCTTCGGAGCCGCGCTGGCCACCTCCTCTCCGCCACGTGAGCGCCTTCTCTTTCTGGCGCTCCCCTGGCATCCTGTTGGTGGCCCTAGGGCTCCTGCTGCCCATGTGCTCTGGTAGGGATGGGAAAGGTGCAGCTCTGGAGGCAATGGAGAGGGTCGGGGAGCTGGCCGACCGGAGCCGAGGGCGGGGAGAGGTTTGCTTTGTGGGTTTGGTAGGAAGCACGGGCTTGGTGGACCAGGGTGGTGCTGGTGTGGCCCGGCTTAGGATGGCCTTTCAGTGGTACCTAAAAGCTACTGCAGGGATCGCGGAGCGCCAGAGAGGCTCTGCCCTCCCCTGTGTGTCCAGTTTGCAGGGCTCATATTGCCACTGTCTTCTGGTACAGTCTTCTGATCAGTATTCTGGTTACTGATCATTAAACAGTTCATTTCTATGAGGGAGGAAAGGGAACCGTGGCGGGAAGGAGAACACCAAAGGAAATTTTAAAAAATATATATTTTACTGATCTTTTTTCTTCTTTTTTTCCAGAGAGGAAGGGAGAGGGACAGAGAGTGAGAAACATCGATTAGAGAGAAACATCGATCAGCTGCCTCCTGCACACTCCCTACTGGGGATGTGTCCGCAACCACGGTACATGCCCTTGACCGGACTTGAACCTGGGACCCTTCAGTCCGCAGGCCGACGCTCTATCCACTGAGCCAAACCAGTCAGGGCCCAAGGAAATTTTTAAAGGAGGATGAAGTTGAGAATAGGCTTCAAACTAGAGTTGAAGGACACTGTGCGTGCTGTTTGGAATAGAGGAGAATGAACAGAATGTAGGGTACAACATGGGAGAGAACAAACTAGAAATGAAGGGGATAAAAAACAAGAGAAAGTAAAAAGGAGAAATCACTAAGCTGGGCGGGGAAAACAAACATTTCACTCTTGAAGCAGCTCAGGAGAAGAAGGGTTTGTAGGCCGCCTTGGGCCCGGGAGGCTTGCATCTCAGAGGTAGCTGCCAAATGCTGCCAGGGAGTTGCAGAAGGGAAACTTGTGTTTCCAGGAGCACTCTCATTCCACCGAGACCCACAATAGATTGTTACAGGTGGTCTCTTCTGCCTATTTTGGGTCTTTTCTTTCTTTTTAACTAAAGAAACGGAGATCAACAAGTTACACAGTGTTTCTTAGTTTCCTTAGTGTGCAAATTACAATACAATGACAGCAGTGCTTTTCCTGTCACTTGCTAGGTTACCAGGATACTGGCAGATAGGTAGCAAAGAGATTACCTATCCAAATCCTTTCCCAGCGCCCAGAATTTCAAGTGATTATTTTCAATATTGTGTTCATTGCATCTCCTTTACCGCTGTCTCTGTGCTACAGCAGTGGTTTAGTAGCAACTTCTTTTGAATAGCTACTGTGGGGGGCATCCTGTGCTAGGTATTTTGGCCCCATGGATAGATGGAGTCAGCCACGCTAACTAGTAAACACAAAAACACGTGCAGAAGAGAGTCCAAGAATAGGGGACCGTTCGCTGCCTCTTGGAGGAGGGAGAATATGTTTCCTAGGGATATTGAGCAGGTAAGTCTACAAGATAAGAGCTGAGCAGGAGTTGCAGCTGAGCAGGGAGGAAAGGTGTTCAGAACTTAGGGAGCAGTGGGAGCAAAGACTCAGAGATGTGACAAGGCTCAGGGTATTCACAGACTCTCAAGTATCCAGTGTGGCAGTAGTAGAGCAGTGGAGGCAAGAGAAAGGCATAGAAGAAGATCTGCTTTTAAAATGTATTCGCAGAGATATATGCACCCCTATGTCCATTGCAGCATTATTCATGGTGGCCAAAAGGTGGAAACCACCAAAGTGTCCCGTGATAGAGCACTGGATGTGGTACTCATACACAAGGGAATACTATTCAGCCGTAAGAGAGGATGAAATAGCTCCATTTGCAACAAGATGGACGGACCTTGAGAACATTATGCTCAGTGAAATAAGTCACTCAGAAAAAGCTATGAACCATATGATTTCACTCATATGCGGGTATAAAACTGAAACTCGTGAACACAAACAGCAGTGTGGTGCTTCCCAGAGGGAAGGTGGTAGGGGGTGAGGAGTGTCCTGATATGTGGTAACAGGAGAAGACTTGACTTTGGGTGGTGAGCACTTGGTGCAATATACCGATCATAGAACACAGAAACCCATACCTGAAACCTATATGTTCATGTTGATCAAACTCACCCGAATCAATTTAATTAAAAAAATAAAAACTTGCCAAGGACCTTTCCATTCATTTTGTACTAACTACCTGCTGCCCAACCACAGTCCCAGGCTGATGGAAAAGATAAAACACTCTTCTTTTTCATGTTCTTATTCTCTTATGCCCAGATGCCTGTGATGATCCAGTGATATTTAAAACCATGGTGTTAAACGGTCCTCCTAAAGCATCTTATGGTCCTGGGGACAGGGTCGAATTTAAGTGTCGTTTAGGATACAAGCGTATTGTACCTTTAGTCCCCACCACTGCTGTTTGTCAGCCTGATGACACATGGGCACCTCCTCTCCAGGAGGCTTGTACAGGTAGGTAGACACAGCTTTTATTTGTATTGCTCTGGATATTGTCACACATGTCCACTATTACCATGATGGTTTTCCCACGGGAATGGAGATTTTAGATGATAATGTCTTTGAAAATCTCCTGGGAATATTTTTCTTGGCAGTTGCTTGCCATAGTATATGTGAATCTTAAGTTTGGTCTTTAAATAGTTAAATGCATTTAAAAGATCAGTATCGAATTTTGATTTGTATTCACTTGCTTTGAAATTGGCATATAACAACACATTTGAAATTTTTCTTTTAGAAAAGACATGTCCGCAGCTAGGAGATCCCCTCAATGGCCGAGTAGTCTATATATCTTATGTAAACGAAGCTAACAAGTTTGGTTATCAAGCTCACTATATTTGTAATGAAGGGTAAGTTTCTCCTTAGAGGCATACAGTAAATGTTACTATTTCGGTTTGCTTCTATTCTTCAGCATTCCCATAATGTTGAGTTCTTGCTTTCTGTGTGACAAGTTGTACTTCCAGCCAATCAACTCTAGGTCTTTTTATGCAGACTGAGAAGATGTGTAATGAATAGAAATTAAAAGTGAAGGAAAGGAAACTTTTATAATACTACATGCAAGAATAAGCTTATCATTAGCATTAACTTGTAGTAATCTTGATGACATTACTTTAACAACAAATTATATCCTATTTAAAATGGCCAACACTTAGAGTTGAAGGAGGGCTTATAGAATTGGTAGGTAGGTTTACCCACCAAAGATATTGTTCATGGAGATAACTCTGTAAAGTGTTACCTGGTGAGCATTGACCTGATTAGCCTGGACCATAATATTGATCAAAATCCTTTTGTTGGAAAACATGAGTTTTGAGGCAGCTATAAAGGAGTGAAGGTCTCAAAAACATGTACTGCGCACTTTTTTCTCTTGGACCCTTTTATTCCTATATAATAAAAAGCTAATATGCTAATTGACCAGCTAAATGACCTTCTGGACGACCAACTGGACAACCTTCTGGATGATGCTGGAGCTGCAAGAACCAAGGCAGCAGCAGGGGCTGTGAGGGCCAAGCCCCTTGCATGAATTTCGTGCACCAGGCCTCTAGTAGCATATATTTAGACATTTATAAAAATGTGCATTTACAGGGTAAATGTAATACACTATAAAAAAGCAACTGATTTTTGATATTGACTTTGTATTCTGCTACTTTGCTGCATTAATTTATTTGTTCTAATAGCTGTGTGTGTGTGTGTGTGTGTGTGTGTGTGTGTGTGTGTGTTTGCGTGCGCGTGCATGCAAGCACACACAGTCCTTAGGATTTTCTCTCTCTCTTTTTTTTAAACCTCACCTGAGGATATTTTTCCATTGATTTTTTAGGGAGAGTGGAAGAGAGAGGAAAGGATAAAGAGAAATATAGAAATATCAATGTGAGAGAAATACATCAATTGGTTGCCTCCTGCAGGAGCCCTGACCAGGGCCTGGGCCAGGCATCAGCCTCCAACCAAGGTATGTGCCCTTGACCAGAAATGAACCCAGGATCCTTTGGTCCACAGGCTGACACTTGGTCCACTGAGCCAAACCGCTTAAGGTGGGTTTTCTACATATAAGATTTTATTATTTGCAAACAGTGATAATTTTATATCTTCATAACCCATTGAGCTGCCTTTTTAAAAAATACATTTTATTGATTTTTTACAGAGAGGAAGGGAGAGGGATAGAAAGTTAGAAACATTGTTGAGAGAGACATTGATCAGCTGCCTCCTGCACACCCCCCTCTGGGGATGTGCCCACAACCAAGGTACATGCCCTTGACGAGAATCAAACCTGGGACCTTTCAGTCCGCAGGCTGACACTCTATCAACTGAGCCAAACCAGTTAGGGCCCAAGGAAATTTTTAAAGGAGGATAAAGTTTAGAATAGGCTTCAAACTAGAGTTAAAGGACACTGTGCATGCTATTTGGAATAGAGGAAAATGAACAGAATGTAGGGTACAACATGGGAGAGAACAAAACTAGAAATGAAGGGGATAAAAAACAAGAGAAAGTAAAAAGGAGAAATCACTAAGCTGGGTGGGGGCCTTTTAGTTCTTGTCTAGTTTCTCTGACTAAACTTCCAGTACCATGTTGAATAGACATGGTAAAGGTGGGCATTCTTGCGTTATTCCTGATCTTAGAAGAAAAGCTTTTGGATTTAAACCACTGAATAGGATGTTTGCTGTAGGTATTTCATCTATGGCATGTATTATCTTAAGGTACTTACCTTCTCTAATTGGTTTGTTGAGTATTTACTATGCAAGAATGTTGAGTCCTGACAAATGCTCAGTTGAAATGATCAAGTGGATTTACCCTTCATGCTGTTGATATGGCAGATTACATAGATGGATTTGCATATGTTGAGCCACCCTTGCATTCTGGGAATAAATCTCACTTGTGCATGGTGGATAATCTTTCTGATTTCTGTTTTCTGTAATTAGTTGCAGATTTTTGCATCAAGGTTCATAATGGATACTATTCTGTAGCTTACTTTTCTTGTAGTGTCTTTTTCTGTTGTTGGCATCACAGTAATGCTCTTCTCATAGAATAAGTTCTGAAGGCTTCCTACCTCTAGGACCAAGTGGAAAGGCCTCTTTTGAGCATCTCCTTGAGTCACAGTTTTTTGGTGTGTTCACAGTTCTTCTTAAAGCAGTTGATAGCACTGGGTTGCAGGCAAGCATAACATTTGGGTCATATAGCCACTGTATTTCAGGGGAGTTGGCAGAAAAGGTTCATAGATTCCACCCCACAGGCAAAGCACCAAGTGCAGGGCGGGCTGTTTCTGGATATTACAGTCTGACAGAGTGGTGTCTTCCTCTAAACATGCCCCCATACATCAATGAGAGAAAAACATCAATCAGCTGCCTCCTGCACACTCCCTACTGGGTATGTGCTTGCAACCAAGGTACATGCCCATGATCAGAATCAAACCTGGGATCCTTGATTCCGCAGGCCGATGCTCTGTCCATTGAGCCAAACCGGTTAGGGCTGTAGTTGTTTTTAAATGTCCCAGATTTTAATATCTGGCTTCTGGAGGGGGAAATCACGAGAAATGAAGAAGAAATCACTGGAATTCTCCTCAGACAGCAAGAAAAGGCTTACACGTTGGAGAAGCGAGATATGACAACAACGGCTGCCCACGTCTTTGTCTGCTTCTCTGTGACCAGAAAGATCAGTCAGTGATAAAAGCAAGGACCCCTGATATTTGGAGAACACAGGCCTTTTATCCCAAGCTGGCTCCTTCAGTCTGCCAATAAACTGCTTCAGGAGCATAGCTGCTTGCTATGGGAGTAGCATGGCAGCTGCCACTGGGCTAAGAGCAGAAATTGACCAATTTTAGTGCAATTTACCTGCCCAAGTCTTTTCTGGAAGTTGCAAGCCTTCAACAAACTCCAGAGTTTCAAAACAGTGACATTAGGCAGATTCTAGTAGAAATGGTTGTCCAAATGGGGAGAGCGGTTCTTGAAGCTTCCTACCCAGCATCATCCCAGAATCCTTTCCTAATAGATTATAATATAGGATCAATGAATGAGGCTTGCAGGGAAAGTCAGCTGGATGCTTGTACAGGCTGTTTTACTGACTCTATTTTAATTTGATCAAGTGCGAATATGCAGTCTACATAGAGAGCGAGCCTGCTTGGCACCTTGTGGAGGTTAAAACATAGATTATTCTCAAAGAAGTGTTAGCCTTAGTGAGAAGCACAATATATACCGAAAGGTGTCAAAGGAAAATAGTAAAGGAGAACCAAAGAAGTAAATTTACTCACAAGGAGAGTCCAGAAAGAAGAGAGAGTTCTGTGATTTTAAATCATGAGCTATTCCATCAAGGAGTTCTCCTGAGCTGCTACTGGGAAGACACTCCGATTCATCATACCTAAAACTTACATAGTACTTACTATGTCTCAGATGCTAATTTATCTACTACTAAAAAGAACCCCAGGAGCTATATACTATTATACTGTTTTCATAGATATGGAATCTGAGAAATAGAAACATGAAGCTCAAATAACAAGCCAGTCTTGGAGCTGGGACTGGAATCCAGGCAGGTAAGCGTGAGGGCCAGATCTCTCTGCTCAGTTGGTGTATGACTGAGCCGAATGGCATGAGCAAGTTCGGAGAAGTGAATGTTGATGTGCCTCTTGAAGACAGAAAAGAGGCCAGACTCTCAGGCTAGACAGACTTTGTAGACATTTTTCTCCGGACCAATGTGTGTTCAAATGCAGAATCTCTTTCATTAAGTTGCAGGTTTGTTTAGCATGTTCAACATATTCTGTTTAAGAAACTTCTCCCACAAGCCCACTGAAGTGCAGAGAAACAACCACATAAAGTTTTTCTTTGTAATTATGTATTTCTTCTTAACTGAGAAAGAAAACAGTATTTTTTTCCCATTCTCATTTAGTTATTACTTACTTGGAACAACAAATCTATATTGTGAAGTTTCTGGAAATAATGTGGAATGGAGTGATAGTCCCCCACAGTGTGAAAGTAAGTATATTCTCTCTTTAGAATTTAGAGCAGTAGTTCTCAAACTTTTGGCCTTGGCTTGACTTCATGCTTTTAAATTTTAAAAAGACCCCCAAATAGCTTTTCTTCAGGTGGGATATGGCTATTGCTATTCCATTATATTGGAATTAACCCTGAAAAGTTTTAAAAATAATTATTTATGAACTCATTATTGAGAACAGTGAGCACAATACACATTAATATATACAACATATTTTTTAAAGGAAAACCAAATTTTCAAAAAGTGAGAATAGTGGCATTATTTTATGTGTTTGCACACCCATCAATATGTGGCTTAAATATAGACCTCAAGATCGGGCTGTTGCATTGACACAACATTTGTACCTTTGGCATATTGCACTACATACTCTTAAGGATGAAAAAAATATTACATTTTTTTCATAGAAATTTTGTTCCAAATGGATATTGCATATGCAACTAGATTATAGAACTCATATGTTAATGAAGTTATTGAAGAAGTTCTAAAGACATTACTAATGCTGTCTTAATCTTTTACCTTTTCTTTTGCCTTTCCTGTCCTCTTTTTAAGGGATTTTGTGTCAACCACCTCAACAAATACCAAATGGAGAATTCAGCAATAGCCACAAGGATACATTTGAATATAGTGATGTAGTCACTTACAGTTGTAAGCCTTCAAATGGACCAGATGAATATTCCCTTGTTGGAGAGAGCAGGCTTGTTTGTTCTGGGCGAAACCAATGGAGTAGTAACCCTCCTGAGTGCAAAGGTAATAATCTTTCCATTTCTTTCTTTCAAATTACTTTACTAAAAAGTAAACAAAACAGTCATATGTTCTTGTTCCTCCTGTTAAATTGGTTTCTAAATTAATTAAGAATAGGTCAAATTAAAAAAATAGCTCTAGTTGTAGAGTTTCCTACCCTTCGCCCCACCTGTTCTTGGTATTTCACTGTATACCTTGTAAATTACTGTGTATTGCATGGATTATGACTTTACTGCTTGAAAGCATCACAAAACACACACTGGTTTAAAAATAAAGTGTTATCTGATCATACAGGACCTGATGAAAATCACCTACATGAATCTCACAGCTAACATTATACTTATTGTCATAGAGTAATTTATTTCTCCCTAACATTGAAACAATACAAGGGTGTTTATTCTCACCACTCTATTCAGCATTGTATTGAAGGGCCTCACCAGTACAATAATTCAACATATGGAAACAGGCAAACATAATGGGAATGAAGAAATGAAATAGACTTTATTCACTTATGGCATGATTATCTTTTTGGAAAATAGGAAAGACTGAAGTTTTAGACAATAACCAAATGTGCAGTATTAAATTCCATGTCTATTTACTAGCAATAATCTATTAGCAGTTGAAACTTAAAAATATTTGTATTGATTTCAGAGAGGAAGGAAGAGGGAGAGAGAGAGAGAGAGATAGAAACATCAATAATGAGAGTGAATCACTGATCAGCTTGCATCCTGCATGCTCCATACTAGGGATTGAACCTACAACCTGGGCATGTGCCATGACCGGAAATCAAACAGTGACCTCCTGGTTCATAGGTCAATGCTGAATCACTGAGCCACGCCAGCCGTGCAGCCTTTCTATTTTTTAAATATCCCAGTTCATGTATGTTGTTGCTACCTACCAATGTTTCCTTTCACATCTAGCTTCTTTTCAACTTGAGCTCAAGTATAACCTTCTCACAGGAGTCTTCCCTGCTTTTCTGAAAAGCAGCGTACTGTAATCAGTGTCAGCACGAATTTTTTTTTTAATCCCTAAATTAAGGAGAATCAGAAGTTGCTTTTGAACTTGCCCAGAATTTGTATCTAGTAGTCAGACCTTTTCAAAACTTGCCACTATTGAAAAAACACATAAGAAACCAATAATCTATCATGAGAGTCTGTTCTAGGTGGGAAAAGGTTATTAGATATCTCTATATCTGTTTCCCTGGAATTAAAGTTTTTTATTTAATTAATATCCTGACTTCCATTTCTTGTCTCCTTGTTCCCAGTAGAAAGTAATGTTTCTGCCCTGGGTTAAAACAATTTTCCATTCATTCTGGAATTTCTTTGCTTTTCAGTGGTCAAATGCCAATATCCAGTACTCGAGAATGGGAGAGTCATTTCTGGACTTGGGAAAAAATATTACTACAAATCTGAGGTTACATTTGAGTGCCTGGAGGGATTTCACCTTGAAGGCAACAAGACAGTTGTCTGTGGAGTTAACAATAATTGGGAGCCCAAGATGCCAGAATGTATTCAAGGTACAAAGGGTGTCTTTTTCTTTCTTATTTTGTTTTATTTTATTTTATTTTACTTTATTTTATTTTATTTTATTATTTCTTTGACATTAAATATCAGTGATACAGAATAATTGCGAAGAAGCAAGTAATTTTTGCATGTGACTCTGTGTTGTGTTCATTTCCAGAACAGAGGTATGACATATAATTTATGTTTTGATAGGCTCTTAACACATGTACATTACACATGAGTCTAAATTTCTGTTATTTGGTATTTTTATGTGTCAAAATGTATAGAAAACATTTTTTCAAATAAATTGAAGCGTGGGAAATTTCACCTATATGAGTCAAGAATGAAAGGCATCGTTTCGTAAAATGAAAATAATAACCAAGTGGTTGATCCAGTTTACATTATTTTGTTTTTCAATGTCAACTCCTCCCAGGAAAAAACCTACAGTTTCTCATGTCTCAGGCTTAGTAACTTCCTGCTTTATTTTTCTAAATTGTTTAAATAGCTATGGATTTAAAAAAAATCTTTTGGCTGTCTGGTGATTTGGTCATCCATCATTTTAATAATAAAAAGAAAAATAACATTTTTGCAGCTATTCTAGTTGTTATACTTGTGATTCTAAATTGATTTGCCATAGTCCACAGATATAAATAGGTGTGCAAACTTGGGCAATGACATAAGCTTCACTAGTAAATGTGCTCACTTATATGTAAAATGATTTAATGTCTTCCTTCCTGGATAATAGAAAATTAAAATGGGAGGCACTTAAAGCACTTAGCACAGTGCCTGTCACATAGGAAGCTAATTTTGACTTACAACATTATTCCAATCAATACATGAAGGGGAAAGTCCATGGCTGCCATGTTTTCTGTCAGTGACTTTTGTCCTTTGATTCATATTAAAAGAGACATGTTGAAACCTTTAATAGGGTATCTGTCCGTGACCACTTTAGTTCTGTTTATACAGCACCACTTAAACTCAGATGTTTCTACTCTCTCCAGAACAAGACTCATTTTTCTACCACCTATACACATTTCATACTATTATTCTTTTTCTCTATACTGGGAATTTTTATTTGGCAACAGAAACTAAATTTCATAGCAATGGAAAGACAGGAAAAGTCCTTAATTATTTAAATGAAATAATTTCATGGACTACTGATCAACTGTTCTGCTTAAGATTTCAGAGATCAGAGTGTTCCAGTCCAGATGGCAGAGTAGGTAAGCACTGTGCTTGCCTCCTCCCATGACCACATCAAATTACAACTCAGTTATACAGCAGTCAACCTGGAGACCCACCTGAAGACTGGCTGAACTCCTATAGTAAAGGATAAGATTGAGAAATACCAGCCCCACACCAGGCTCCCTAAACCCAGGGCATCAGTGCTGGGAAGCGAAGTCCCCATGGCGGCTGGCTGTGAAAGCCAGTGGTGATTTAGTCCCACCCTGGTGAGATGGAGGGTTGCTGGAAACCCAGATGTTCTCCTAGAAAGCCTGCACACAGACTCAATCACTCACAGGCACTCACCCAAAGCACCTGGAAAGGAACAGCAGCTCGAAGGCATCAAGACATGTGGGGAGAAACTGACTTGTGTGGCTTCAGGGTGGGGGCCATTATTGTCCCTGTTTTGAGCACTCTCCCATGCAGGGACAGAGAGGAACCAAATCTGAATCTGCATTAACCCAGTAACTACCACTCACCTAACCCTGATGACTCCCTGAGACTCAGCTCCACCCAGTGCACACACTGTGCTTGGCTCTTTCAGTGGCTGTGCCTCATGGGCAGACATGGCTCATGCTGCAAGCTTTCTTAAAATCTCTCCAAGATCTGCAGGACCCAAGAAGGTAGTGTCTGGCTTCACTGTGTCTGTGCCTTTTGCTGAGTGGCCCGGGCCTGGCCTGGATGGCTGCTAGCCTCAAGTCATGGTGTGGCTTCTCCCGCGAGTCTCCTGGCTCAGTACAGGCATTTGCCAACCAGGGATCACTTGTAGCTCCTACCAGATGGCCCTTGGCTGGGCACGGGTAGCGGCTGACAGCCTATACTGGAGCCTCTCTCAAGAAGCCCCAGAAACAACACATATGTGAAGGCCGACCTCAGATCACAACAGAGCACCACTCTGTTAGCTTCACAAAAGGCACATAGAAAGGGTGGTCTTAGAAGGCACCAGGAGCCCTGCTGGGGTGAATCAGCTCCCACTGTGGTCATTACCAGTCTTTAGAGCTAGTCACCCTGAGAGACAGCTCCACCTACTGAGGAGCAAACAACAATCAAGGTTGAACTACAACAGGAGGCTACACACAACCCACACAAGGGACAGTGCCACTGTGCCACTGGGCGCCAAAGGAAACCTCTTAGGTAAGGCCGCCCTGACGGAACTGGTAAATGTAGCAGATCTTTCTAATACATAGAAACAAACACAGAGGAGCAGCCAAAACGAGGAGACAAAGAAGCATGTCCCAAATTAAACTACAGGGGAAAACTCCAGAAAAAGACCTACACAAAATGGAGACAAGCAATCTACCAGATGCGGAGGTCAAAACACTGCTTATAAAGATGCTCAACGAACTTTGGGGAAGAGTAGATCAAATGAGTAAGAACTTCAACAAAGAGATAGTAAACATAAAAAAAAAAATACAGACCATAGAAACCATAAAACTAACCACTTATAAATGAAGACTATAATAACTGAAATGAAGAATACACTAGAAGGAATCAATAACAGTTTAGATGAAACTTTCAGTGATTTGAAAGGCAAGATAGTGGAAAACACCCAATCAAAGTAGCAAAAAGAAAATTATATATTAACAAAAAAAGAAAAAGAGTTTCTGAAGTAGAAATGACACTATTTTAAGTAGAAAAATAACTACAGAAAAACCCAGAAGTAAAACATTCTGCAGAATAGCAATATAATAGCTTTACTGTAGGAATATGTTGAATATACAAATCAGCCAGCCACCTTAGGGAACTAGATAGAGATGGAGATGGAGATAGAGATAGAGATAGGTTGATTGCAGAGAGGAAGGGAGAAGGAGAGAGAGAGAGAAACATCAGTGATGAGAATGATTGATCAGCTACTTCCTGCATGCCCCCTACTAAGGATGGAGCCTGCAACCCAGGCATGTGTCCTGACCAGGGATGGAACCATGACCTCCTGGTTCATGGGTGGATGCTCAACCACTGAGCCACATCCATTGGGCTATGGACTTTTTTTTAATGACTCAGAGGGCAAGAACACAGTGCAAGAGCTTGGAGCTTAGTCTACATTTTTTCCCTAATAGGCAGTGTGCATGAAAGACCTCTGTAAACAATGGATGCTAGACTCAAGTTATGAATTTGAACTCAAACACAAGGAGTACTTCTTGGCAGGCATACTTTTTCTCAGGGTTGACATATGAAACATATGAAACCTTATATTTTAAAATACTTTAACTCATATTTTGATTTATGAAATGCACAATGCTTACATATTAATCACCTGTTACTACAGCATTTCTTGAGGAACAACTTCATGCAGAACGTAGTAGAAAAAGAAGACATATGATTTACAACCTCTAGGAACTTGCCTTCTTAGAGAACACTGAGGTTTCTCACTGTTTCAAACTGAGGAAGAGTAATCTGACCCGACATACTAAAGATATTATCTTAGGGGAGTTGTGTGAGATGAATTCAGAAAAAAATGGGGAAGGACTCATATCTGTGGCTATATTTTAAAATAAAAAATCATTGTTGCTGTCTCTTCAGGTTACTGTTAAATGAATTTTCACCTTATTCTCCAACAAATCAAAAGCTCATCAGATATTATTTAAAGCAAGCATGGCACATCCCTACCACCATCACTTGGGTAAAAGGTTGAAACAATCATTTAAAATCTTTCAAAAACCTTTGCATTTATTCAGTACCATGAAGCTACATCCAGACCACAGTCCCTGGCCGATGAAAAAGTTAAAATAATTTACTCTCATGTTCTTATCTCAGGCCTAGGTGGCTGTGATGAACTACCGACATTTGCGTCCATGAAACTAAAGGGTAATCCTGCACCCCATTATACTCCTGGGAACACAGTAGAATATGAGTGTCTCCCAGGATACAAGCGTCTTGTTCCTGTTCTTCCCACCTCTGCTGTTTGTCAGCCTGATAACACATGGACACCTCTCCAGGAGGCTTGTACAAGTGAGTTCACAAAACTTTTCTTTTTATTCCTTAGACATTTTCACACATTGTAGTCTCTATATGTCACTACTGTAAGGACGGTTATCTCATGGGAAAATATATTTTAGGTAGCACTGTTTTTGAAAATTTCCCTAGAATCTCTTCCTTGGCAATTGGTTGTGAAGGGATACGTGAATTTTAAATTTGGGCTTTTGATAGTTAAGGAAAGAAAATATTTTCATGAATTCAAAAGAGCAGTGTCCAATTTTGATTCAAATCTGTATTGCAATTGGTATAAAACAACATATTTGAAATTTTTCTTTCAGGAAAATCATGTCCACAGCTAGTAGAACCTCAAAATGCCCAAGTATTTTTCACACACGGAACTTTTCAATTTGGTTCACAGGCTCATTATGTTTGTAATGAGGGGTAAGTAAGCTGCTCATTAGAGGACTAATGTAAATGTTACTAATCTGATTTTGGGTTTTTTTCTTAAGCATTCCTATAAGGTTGACTTCTTGCTTTCTATGTGACCAGTTACACTTATAGCTAATGTACTCTTTGGCTTTTTATGGAGACAAAAGATATGTAATGAATAGAAAGAAATTTAAATTAAAAGAAAACAATAGTATAATACTTACTATATATAATAATGCTATTGTTAGCATTAAAAATATAGTAATCATGGTGACTTTATCCTTAACAACAAAGTGTACCCTGTTTAAAATGGCCAACCCTGGGAGTTGAGAGAGGGTTTATAGAAATGGAAGGTAAAATTGCCAAGCAAAAGTAATCTAACCTTCAGATAACTCTGTCAGGTGTTTCCAGACAAAATTGACCTGGGCAGCCAGTTTCTTAGGTGAAAAACCTTATTTTTGGGGCTGCTACAATGGAGTGAAAGTCTCAAAAACAAGTGCTGAGCACTTAATAGGAGTCTTTTTCTATAGGGCTCTTTTAATAGTGTATATTTGAGATATTGGGGGTTTATAAAAAACGTGCATTTAGAAGGTAAATGTAATACACTATAAAAATGCAACGGGCCCTGACTGGTCTGGCTCCGTGGATAGAGTGTCAGCCTGTGGACTGAAGGGTCCCGGGTTTGATTCCGGTCAAGGGCACATGCCCAGGTGTGGGCTCAATCCCTGGTGTGGGGCATGCAGGAGGCAGCCGATCAATGATTATCTTTCATCATTGATCTTTCTATCTCCCTCTCCCTCTCGAAATCAATAAAAATATAAAGAAAAATTACTGACAAAGAGGGACTTAACTTCTCTCATTGTGCTGTTTGTGTTCTATATGCTTTTAAGCTTTGGGCGGGGGGTCGCTCCTTTTGTGCATTCGAGTTTTCTTTTGTGTTTAGCTAATTTTTATAACGAAATGCTGAAATTTCTTCCTCATTCCCTTTTATGTATTTTTCTATAGTGATTTTTGTCTGTCGTTCCCATTGGGGTTGCTTTCAACATCCTGTAGTTATAACACTCCTATTTGAATTTATACCAATTTAAAGTCAATAAATTACAAAAAAGGATCCTTTACAGCTCCATCTCCACCCCTTTTAGGTGTTAATATCATACTAACTTCTACACTAATAATTGAAATACTGACTTCTACACTAATTTTTTATTTTCTTTTAAAAGATTACTCTCTTATATCACATGTAAATAAAAAAATCCCAATACAATCCCATTGTTATAATAATATAGATTTTATAATTGCCCACATATTTACCTTTAGTGAAATGTTTATTTATCCATACAAATTCAAGTTTATAGTGTCTTTTATTTATTTATTTATTTATTTATTTTTTTATTATTAGTTAAGGTATTACAAATGTGTCCTCATCCCCCCCATTAACCCCCAACCTCCCCCCCACACACACTCATGCTCCCATCCCCCTGTTGTCCATGTCCATTGGTATGGCTTATATACATGTATACAAGTCCTTCGGTTGATCTCTTCCCCTTACCCCCGCCCTCCCCTACTTTCCTTCTGGGGATTGATAGCCTGATTGCTGTTTCTCAGTCTTTGAGTCTGTCCCTTTTCATCAGTCTATGTTGTTCTCTATAATCCACAAATGAGTGAGATCATGTGGTATTTATCTTTCTCTGACTGGCTTATTTCACTAAGCATAATGCTCTCCAGTTCCATCCATGCTGTTGCAAAAGGCAAGAGTTCCTTTTTTTTTACCGCAGCATAGTATTCCATTGTGTATATGTACCACAGTTTTCTAATCCACTCATCTGCTGATGGGCACTTAGGCTGTTTCCAAATCTTAGCTATGGTGAATTGTGCTGCTATGAACATAGGGGTGCATATATCCTTTCTGATTGGCGTTTCTGGTTTCTTGGGATATATTCCTAGTAGTGGGATCACTGGGTCAAATGGGAGTTCCATTTTTAGTCTTCTGAGGTAGCTCCATACTGTTCTCCACAGTGGCTGCACCAGTCTGCATTCCCACCAGCAGTGCAGAAGAGTTCCTTTTTCTCCACATCCTCTCCAACACTTGTTGTTTGTTGATTTGTTGATGATAGCCATTCTGACAGGTGTGAGATGATAACGCATTGTCGTTTTTGATTTGCATCTCTCGTATAATTAGTGACTTTGAGCAGGTTTTCATATGTCTTTCGGCCTTCTGTATGTCCTCTTTCGAAAAGTGTCTATCTAGGTCCGTTGCCCATTTTTTTATTGGATTGTTTATCTTCCTTTTGTTAAGTTTCATGAGATCCCTGTAAATGTTGGAAATTAAACCCTTATCGGTGGTATCATTGGCAAATATGTTCTCCCATGTAGTGGGTCTTCTTGTTGTTTTGTTGATGGTTTCCTTTGCTGTGCAAAAGCTTTTTATTTTGATGTAGTCCCATTTGTTTATTTTCTCTTTAGTTTCCATTGCCCTAGGAGCATTATCAGAGAAGAAATTTCTTCGGCATATGTTTGCGATTTCGCTGCCTGTGGATTCCTCTAGTATTTTTATGGTTTCCCGTCTTATGTTTAAGTCTTTTATCCATTTTGAGTTTATTTTTGTGTATGGTGTGAGTTGGTGATCTAGTTTCATCCTTTTGCATGTATCTGTCCAATTTTCCCAACACCATTTATTGAAAAGACTGTCTTGACTCCATTGTATGTTCTTGCCTCCTTTGTCGAATATTAATTGGGCATAGTGGTTTGGGTTGATTTCTGGGGTCTCTATTCTATTCCATTGATCTATATGTCTGTTCTTGTGCCAGTACCAAGCTGTTTTAAGAACAGTGGCTTTGTAATACAGTTTGATATCTGGTATTGAGATCCCACCTACTTTGTTCTTTCTGAGGATTGTTGCAGCTATTCGGGGTCTTTTTTTTATTCCAGATGAATTTTTGGAACGTTCGTTCTAGATCTGTGAAATATGCTGTTGGTAATTTAATGGGGATTGCATTGAATCTATAAATTGCTTTGGGTAGTATGGACATTTTGATGATGTTGATTCTGCCAATCCATGAACACGGTATATTCTTCCATCTGTTTATGTATTCCTCTATCTCTTTTTTCAGTGTCCTGTAGTTTTCAGCATATAAGTCTTTTACCTCCTTAGTTAAGTTTATTCCTAGGTATTTTAATTTTTTTGGTGCAATGGTAAATGGGATTGCTTCTGTAGTTTCACTTTCTGTAAGTTCACTATTGGTGTAAAGAAATGCCATGGATTTCTTAGCATTAATTTTGTATCCTGCTACATTGCCGAATTCATTTATTAAGTCTAATAATTTTTTGATGGAGTCTTTAGGGTTCTGTATGTACAGTATCATGTCATCTGCAAATAAGGACAGTTTTACTTCTTCTTTTCCAATCTGGATGCCTTTTATTTCTTCTTCGTGTCTGATCGCAATGGCTAGTACTTCCAGTACTATGTTGAACAGGAGTGGTGAGAGGGGGCATCCCTGTCTTGTTCCTGTTTTTAGGGGGAATGGTTTTAGCTTTTGCCCATTGATTATGATGTTGGCTGTGGGTTTGTCATATATGGCTTTTATTATGTTGAGGTATGATCCCTCAATTCCTATCTTGCTGAGAGTTTTTATCAAGAAAGGGTGTTGGATTTTGTCAAATGCTTTTTCCGCATCAATTGATATGACTATGTGGTTTTTCTCTCTCAATTTGTTTATGTGATGTATCACATTTATTGATTTGCGGATATTGTACCATCCTTGCATCCCTGGGATAAATCCTACTTGGTCATGGTGTATGATCTTTTTGATGTACTGCTGGATACGATTTGCTAGGATTTTGTTGAGGATTTTGGCATCTATGTTCATGAGGGATATTGGCCTGTAATTCTCTTTCATTGTATTGTCTTTATCTGGTTTTGGGATTAGGGTGATGTTGGCTTCATAGAATGAGCTGGAAAGTGCTCCTTCCTCTTGGATCTTTTGACATAGTCTGAGGAGGATAGGTTTTAGGTCTTCCTTGAATGTTTGGTAAAACTCCCCTGTGAAGCCATCTGGCCCCGGGCTTTTGTTTGCTGGAAGCTTTTTGATTACTGCTTCGATTTCCTCCATAGTTATTGGCCTATTGAGATTTTTAGATTCTTCCTGGTTAAGTTTTGGAAGCTTGTATTTATCTAGGAATATGTCCATTTCCTCCAGGTTGTCTAGTGTGTTGGAGTAGAGTTGTTCATAGTATTTTCTAACAATCCTTTGTATTTCTATGGGGTCTGTTGTTATTTCTCCTCTTTCATTTCTGATTTTGTTTATTTGGGTCCTCTCTCTTTGTTTCTTGGTGAGCCTGGCTAGAGGTGTATCAATCTTGTTTATCCTTTCAAAGAACCAGCTCTTGGTTTTGTTGATCTTTTGTATTGTTTTTTTGGTCTCTATGTCGTTTATCTCCGCTCTGATCTTTGTTATTTCCTTCCTTCTGCTTACAGTGGGCTTTTTTTGTTGCTCTCTTTCTAATTCTTCGAGTTGTAGAGTTAGGTCATTTATTCTCATTGTTTCTTGTTTCTTGCAGTAGGCTTGTAGAGCTATGAACTTCCCTCTCAAGACTGCTTTTGCTGTGTCCCATAGGTTTTGGATTGTTGTGTTTTCATTGTCATTTGTTGCCATGATGTTTTTTATTTCTTCTTTGATCTCACTGGTGACCCAGTCGTTGTTTAATAGCATGCTATTTAGTCTCCATGTGTTTGATTTTTTTGGATTGTTTTTGTTGTAGTTGATTTCCAGTTTTATGCCTTTGTGGTCTGAGAAGATACTTGATATGATTTCAATTTTCTTGAATTTGAAGAGACTTTGCCTGTGACCCAATATATGGTCTATCTTTGAAGATGACAAATGTGCTCCCGAGGAGAATGTATATTCTGTGACTTTGGGGTGAAATGTTCTGAAGATGTCAATTAATTCCATCTGATCTAGTGAGTCATTTAGGATTGATGTTTCTTTGCTGAGTTTCTGTTTAGAGGATTTGTCCAGTGGAGATAATGGGGTGTTAAGATCCCCTACTATGATTGTATTGCTGTCAATCTCTCCCTTGATCTTCTCCAGAAGATTTCTTACGTATTTGGGTGCTCCTATATTGGGTGCATATATATTTACCAAAGTTATTTCTTCTTGTTGGACTGCTCCCTTTAGTATTATGAAGTGGCCTTCTTGATCTCTTTTTATGTCCTTCACTTTGAGATCTAATTTGTCAGATATAAGTATTGCTACCCCGGCTTTTTTTTCACTTCCATTGGCCTGAAAAACCTTTTTCCATCCCTTCACCATCAGTCTGTGTGCGTCTTTTTTTGTGAGGTGGGTTTCCTGTAGACAGCAGATATATGGGTCATGTTTTCTTATCCACTCATTTACCCTATGCCTTTTGACTGGGGAATTTAATCCATTTACATTTAAAGTTATTATTGATAGAAACTTGTTAGTCGCCATTTTTGTTCTTTACCGCTGCGTTCCTTCTTTGTTTCCTGTTTTTTCTATTTACAGCAGACCCTGTAGCATTTCTTGCATTGCTGGTTTGGTTGTAATAAACTCCCGTAGACCGTTTTTGTCTGTGAAGCTCCTGATTTGACCCTCAATTTTGATTGATAGCCTCGCTGGGTATAGTATTCTTGGATTCAGACCCTTCCTTTGCATGACTTTGTATATTTCATTCCATTCCCTTCTTGCCTGATGTGTTTCTGTTGAGAAATCGGTCGCTAGTCTGATGGGGGATCCTTTGTAGGTAACTTTCTGTCTCTCTCTGGCTGCTTTTAAGATTCTTGCTTTGTCGTTGGTGTTTGCCAATTTAATTATTATGTGCCTTGGTGTCGGTCTTTTCGGGTTCATTTTGTTTGGGACTCTGTGAGCTTCTTGGATTTGTGTGAGTTTTTTCCTCCCTATATCAGGGAAATTTTCTGTTACTATTTTTTCAAACAGGTTTTCTATTCCTTGCTCAGTTTCCTCTCCTTCTGGCACCCCTATTATCCGGATGTTGTTTCGTTTAGCATTGTCCCAGAGTTCTCTTAGGCTCTCCTCCTGCTTTTTAATTTTTTTTTCTAGAAGCTGTTCTGTTTGGGTATTTTTTTCTACCTTGTCTTCTAGCTCGCTGATGCGGTCCTCTGCTTCTTCTAGTCTACTGTTGATGCTTTCTATTGAGTTCTTTATGGCAGTGATGTCGTTTTTCATTTCTTCTTGGTTTCTCTTCATTTCCTCTTGGTTCTTCTTCATTTCCTCTTGGTTCCTACACATATTGTTGAATTGGTCTTCCATTTTTTTCATCCACCTTATGACCATTACTCTGAATTCTTTCTCTGACAGGTTGCTTGCCTCCATTGCCTCCATTTCGTTTACTTCCTTTTCTGATGATGCCTGTTTTTCTCTCGCATTTGGGTTGGTTCTTTTTTTCACCATGATTTCTCTTCTCAAGGTGTTTGGTTATGTAGTTCTCTCTCTGCTGCGCTGATTCAAAGGCACAAAATACAACACAACAAGGCACAACGTACAAGGCAACAAACTAAATGCATTCACGATATTAATAACCCCAAATAAAGGTGACCCCCCGAGCGAAGAGAATTAGGGGATATAGAAGAAAAAAGAGAAAAAGATTAAAGAGAAAAATAAAAAACAAAAAGGAGTGCCTAAATGATATTGGGAAAAGGGAGAGAAGAAAGAAAACAAAAATACAAAAAAAAAAAAAAAAAAAAAAAGTAAGAGAATGAAATAGAGGTGGGGAAGAGGCTATTTGTATGGGGAGAGCGAGGGATTGGAAATTAGATATATAAGTAGGGTGAAATTTAGACAGTGGGTAGAAAGAAGGAATAGGTAAAATCCAAAGCAGGAATAGGGTAAGAGAAACAGGACAACAAAAGGGGAAAAGTGAGGAAGAGAGTTTTGGCTTAAGGGTAAATGTGAGCTAGAGAGAAATGATGCTAAAGGAACGATGAAAATAGTGTGTATAACACTAATCCCAAAATAAAATAAAGAAAAATTAAAAAAATAATGAAAAATAAAATGACACTTGAAAAAATGGTAAAAGGATAGCAATAATACTGGTTAAAAAAAATGTAGTAATTAAAAAGGTAAAATCAAGTGATGAAAAAATAAAAAATAAAAAATAAATAAAATAAAATAGGTTCTTAATGAAATGGTGAAAAAAGAATTTAAATATATATATATATATATATATATATATATATATATATATATATAAAAATATTCGGAAGTGAAGGTGCTTCAGATCTTCCACTCTTCTTTTTGGCACGCCTCAGTCCTTCCAGGCATTCAGGGGAGTGTTGAACTTCCCTGCAATACACTGTCCCTCCGTGCAGTAAACCACAGACCTGATTTTAAGGCAGCTTGTATTTGTTTACCAGACTGCCTTTATTTGTGATCGCAGAAGAGACAGTTCGTGGCTCTGCCTCTGGGTGGCAGTGTGTCTGGATTGACCTCCGAGGCTATAAGTCCTCTCTATCAGTAGGGTTTTTTTTTTTTTTTTTTCCTCTATGGTATTGGGAACTGATTCAGGAAAGACCACTGCCCAGAGCTGGTTCCTTGCCACTGCCCGCTGTTTCCCAGGCTCCCCCAAAAGAACTTTCCCCTACAGGCTCTGTGAATGACCCCAACTGGGGAATCCCATGCACTGGGTTTAATAATCAAATGCACGGATCTAAGGGGAACTGTAACAAGAGCCTGATAGTTGTGCGAATTCGCAAGCCTCCACCTTCCAGGTCTGTGCACAGTCTCCGCGCGCAGTCTCCGCGCGCTCACTCGCCCCTGGCACCAAGCAGCCAGCAGATTGGCAAAGTCCAAGGCTGCTCCCTTACATCCAGTCCAGCTATGGGCTCATTTTTCGCGTTCCCTTCTGCCAGCAGCCCTGTGGGGCCCCTTCCCCACTCGCGGGTCACGCTGGTCCCAACGGCTGCAGACTCTGTGGGGCGCAGATTCCACCCCGCGTGCGCGTGCGAGCTCGGTCCTCCCTCCAACCCGAACTTCAAACCGCACCTTTAGGGGATGTCCAACCTTTCCGTGAGAAGAAGCAGTGCTCGTCTGAGTTCAGGTAGTGACGCTGCTTGAATCCCTTGTTTCCCGGTTAGTAGCTGGTCTCTGGATGCCGGCAACAACCACCCAAGATGGCGCAGTCTCCACTGCTTAGCTGGCGCACCACGAGAGGCTTCAGCCGCAGTCTCCAACCGTCCTTTTTTTTTTCCCTGGGGGTTCTCGGTCTTTCCTAGCTGCAGACAGTCTCTCAGCTGAAAATCCTCTGCCTATTCGGGCTGCATGTTACCCGTTTCAGCTGCTCACCCTTATCTGCTCCAGGACAAGGCACAGGACACGTCCGTTTATACCGCCGCCATTTTTCCTCCCCCTATAGTGTCTTTTAATTTTGCCTTTTAGGTCTGTTTCCTTCGAGCTTTTTTTTTTTTTTTTTTAGGCCAGGTATAATAGTGACAAACCCCTTCTGCGTTTATTTCTGGGAAAGTTTTAATATCTCCCCCATTTTGAAGCACAGCTTTACTGTATGGAGGATTTTTGGTTGACAGTTTGCTTTTTATTTATTTATTTTTTTTATCACTTTGAATCAGTTCACTGTTCTGGCCTCTATTTCTCATGAGAACTCTGCTGATTATCTTATTTGGGATCCCTTGTACATGGTGATTCACTTCTCACAGCTTTCAAGATCTCTTATCAGTGGCTTTGGAAAGTTTGATTATTATGGGTCTTAGTGTGGGTCTTTTTGAATTCATATTGCTTGGAGTGTGTTGAGCTTCGGGAGTTTTTATTATATACCTGTCTCGCATCAACTTTGGGAAGTTTCAGCCATCATTTCTTCCAAGATCCTGTCTGCCCCTCTCTCTCTGTCTTCTCCTTCTAGGAGTCCCATTGTGTGTACATGTTGGTCTGCTTATTGGTGTCCCACAGGTCCCATAGCTCCCTTAGGTCGTCTGTTCACATCTATCTTTTTTCACTCTGCTCCTCAAACTCAGTAATTTCCATAGTCATATCTTCTCATTTGCTGATTCTTTCTTCTGCCTGCTCAAAACGGCCTTTAATTTTTCTAGTAAATTTTTCTTTGCACTTATTATTCTTTATTTTATTTTTTTTGTGTGTGTCACTATTTATCTTTCTTATACTTTCTTTTACCTCTACCTGCTGTGGGAGTGGGGTGAGTAGCTGCCACTGTGCTAAGAGCTGAAATTGACCAATATTCATGCTATTTACTTTTCCATATTTCCTGGAAGTTGCAAACCTCCAGGGTTCCAAAAACAGTGGTGTTCCGCAGACGCTAGCAGTGAAATTGTTGTCTAGTTGGGGATACATAGTAGCAGTGCTTCCTACTGTGTCATCATCCCCAAATTCTCTCTTAACACATTATAACATAGCGTCAATAGTGAGTCTTGGGGACAGTCATCTGGAAGCAGTTATAGGCAGTTCCAATGTCTATTTTGTAATTTGATCAAGTGAAAATATCTAGTCAATAATCAGAGAGAGCCTGCTAGGTATCTATTTTGAGGAGTACCAAAGGTTAGGGTATAGGACTCTTCTCAAAGAAGTTGTAGCTTTACTGAGAAGCCCGTTATATACAGAGAGGTGTCAAAGGAAAAAAGTAAATGCGAGTACCAAAGAAATAGAGTTATTCATGATTATTCTAAAGAGAGTCCAGAAGAAGGAGGTAGTACTCTGACTTTAAATCATCAGATATCGCATCAAGTAGGAGTATTTATGAGCTATTCCTAGGAAGGTATTCTGATCTGAAAAATATTCATAACACCAAAACTTACCTACTACACTCACTGTGTTCCAGATGCAAACTCATCTATTACTTGAAACAACCTCACAAAACATATACTATTATTCTTTTTTTTTAAAAAAAATATATTTCTTTATTGATTTCAGAGAGGAAGGGAGAGGAAGAGAGAGATAGAAACATCAATGATGAGAGAGAATCATTGATCGGCTGCCTCCTGCACACCCCCTACTGGGGATCGAGCCCACAACCCGGGCATGTGCCCTTGGCCAGAATCGAACCTGGGACCCTTCAGTCCACAGGCCGACGCTCTATCCACTGAACCAAACCGGCTAGGGCTATACTATTATTCTTTATATAAATGCAGAAATTGAGAAAGAGAAACATCATGGGACTTGCCCAACACAAATAACAATTCGGTTGTGGAGCTGGGACTCAAATCCAGTCAAGTAAGATCGAGGGACAGATCTCTCTGTTCATTCTTGTCCTGACTGAGCAGAATGGCATGAGCAAGGGCAGAGAAGTGAATGTTGATGTCATTGCCAGATATAACAAAGAGGCCAGGCTGACAGCAATGATAAATTTATTTAGACATTTTGCTCTAGGCCAATACATGTCCACACTCAGAATATCTCTCTTTCATTACACTGCAGATTTGGTTAGCACATTCAGCACATGCCACTTAGGACATATCTCCCAGAAACTACTGTGGTTCAGTAAAAAAAACAAAACGTACAAAACTTGTTTTCATTGTTATGTGTTCTTGTTAACTGATAAAGAAGACAGCCATCTTTTCTTTTCTCATTTAGTTATAACTTAATTGGAGTAGACATTCTATATTGTAATGTTTCTGGAAATAACGTGGAATGGAGTGATAGTCCCCCACAGTGTGAAAGTAAGTATATTCTCTCTTCAGAATTTAAAGAAATAGTTCTCAATTTTTTTTGGCATGGTGACCTCTTTATGCTGTTAAATTAACAAATACCCCATGGAGATCTTCTGCAGATGTGTTATGTCTATTGATATTCATTATATTGGAATTTAAACAGATGTTTTAAAAATAATTACATATTAAATCATTTTTAAAAACAGTAAGCTCAATACATCTGAACAAATGCAACACATTTTTTTCATAAAATAAAAAATTTTCAAAGCAAAGAGTGAAGATAGTGGCATCGTTTTACATTTTTTCAAAAATTTCTTTATGTGCCTTAAAAGTTAGACTGAAAATTCATTTTTTGCATTATTAAACACTCTGAACCCACCAGAAATTTTTACTATACACTCTTAAGGATGAAACTGGGAAAAAAATCCAATAATATTTTGGTATTACTAAATATTACTGTAAACCATTGATTTAGGAATATATATATTTATAAAGTATAAAGCATTTCTCAACTAGCCCTGAGTTTTAGTTTAATCATAAGTATATTTTCTCACTAACTTACCAGTTCTCTAATTATGAGAACAAAACTAATCAGGGCCTTTCGGAAAAATATAGGTATTTAACATAGGGAACTTACATAGGTTTTTTTTAAGAAAATTACTTTTATTCTAAAAGTTCATTGCACATGCAGCCCTGGCTGGTTTAGCTCAGTGGATAGAGCATTGGCCTGCAGACTGAAGTGTACCCAGTTCGATTGTGGTCAAGGGCACACTCCTGGGTTGCAGGCTCAATCCCCAATAGGGGGCATGCAGGAGGCAGCCAATCAATGATTCTCATCATTGATCTGTTTATCTCTCTCCTTCTCCCTTCCTCTCAGAAATCAATAAAAATATATTTAAAAAAATAAAAGTTCATTGCACATTAGTATTTTGATTTGGGATAATACATTTCCTTGTAGAAACTTTCTTCTAGATGGATATTGGATTCTCAACTAGATTGTAGATATCATATATTAATTACTGAAGACAGTTCACAGGACATTACAAATACTATCTTCATCCTTCACCTTTTCTTTTGCCTTCTATGTCTTCGTATTTTTCTCTCTTTTTAAGAGGTTTCATGTCAACCACCTAGAAAAATATCAAATGGAAAATATACCAAGAGTTTCAAAGATACATTTGAATATAATGAAGTAGTAATGCATAGTCCTAATCCTTCGAATGGGCCAGATGAATATTCACTTATTAGAGAGAGCAGGCTTCTGGGTATAAAATATGGGGTAGTGACTCTCCTCAATGTAAATGTAAAAATATTTCCATTTACTTCTTTCTCTCTGTTTAAATCATATGTAAATACTTTCAAATTACTTTTACCAAAAAATAAACAAAAACCATATGTGCTTGCTCCTCCTGTTACATTGGTTCCTAATTTAATTCAATATAGGTCAAACAGAATAAAAAATAGTACTAGTTGTAGAGTTTCCCACACTTCACCCATGTGTTCTTGGTATTTCACTGTATACATTTTGAATTACTTTGTGTACGCACGAATTAAGATTTTTGGTTTTTGCTTGAAAGCATCAAAAATTACACACTGGCTGAAAGATATTTAAGGCAATTGGAAATTTAAAAAAAAAACACCTGGGGAAAAGCAATACTTATATCAGACAATATAACTTTAAAACTAAGGCTATAACGAGACAAAGATGGTCATTTCATATACCAGAGCCAATATAAGGAAGCAACCTAAGTGTCTGTCAATAAACATTTGGATAAAGAAGATGTGGTACATATATAGGGTGTCCCAAAAAATGCATACACACACACACTTTACATGATCATAAAGGCTGTGTTTACTAAAGTATATTTCATTTTCAAAATTGCTCTATCAGCTGTTAAAGTGTGTATACATTTTTGGGGAACACCCTGTATACAATGGAATATTATTTGGCCATAAAATGAGTGAATTCTAACAATTTTCAATAACATGGGTGGAGCTAGAGGGCTTATCTTAAGTGAAATCAGAGAAAGACAAATACCATAGCATTACACGTGGAATCTAAAAATATGAAATAAACAGTCAAAATAAAGTTATAGATACAGAGAAAAACTGAAGGTTGCCAGATGGGATGGGGGTTAGATAGGAGGCTGGGTGAAAAAGGTGAAGGAATTAAGAAGTACAAATTGGTAGTTACAAAATAGTCCTAGGTGTGTAAAGTACACACGGGGAATATAGTCAAGAATATTGTAATACCTGTATATGGTGCCCGGCTATATAAATGTCTAACCACTATACCGTTTACCTAAAAGTAACATAATATTAATTTCAACTGTAATTGAAAAAAATCCTGCTATTTATCCTACAGATACACACACACTCACACACACACCCCGCCCCCCAACCCCCTGAGATGATTAGTATCAAAAGTTTGTTTGAACTGACCCAGAACTTGCATCTGGTAGTCAGACCTTTCTCAAAGCTTACAGTAGGAAAAAAAAAGTGAGAAACCAATAAACTATGACAGTTTGTTTTAGCTGGCAAAAAATTGTTTCATTTCTGTCAATCTGTTTACTGAAATTAAAATGCACAAATTAAATATTTCTTTAAAAAATTAACATCCTGCCTTTCATTCCTTGTCTCTTTGTTTGCAGGGAAATTATGACTTTGCACTAGTTTTTCCTCTTCTAGGTTAAGGCAGCTTTTCATTAATTCTGAAATTTCTTCACTTCTCAGTGGTTAAATGTAATTATCCGGTACTCGAGAATGGAAGACTGGTGTCAGGACATGAAAAACAATATCACTACAAAGCAAAGGTTGTATTTGAATGCCTGGAGGGTTTTGACCTTCAAGGTAGCAGTACAGTTTTCTGTGGATCTAACAATAATTGGGAGCCTAAGATGCCAAAATGTATTAAAGGTACAAAAGATATCTTTTTCCTTCTTGTTTGTTTTTAAATATTTAACATTAAAAAATCAGTGATACAGAATAATGGGAAAGAAGCCATTTTAGTAATTAACTCTGTCTTGTATTCATTTCTATGATAGAGGTATGACATCCAGTTTACAAAGAATTCTGCTGTTGTTATTTTATATGTTTCCATAGGGTCTTAGCACATTCTGTAAATCACACAGGTGTGTAAGTTTCTGTTGTTTGGCATGTTTATGTGTAAAAATATATAGCAATATATTTTCAGAGTAAATTTCATAAGTTCCTAGCACCTTCTATACATCATATATGTAATGTGTAAATATATTTATATATATACAATATTTAACAACCATTTTTTCAGAGTAAGTTTCATAGGGTCTTAGCACATTCTGTATAACACAGAGGTGTATAATTTCTGTTGTTTGGCATATTAAAGTATAAAATATATAGCAACCATTTTTCAGAGTACATTGAATGATTGGAATTTATACCTAAATCAAGAATGAAAAGCATAGTTTTATACAAATGAAAATAAAGCAATAGTGCCCAAACATTTGATCCAACCTACATGATTTCTTTATCCAGTCTTGACTCCTCCCAGTACAAAATCTACAGTTTCCCATTTCTCAGGTTTAGTAATTTCCTGCTTATCTATTTCAAAATTCTTTAAATACTGGTGATTTTTCAAAAATATTTTGAATTTCTGGTGATTTTACACTCGTCATTTTTAGTAATGAAGGAAAAAGTACATACTTACAGCTATTTTAGTTGTTATACTTAGTGCCATAGTCAGCACATATACACAGTTATGTGAACTTGGCAAGTGTGTAAAGTTTAAATGTACTTACTCATATGTAATGCCTTCCTTCTGGGTGATAGGACAGATCAAATGGGATGCACTTAAAGCACTTAGCACAGCGCCTGTCATGTAGGCAGCTCTTAAAGGAAACTCATAGATTTACAGCATCACTCCAATCAGTATTCGAGAATTGGAAGGTCTGTGGCTTCTGTTTTTTTAATGTGTCTTTTTTATGTGTCATCTACTTCGCTATTTCATTCATTTAAAAAAGTGATCTGGTGACACCTGTACAGGGTATCTTACTAGTATGGGACTGTTTCATTTCCCAAACTGCAACCATTTAAATTTTCCCAATTAAACTGGAAAATTTCAAAATGTCTGCTGTCTCCAGAACAAGACCCATGTTTCTATTGCTCCCACCTCTCCTCACCTCATACAATTACGATTTTTCTTCTTACTGGGAATTTTTTTAATTTGACAACAAAAAATAAATTTCATCACGGAAAGGCAGAGTGAAATGGAGGACTTGTTGCTTGGACTACTTATCGGCTGCTCTGCTTAAGACTTGCGGGGTTATTTTCATGTGGTGGAAGGAACTGTCTTCCTGATTTCAGAGCTGCTGTCTCTGGCTACCCATTGGTTGCAGTAGAAACAAGAGGACTACAGCAGTCACCATGTATCTGTGGTTTTGCTTTCTGCTATTTTAGTTACCTGCAACTGTGGTCCAAAATATTAAAGTGAAAATTCCCAGAATAAACAATTCATTCATTTTAAAATACTCGCCATTCTGATTAGCATGATGAAATTTCATGCTAGCCCACTCTGTCGCACCTGGGATGTGAATCATTCCTTGGTTCACTGTATCCAACTCACTTCATCTCATTACTTTAGGCAGAAGGAAGAGTACAATGATATATTTTGAAAATGAGAGACCACATTCACGTAACTTTTATTATAAGACTAGAGGCCCAGTGCACGAATTCGGTGGGGTCCCTTGGCCTGGCCTGCGGAATTGGGCCAAAACTGGATCTCTGACATCCCCCGAGGGGCCCCAGATTTCGAGATGGCACAGGCCAGGCTGAGGGACTCCACCAGTGCATGATCGGGGCTGGGGAGAGATGTGAGAGGTTGGCCAGCAAGGAGGGGACTGCAGGAGGGCTCCAGGGCCTGTCTGACCCGCCATGCTCAGTCCTGATTGGCTGGACCCCAGCAGCAAGCTAACCTACCGGGTGGAGCATCTTCCCCTTGGTGGTCAGTGCACATCATAGCAACTGGTCGACTGGTTGACTGTCTACCACCTACCTGCTGGTCAGTGCATGTCATAGCGAGTGGTTGAGTGGCCTTAGCATATCATTAACATATTACACTTTGATTGGTTGAATGGCTGACTGGACACTTAGCATTTAGGCTTTTATTATATAGGATACTGTTATATTTCTTTTATTTTATTATTAGTTATTGTTGTTAATCTCTCACTGTGCCTAATTTATAAATTAAACTTTATTATAGTTATGTATGTGTAGGGGCTAACATAATATACATCTATAATAATAAAAGCATAATATGCTAATTAGACAGGATGACCTTCTGGAAGAAGCCGAGGCTATAGCCCTGGGATCGAGGCAGCCGACCGGCTGCGAGGGGGATCCAAGCAGCCACCTTGGCTGGGAAGGCCTACTCTTGCATGAATTTCGTGCATCAGGCCTCTAGTAAATATGTATATAGGGTCTGGTAGTATCTGTTATTCCAAGCATTGACTGGGGGTCTTGGGACATATCCCCCATGGATGCAGGGAAACTACCATAGTGTGAGGAGTATTAGCTTGGGCTGATCTCGCTCAGAGTCCTAGTTTGGCTCTGATTACTCAATTACGTTATTTCTATGGGGTTGGTTTAGTTTCCTGTCATTTAATGAGGGTGTTAACTCAAACAAATTCTATTACTGGCTTCTAATTTGTTTCTATATCTCCTGTTTTAATATTTTAAAGGATTCAGGGGAATTATGCATGCTAACATGGTAATTAGAATACCTTTTTATAACTCCTGTATAACTGGTAGCCTCCTTGAGAATCTTAGTTGAGTGTTGTGAGGTTTCAGCGAGAAAGAGGTGTGTGTTTTTTTTGGTGGACTGGTACATTAAAATTGCATGTGAAGTTTATATTCATTGACCCATCGTGTTTACTCTTAGGGTCCTACTGGGTATATGCACAGTGGGATACCAGGTTTGCGGATATGCTCTTTTGATGGAGTCGACCATAAAAATTTACAAAGGATTTCAAAACAGTGATACAATTTAGTGTCTCAAATAGGAGATAATTAAATATGAGGAAATTTTATGAAGAAGATAAATGGCAGGAATCTTTTCTTAAATATCAAAAACTCTCAATTACTTTTATCACCAGTTACAGAAAAACTTTACAAAAATGGAATACTAGCAACATTCAATGGTGATAAGGTAGATGTAATAGTGCAAATATGAAAAAATGTCCTTGAAATATTAAGTGAAAAAGAAGAAAGTTTAAAAATTATGTATTATTGATAATACTTGGATGTTAATTTTTTAAAAGATATATAGGTTTACTTTGAAGATGTTATTTTTTATGATTTATTATTAAACTTCTAAGATTTTATATTACAAAATATAAAGCTACAGTAAACATTCTTATGCAAACATTTTTATGTATTTAGGTGACTTCCCAGAGGTAGAATTGCAAAGTTTAGAAAGTAAGTGTATTTTTCATTTTGAGATATAATCTTTTAAAATAATAAAAAATCAAATTAAATGATTAATTTTATACTGATAAATCTGGTGAATAGAATCAAATTTATCTTTCCAGATGTCAATCCTATTAATCCAGCCATGCCTCCAGAGTCAAGTTTTCTAGGTTCGGTAACTCTTTATCTTACTTATATTCTTAAGAAATTCATAAGGTGATGGGTAAAAAAATGATGCCATGTATCGATTTGCATTTCTTTAATTAATCAATGAAATGAAACTTTTTTGGTCTATATTTATTTATGTTCTAAAATATTTTCTTATTAATTTATCAGAACTCATTATAAATTAAATTCTTTTTGAAGTGAAGTGAACATTACTTTCTAGGTTTCTTTTCATTGCTGTATTTTTAATAGCCACTTTTTAAAATTTTTTTATTGTCTAAAGTTTTACATATGTCTTCTTTTTCCCCAACTGATCTCCCCACCCCCTACCCTAGCCATTCCCACCCCAGGCAAGCCCCCACCACCCCAGTGTCTGTATCCATTGGTTATGTTAATATGCATGCATACATGTCCTTTGGTTGTTAATAGCCAACATATATACAGTTTGATATATATTGCGTTTTTGTACATTTTCATTGCATAAGTAGAATACAGCTCAATTTGGAGAATTTCAAATATTACAAAAGTATACAGAGTAAAAGATAGTTTCCTCTTTTTCTAGTTCATTACCTGAGTTAATCACATAATAGGTTAGGTGTCTTTTCATCTATTTCTATACACCAATATCCTTATATGTGCAATTATACATATTTTGGTATTTTTTTCTTTTTTCTTATCCAGAAATGGCATCATGCTGTTTATATTTTTCTAAAATTTGCACGTTTTACACATACTGTCTTAGATTGGGGGTGTGTTTAGGTGTACTCCTATCCTTTGGGTGATTACTTTGATATATGCCAAATTTTATTTAACTATTTTCCTATCAGTGGGCATTTATATGTGCAGAAGTTTTACATTAATTTGGATTTATTGATCTTTTCTCCTCCAAGGGCTGAGTGTTGTGTTTTTATTATAAAAGCTATAGGTCTTCCCCACACTCAAAGTACAAACACTTCAACCATGTGTTCTGATTGCATTCTTCGCATTAAATTGTTGGTACATCTGAAATTCATTATGGTACATGGACTGATAGGGTTCCTTTACACTCCACCCACTCTCATGTTTTGTCTGCTCTCCTACTGTTTGAAGTGCCAGGTTTGTCATACATTAAATTCATTAGTGTTCTAGTTGTCTCTGTTCCCTTGAATTCTGCCCATGCCTTTGCCAGTACCAAATCATGTTTTCTCACTGTAGTACTCTATGTTACAATATCTGTCAGAACAGTTTCAGAAATGTTTGGACTCTATGTTCATTTTTGTAGAACAACTTTTATTTTACTTTATTTTATTTTTTACCATTTTAACCACTTACAGGTACATTTCGATGGTATTCAGTACATTCACATTGTTGTGCAACCATTACTACTGTGTCTCCAAAACATTTTCATCATCTCAAACGGAAACAGTACATCCATTAACCCTCTATTCACCCTCCCCCAGGCGTGATAAGCACTATTTAATATTCTGTCTGTGAATCTGACTATTCGAGGCACCTCACTGAAGTGGAATCACTTCTGGCTGATTTCACTTAGCAGCGGTTCTCAGCCTGTGGGTTGCGACCCCTTTGGCGTCAAATGACCCTCTCACAGGGGTTGCCTAAGACCATCGGAAAACACACATATAATTACATATTGTTTTTGTGATTAATCACTATGCTTTAATTATGTTCAATATGTACAATGAAATTGGAGAGCAACATGAGGAACTGTATTAAAGGGTCGTGGCATTAGGAAGGTTGAGAACCACTGGTATAGAGGATTTTCTGTAAATGGCTTTTATTATGTTTCAATTTCCTTTAATTGCAGATGAGATTCTAAATCATTAATTAAGCCATCCTATGTTTTAATTTTAAGTAGGTCACATTGAATCCACAGGTTAATTTTATTTTTTTATTGATCAGCATGGACATACAGGTTTCAGGTGTGGGTCTCTATGTTACAAGCTCTGTTTATTGCACCATGTACCCATCACCCAAAGTCAAATCTTCTGCTGTCACCTTATATTGGGACCCTCTTCTCCCCCCAGTAGATGGTGCTGAATCACAAGAGTTTTACCTCTTTGCTCTCCCAGTCTTGAACCTCCATGGCTTCTATAAGACAGTTCAGCTGTGCTGCTTGGGGGTGGGGTTTGTTTTGCCTTCAGCACAGTGGCAACCCCTGAGTCTTTGGGGGCCCATCCCAAGCAACCCTCTTAGGGTTCAGTCACAGAGGGATACAGGGATTCTACTGCAACAGCTCTTGGTTTACAGATAATATACTCCTGGACCCGACTCCAAGGGCAACAGGGGGCAAGTTTTGGGAGTCCAAGTGGCAGCAGGGCTCTGTGGTTCTGTTTCTTTGTCTGAAACACCATTGCCTGGCCTGACAGTGGGGATCCGCAGGGCAGAACCCTGTCATAGCTAATTTTAACAAAATACTAATGATAAATTTGTTTGCTCTACCAAGAATATTGTTATGGGAAATATTAAGCGATAGGAAGAAGAATGCTGATGACATATACATTTATAATACTTTATACTACTTTTAATGAAAAAAAAACCAGTAAGGTGACTTATAAAAGAAAAAGAAAATTGTATGAGTTTTTTTTTTTTTACAAAGGTTTTATTGTCTTTACTTTTTTAACTTCCTTTTTTTTTTCTTCCTAGAACATTCCACTCAAACTAGTAAACCACCATCTAAAGGCAATAAGGAATATGGTATTATTTTGACTATTGATGACTCTTCATTTATGTGGCCTTAGAGTTCTACATGAAAATAGCATATTTCAATTATCTATAGTTAGAGAAGGAACGATCTGTCTCAAATGAGTGATAATTGACATTAGTACTTATTTCATTGTTGCAGATACTATGACAAATGTGAGCAGTAGTATGTAGACACATGTAGTTAATACAGTTTTTAAAAGATGCCTCAAATTAGGATTCCTATAGGGTGAGGTCACTTTTTCAATTGCTATGTTTATATGTAGGTTAAAATTTATAGAACATAACTTGCTTTTTATATGATAGTGTTATTTTGTGATGGTAATTTATAGGTTAATTTCTTCCTATTCAGACCTGTATATCCAAGCTCTAAATACTATAAGTTGGTTTGTTTTTTTCTACAACCGGCTGGTGCATCACACTTTATGTAGGCTCACAAGGTTCACACAACGTATGTTAAAGTATCTGATAAAGTATAGTTGTACCATTAATGAAATATAAATATTTCTAGATGAGTAAAATGAAAAAAATATTGGTTTTATTTACATTAGATGTGTTTAGTAAGGTTAACCTTTTCATGAAATGCACCTTAGACTTGTTATGTTTTCCCCGAACACTGTGGTCAACCTCATTGTATCAGTAAATCCATTGCCATCTTAAGATGTTAAGCACTTGATAATTTTTTATAAAAATGAAGAGTACAAGAAAACTTAATATTGTATGTTTTGCTCTACAGTAATTTAATAAAAACTGTGGCAGCTTAGAAGCAGAGATACTACTAATAGTACCAAGAGTTAAGATGTGGTAGTATTTATTGCTCTCTGGATAGTAAAAAATGTATGTTTAAGTTTCTAAGCATAATTTTTATCCATGTGCCCTGGTATTTCATTTACATCCTTAGAATCTCCTTAGTAATTATGACTATATTTTACTGTTCCTTTGAAGAAAGATATAAAGAGGGGTTGATGATAAGATAAAGTATTATTTGTGAAGACTGCAGATAACATCTGTTTGACAGAATAAGATAGCTTCATTATGACTTATTCCACAGACCAACTTTTGTTGAAAAAAATATATAAATTCAATCCTTAATAATATCATAAGAAATGGTAGACTAACTATGGAACTAAACCAACTATAATGAGATATCATGTTTTTAAAACAAATTTTCTCTAATATAATGAATTCTAATTATTCTAATAACAACCTTTACTAAATAAATGGTAGCTACAACACAAAACATTGTTGGGCCCTAAGCCTGCGGTCAAATTAGAAGGCTCTGTGATCAAAAGGAGCTGGATGCATCAGCAGCCACACTGAACTAGACTGATAAACATTTTCTTTGGTGTAGTTTGTAGATGGTCTGACCAAAATTTAAATGTATCAACTATTGGAGACTCACAGATGCTCAGTTATCTTCAGACTGGTTTTATTTATTTCTAGGTGAAGGACCCATTGCTCTGATTGTTCTTCAGCAAGTAAGTGTCTCAAAGCTGGATACCACTTAAAACAGTACTGCGGAAAAGTGCATTTTTAAAAATGATTTCCCAGTTTCTACAGTTTTTATAGCTTCAAATTAAGTAAACCAGTCTATATGGAATACACTACTTTATTCTGGTGATTGTGTATTTTTCTATATTCTCTATTTTTATTTAATAACAAACCCTAAATAGCACATATTTTTTATGTATATATGATTAGTCATATGAGTTTTCATCCCAAATATGCTTTGGGTAATATTCTAAATTAAGCAAGAACTCTTGTCTGACTTACTGCGGACTCTAAGTGATTCCAGGGAATTGCATTTAGACAGTGAAGAGTCTAGATAGAATATGAATGTATATGCACTTAATAAAATAATATTTTTTCCCACTGAAATGTAAGCAACATAAATTTTTTCTGCTGGATTGGAACCTTGGTATCTGTTTTTAGAGTTACATGTCACTTGTTTTCTGGTTTCTTGTAGTTCTTGGCGTTGCAGTAATTGGCACCGGTGTGTACAGATATCTTCACGTCAGCCAGAGAGTAAATTAAACATGTTTCTCGAACACATTGGTGCTTCTCACTCTTTTTAAAAAATTATGTTTTTATTGACTTCACAGAGAGGAAGGGAGAGGAAGAGAGAGAGAGAAACATCAATGATAAGAGAGAATCATCAATTGGCTGCTTCCTGCATGCCCCAAACTGGGAATGAGTCTGAAACCCAGGCATGTGCCCTAATGGGAATCGAACTATGACCTCCTGGTTCATGGTTCGATGCTCAACCACTGCGCCACACCGGCTGGGCAGTGCTTCTCACTCTTGACATACTTTTGTGAAGCTTTTGTTTGCACTCTGTATTGTATGCTGCCTTTTTTAAAAATGTGTCTACATTAGTGTGCTGTCAGAATTGCATTTCTTGCTAAGAATATTTTCAGCTGCTTTTAATGTCATCATAAGAAGACTGGGCAGAATTGCTTTAGCTATTATGACTGTAAGAAAAATTTGTGGGGTTTGAGGTTTAAGTTCTGCAGAGAAACATGGATCTTTATAGAACCTACAGCCTAAGATAATTTAACTGCCAAGGATATCATTCAGAATTGAAGGAAAAGATAAAGAGTTTCCTGAACAAGCAAAAACTGAAGGAGTTCATCACCATTAAAGAAGCTTTATAAGAAATGGTAAGGGAAGGAAAGGCCATATCCAGAAATAAGAAAATATGACAAAGGAAAAAATCATAGGTAATGACAAATATTTAACAAAAGCAGCAAGTCAGACATTTAAAAAGTTCAAACAGTCAAAAGGCAAAAGTACCAAATTGAACTCAAATTTCTAAGAGTAGTTAGGAGATACACAAAATGAAAAGATCTGAAATATGACATCAAAAACATAAAGCATAGGTATGGGAGTAAAAGTGTAGTATTTTTTAGACTACATTAAAATGCAAATGCCTATCCATTTTAAATGGATTGCTGTATATAGATCAGCAATTTTCAACCAGTGTGCCATAGAATTTTTTTTAAACTTGCAATACTTGACTATTTAGTCAGGGGCACTGACCTCTTTTCCCTTAGATTGTCAAATAAAGAAATGACAGTAGGCTATAGAACAATAGCCACCTGGTGTGAATGAATCAAAATTATATCTAATTTTTTGTCAAGCCAGCAAAAATATATATTTTTGGTGTGCTGCAGAATTTTAGTGATTAGCTTGTGTGCCATGAGATGAAAAGGTTGAAAATAGTGATATACTAATACGTGAACCTCATGATAGCCACACACCAAAACCTATAAAGACACATGAAGAATAAAGAGAAATTAACCCAAGTAAAACAATAAAGAAAACCAGCAAACCACAAGGGCAGGAATCAAAAGAAGAAAAAAACAAAACAGAGAACTACACAAACATCAACAACAACAAAAAGTGAAAATTAGGACACCTTTATTGATAACTTTAAATATAAGTGGATTAAATACTCTAATAAAGAGGTATAGGGTGGCTGAATTGATTTAAAAACATGACCCATCTATCTGCTGGTTACAAAACACCCACTTTACATGAAAGACTCATACAAATTGAAAGGTATGGGAAAAGATACTGCATGAGAATAAAAACAAAAAGAAAGCTGGCATAGTAAAACTCATCTCAGACAAATACAAAAGAGTGTTAAAAAACACAAAAAGGGACATTACATAAAGATAAAATTTCAATAGTGAAGAGGATATAACAATTGTAAATATTTACACACCCAACGTAAGAACCGCTAAATATATAGAGCAAGTATTAATGGACATGAAGGGAGAAATCCACAGTGATACAATAATAGTATGGGGATCTTAATGTCCCACTCACATCAATGGATACATCATCAGACCAAAAATTAGTTAGGAAATGCCCTTTAAATTGTTACACTAGACCATATTGACTTAATAGACATTCATTGAACATTTTATCCCAAAACTGCAGAATACATTTTTAAAAGTACATAAGGGACATTCTCCATGATATACCATATATTAGGCCACAAAATAAGCCTCAGTAAATTCAACAAGATTGAATTTATTTCAACCTTTTCTGACCATAGTGGCTTACAACTAGCAAGCAGGTACAGAAAGAAAACTCAAAATGAACATCAATATGTGGAAACTAAACAACATGCTATTAAACAACCATGGACCAAAAAGGAAATCAAACAGGAACTCAAAAGTATCTTGAGAAAAAATAAAAATGAAACACAACTTTTCAAAAGGTATGGGATGGAGCAAAAGCAGTTCTAAGAGGAAAAGTTCATAGCCATAGAGGCCTCAAGAACCAAGAAACATTGCAAATAAACAATCTAGATTTACATCTAAAGGAACTGGATAAAAAGAACAAACAAAACACAAAATATACAGAAGGAATGAAATAATAAAGATCAAAGTGGAAATAAATGAAAATAGAATTTTTTAAAAAGACAATAGAAAAGGTCCATGCAAGCTGGTTCAATGGAAAGATAAAGAGAACTGAAAAATCTTTAGCCAAACTCATCAAGGAAAAAGAGAGAACCCAAATAAAAAAAAAATTGCAAATGAAAGAGAAGTTACAATTGACACCACAGAAATACAAAGAATCAATACATTTCTACAATTATTTGCCAACAAATTCCACAATCTAGAAGAAATGGATAAATTTCTCCATGCATATAGCTTTCAAAGACTGAACCAGAAAAATAGTCCAGCAGACCAATTACTAGCAATGAAACTAAAGCAGTGGGCTCAATAGAGGAATGTTCCCTTGTCCTTTTATCAGACTGTCTGCTTCCTCTCTCCTAGAGCAGCTGTTAAATAAAGGTAACGCCAAGGGTCATTTAAAGTCTGTTTTGTCCACTTACAAATCTGTCAGTTACATTGATATTTTTACACTGCATGCTGCCTAGGATTCCCATAAACTTCTTAATACTATTGCTACACACTTAGCATTTATATTTTTCTAAAATTCTCCATCTTTGCTCACAGCTTTGACGATTTCTTTGGGATAAACTCTAAACAGGAATGGTGTAAAAGCCATGCCAATTTTAAAACTTTTAACATACAACAGTTATATAAAAAATAAAAATTTGAGGATGCTGCTGCTCCTAATACGTTTACTCACAATTGCTGACATTTTGATTCAACTAAGGAACAAAATTTCAGCTCCTTTCGTATGCTCTTTAATATCCCTCATGTTACTCTTTTTAAAAACCAGTCTTACAGATTTGCTCACAACTCTACAAGTAAATCTTGCTCATTCTTCTTAAAATTTTTTTATTTTTTCCCTTTATTAAGATATTACAAATGTGTCCTTATCCCCCAATGTCCCCTCATCCCCCCAATCCTGCCCTCACCCTCGCCCCCTGTTGTCCACATCCATCGCTTACGCTTATATGCATGCATATAAGTCCTTTGGTTGATCTCTCCCCCTCACCCCCACCCTCCCCTACCTTCCCTCTGAGTTTTGAGCATCTGGTAGATGCTTCTCTGTCTCTGGATCTGTTTTTGTTCATCGGTTTATGTTGTTCATTATAATCCATAAATGAGTGAGATCATGTGATATTTTTCTTTCTCTGACTGACTTATTTCACTTAGCATAATGCTCTCCAGCTCCATCCATGCTGTTGCAAATGGTAGGAGTTCCTTCCTTTTTACAGCAGCTCAATCTTAATGTTCCAGAATTGAGATGGTTTCACCACAAAAGTTCTCCCTCTTTTCAATTCCTACTCATCCCACCAATCATGGCATTAATCACATCCAGGAATTTGACACTTAATATATCTGTGTATTTTTCATGTTATGTGTATTTTATCTTCAATAAAACGTTTAGTTCCAAAACAGCAAGGGCCCTATAGGTTGAGACCCAATACCCTTAATGGCACAGTGTTTAATAAATTACCTTCCCTGAGGTCCCCCCAAGGGAATAGGAGCGGAGGCATTTACAATGGGGTTTGGGGCCCAATGCAGTGGCCAAATCATCTTGGTGATTTTGAAATCCAGCAGGCCTCGAAAGGGTTCAATCACAGAATTCAACCACGGGAATCTCAGTATTGTCCCCAATTACGCCTGATGAATGGCAAATCTGGACAAGGGCCTGGCTCTGTTATCTGTGGAAGGGGGGTGTCCACCTGTGAAAGTGGAGGATCCCTTTTTCCACTTGGTGCTTAGGGTCCGGTCCTTACGATATCTAGACAAAAAAGAGTTTTCTGAGACTAGCACAGGGAAAGGCATAATGACGGGGGCCAGCTCTTGTTATCGCTCCGCCCTTCCTGAGGGGGGTGCTAACTGCCTGTTTAGGATCTTGGAGGCGAACCACCATTTCCAGCAAACCTTGGAGTGCTTCAGGGCAGGTTGGAGAATGGTCAGCTCCACCAGTGCACAGGCTGACCCTGAGCTGCCAGCTGACCCAGTTGGGTTAGAGCCAGCCGTGGGCAAACTCTGGCCCGCGGGCCGGATCCGGCCCGTTCGGCTGTTCTATTCGGCCCGCGGAGCTGAAAGAGGGGAGGGTTCTCTTGCTCTCCCCTCTGCTCCTTCACCAGCAGCAGTGTTAACATGTATTAGTTCACACAAACGCGCCATCCATGCTTTTGTTCCGGCCCTCCGGGCCAGTTTAAGAACTCATTGTGGCCCTCAAGTCAAAAAGTTTGCCCACCCCTGGGGCCTAGGCCCCGCCTTGCAGGCCGCCATTGGCCCCGCCCTACCCTAATATCGCAGTCCAGGCCATGCCTACTAAGTGTAATGCACTGGACACTTTTTGAGTCTGGGGATTGTTGCGTCTGGTACCTGCACTCAAAGAGGCAAATACTCACTGTCCCTGGGGTTTCTCCGCTGATGTCTGGGACATGAGGGCCTCCTATGAGCCGCTCAGGGCATTTTCCCGCCGCCTGGAGAGTCCCTTTTCTTGGGGCTTCCTGGGGATCCTAGTGCTGGCCCTAGAACTCCTGCTACCCACATGCTCAGGTAGGAAAGGGAAAGGGTGTCAGCTCTGGAGGGAAACTAGAGCGGGTAGGGGAGCTGGTCTACAGGAGCGGAGGGCAAAGGAAACTTTGCTTGGTGTGTGGGGGAGGAGGCTCAGGGCTTGATGGACCAGGTGATTCGAGTTCAGGATAGAAGCCTTAGCCACAGATCCTCCTGGTTGTTCTGTGGGGGATCCAGAAGTGAGGGGGGACTTCAGAGGCCCGCGGTGAGGGTCCAGTGGTGGTAGGTACTGAGCCTTGCAGAGCCCTGGGTGCAATCAGTGTTTGCTAAGTGGGGGCTAAGCTGTGTCCCTAGCAAAAGCCTGCAGGTGTTTGTGGACTGAGCTAATCAAGATGTCAGAGATTAACCAAAGAACATGTATGCAAATATGCAAAACCCATGGACATGGACAATAGTGTGGGGAAGGCCAGGAGTGTGTGTGTGGGGGGGGGGGGGGGGGCGCGGGAGAGTGGATGAGGGCAAAGGGTTGGGGAAATGGAGGACGTGTAATACTGTCAATTAACGAAAGGACATGGGAAGCCCTGCCCAGGTGTGAAGGTGCGGCCTGCTCCTCAGTGCCCAGTGTGTGGGGTGTTGCTTGGGCCAGTGCTGGGCCCGTGGGGAGGCTTTGCCCTGTGTCCCCTGGGCTTAGTGAAGCCTTGGTGAGTGGGGTGCTGCGCCCACTGGGTTGGGCTGGGGGAGCCCAGGCCAGGTGTTACCAGGCATATGCTTTACAGAAGGGTCCAGGCCAGGGGTGCAGGGTGTGGGGCAAGGAAGCTCACTGCTTGCTTTGTATGGGGTTTGGGGAGCACGAGTTACCCAGAGAGCCCTTAAGTGAGAGCGAGCTCCAGGGCCTGGGGTTTAGAAGGATTGGGAAGGACACGCAGTGCTTTTTGTACAAAAAGGGAACAGGCTGCTGAGTGACACAAATCATACTGGTACCGGTTTCCTTGAGAGAGATGAAAATGAAAAACAAAACCTGACAAAATTATGAGATACAGCAAAAGCAGATATAAAAGTTTATAGCTATACCAGCCTTCATCAAGAAGCAGGAATGATCCCAAATAAACAATCTAATGTATGTCTAAAAGAACTAGAGAGAGGAGCAAACAAAATCCTAAGTAAGTAAATGGAAGGAAATAATAAAGATCAGAATGGAAATAAATGAAACAGAAAATAGTAAAATAATAGAAAAGTTCAGTGAAACTAAGAGGCGGTCCTTTGAAAGGATAAATGACATTGACAGATCTTTACCAAGAATCACAATGTGAAAAGAGAGAGGACACAAAATAAACTCGGAATTGAAAGAGGAGACACTGCAGTTGACAACACAGAAATACGAAGGATCACTAAAGAATACTATGGACAATAATATGCCTACAACTCGGATAATCTAGGAAAAAATGACTTTCTTGAAACATACTTGCTTTCATGACTAAACCAGGAAGAAACAGAGAATCTGAATAGTCCAATTACTAGCAATAAAATAAAGCATAAATAAAAGCCCTAACAAGGAACTGAAGCACTAGGGCAGACAGCCTCAAAGGTGAATCAACCAAATATTTAAAGAATTAGTACCTATTCTTCTGAAACTATTTCTAAACATTGTAAAGCAGGGGTCCTCAAACTACGGCCCGTGGGCCATATGTGGCCCACCAAAAACATTTGTTTTTTTACTTCAAAATAAGATATGTGCAGTGTGCATAGGAATTTGTTCATAGTTGTTTTTTTGTTTTTTTTAACTATAGTCCGGCCTTCAATGGTCTGAGGGATAGTGAACTGGCCCCCTGTCTAAAAAGTTTGAGGACCCCTGTTGTAAAGGAAGGAACACTTCCAAACTTATGCTACGAGGTCAGCATTAGTCTGATAACCAAAACCTGACAGAGACACTTCCAAAAAGAGGAGTAGAGGCCAATCTCCCTGATGAACGTAGATATCAAAATTCTCAATCAAATTTCAGCAAATGAAAGTCAGCATACATTAAAAAGATAACATAACATGATCAAGTGTGGTTTTTATCAAGGATGCAAGGATGATTCAACATCTCCAAAACAATGCATGTGATTCATCACATCAATAAAACCTATGGTGAAAATCGTATGGTTATTTCAATAGATGCAGAAAAAGCGACTTTACTGCCACCGCCACCCAAGAGCCCACACACTGAAGTGTCATTGGTTTGATTCCTGGTCAAGGGCATGTATTTGGGTTGCAGGTTTGATCCCCAGCTCTGTTTGTGGAACATGCAGGAGACAACCAATTGTGTCTCTCTCAGATCCATGTTTCTCTCTCTCTCATTCTCTTCCTCTGGCTCCATCCCTTCCTCTCTGTCTAAAAATCAATGGAAAATGTATTCTCGGGTAAGGATTAACAAAAACAACATGAAAAAAGTGAAGAAATATTTGTAAAAATTGCCTCTGACAAGGGGCTAATTTTCAAAATACATAAAAAACTCATACAGTTCAACAACAATAAAATCTGATTAGAAAATGGGCAGAAGACCTGAATAGACGATTATCCAAGGAAGATATACAGATGGCCACCCAATTATTAAAAGATGCCCAACATCACTAGTTATAAGGAAAACCCAAATCAAAACCACAATCAGATACCACCTCACACTTGTTAGAATGTCTGATAAAGACAAGATACAACAAGTGTTGCCGGAAACCAATTCCGGCATGTTCAGCAGGGCTGAATCCTCTGGAGTGGCAATGGCATTTACCCAAACCTGAAAAGGGATAATTGGTTGGCTGCCAGACAGCAAAAGGGCATCTTAATCTACATGTTTACTGCCTCCTACTGGCTAAACACCTGAACAGCCATAGGCTAATTCCCCTATTCTGACAATGCTTGTGTATACCCTTTGAAGTGTATATCTCTGCCTCGCCTCAGGACAAGTTGTGTTAATAAAAAGCATGGGGTCTTTTTTTTTATTATTATTGCTTAAAGTATTACAAAGGGTATTACATATGTGTTCTTTTTTCCCCCCCGCCCTTGACAGTCCCCTAGCCTCCCCTATCCCCCAGTGTCTTATGTCCATTGGTTATGCTTATATGCATGCATACAAGTCCTTTGGTTGATCTCTTACCCCCTCCCTCCTGCCCCTCAACCCTCCCCGGCCTTCCCGCTGCAGTCTGACAATCTGTTTGAGGCAGCTCTGCCTCTGTATCTATTATTGTTCAAAAGTTTATAATGGTCTCTATTATCCATGAATGAGTGAGATCATGTGGTATTTTTCCTTCATTGACTGGCTTATTTCACTTAGCATAATGCTCTCCAGTTAAGCATGGGGTCTTGAGATGAGACTTTAAGACCTTAGACCAGTGATGGCAAACCTATGACACACGTGTCAGAGGTGACACGCGAACTCATTTTTTTGGTTGATTTTTCTTTGTTAAATGGCATTTAGATATATAAAATAAATATCAAAAATATAAATCTTTGTTTTACTATGGTTGTAAATATCAAAAAATTTCTATATGTGACAAGGCACCAGAGGACTTGTTGCCTGCTTAACCAAACAAGGTTATCTGTGGTTTAACAATACAAGAAACAATCCTCCTAATAGCAACACTGAAAGAAAATTAGCTTGAGGATAAATAAAGCATTTTATCAAATTTTATTTGGCTTCAACGTAAGGTTACTTTTTATAATTTATATTGGCATAAAGTATACTGAGAGAATATTCAAGGTGATTAACAATACAAGTCTTCTGCACAAATGCTAAAAAGACCTGGGAGAGGAGGAATTTTTATTTGCACTTTAAAGTAGATTGTAGGTTTAAAGAAAATAGGTAACTTTGGTATTTAAAATTTAGTAATGTCTGACAGCTAGTGTTGTAACTCAGAATGAAGATTTCTACATGTTTTAAGAATTTGCATATGTGTACTCAAGAGCAGGATTCACCTGGTGTGCTGACTTCCTGAAATCATGCAAAATTGAATGAGTGCACCCATTTTTGTTCTAACCTATATTGTTTTCATCTTTCCAGTCTCATCCATGAAAGGTTACACTGATATGAAACTGCCCTTTAAAAAAAACAACAGTTTTTATTGATTTTTTTATAAATAGAGTAAAGGGAAAGGATAGGGAGATGGAAATATTGATAAGAGTGAAACATCACCACCATTGGCTGCTCCTGCACACTCTCTATTGGGCATTGAGCCCTCCATCCCTGTATGTGCCCTGACCTGGAATCAAAGCAGTGACCTCTTGGTTCCTGGGTGGACTGTCAACGGCTGAGCCACACCAGCCAAACAAAGCTGTCCTTTTTGTAAATCATAGTACTATTGCCCTCATGTACACTGTTAGAGCATTTGACAATCCCTTCCTTAGCCTTTAAAATTGTCTTTATTCAGAAGTTTGTCATTACTTTCATTACTTTATAATGTCACTTCGAATGTGGTGTTAACAACTCTTTTCTGGTTTCCTTTTGTGAAATTAACGTTGTAAAAGGCTAAACTGTCCCTTATGAATACTGGGGTCTGTTGTCTGTGAAGTATTTTTCCCTCTCTCTCTTCCATACCAGCAGAAGGTGAACAAATAGCCATGAGAACAGGTCACATTGAGGAAGTTACCCACCCTGGATCCTGAATTCTAGATCAAGAAAACCTGCAGAGGGAGAGTAACACCCATGTTAGCAGGTGGAGCCAATTGTGGTTTTATTACTTTATGTAGCTTAAAAAATTGAATTATTGTGTGTTGCAGTGGAAAGCCTTGTAGTGAATATCAGAAACAAGCAACAGCTCTGCTTATCCTGGGATTTTGGTTAGGGCATGTGGCTTCAATTCTGTAATCTACTGATGTTTATTTTTAATTTTATATATATTTTTATTGATTTCAGAGAGAAAGGGAGAGGAGGAGAGAGAGATAGAAACATCAATGATGAGAGATAATCATTGATTGGCTGGAAACTGAACACCTAGAACCTTCCTGGTTCATTGGTCAATGCTCAACCAATGAGACACTCCTGCTGGACGTAATCTACTGATATTTATTTGAGCTCTTATTTATGGTATAGGAAAAATGATTGGTCATTGATCATCTACTACCACCTGAAAAGACTCCTAGGAAAATACTCCTTTACCTGCATTTTACATGGGATTCGATTATATCTATATATAAAGAGCCAGGGGCCATCACATCTAAAACAGCTGAATGGACGACTGAACAGGCCAGTGAGGCAACCAGGCCGGCAGGTGGGTTAGTGAGGGACAACCAATCAACTGAGCAGAAGGCTGCATAGGGTGACCAGGCCGGCAGGGGGGGAGCAGTGAGGGGTGACCAGGCCAGCAGGGGGGGTAGTTGGGGGTGACTAGGCCAGAAGGGGGGCCAGTTAGGGGCAACCAGGCCAGTGGGAGTCAGTTGGGGCAAACAGGTTGGCTGGGGGTAGTTGGGGGTGACCATGTCAGCAGGTAGAGGCAGTTTGGGGTGATCAGGCTGGCAAGGGGGCCAGTTAAGGGAGATTAGCAGGCCGGCAGGTGAGCAGTTAGGAGCCAGCAGTCCTGGATAGTGAGAGGGATGCCGGACTGCTGGTTTAGGCCCAATCCCCAGTATTGGGCATAAACCGGCAGTCGGACATACCCTGAGGGGTCTCATATTTGGAGAGGGTGCAGGCTGGGCTAAGGAGAGGCCTCCTCCCCCCCATGCACAAATTTCATGCACCGGGCCTCTACTGAAAGTATTTGGATAAGATGCCATATTACTAGAGGCTTCTCCCATTTTAGTGTGTGGGTGAATCACAGGTTGATCTTGATAAAATGCAGATTCTGATTCACACGGGTCTCAGGTGGGCCCTGTGTTTGCATTCCTGTGAGCCCACATTCTGCAGTTGTGGTAGGCTCCTGTATCATGGCCTCACAGATATCAGGGGACTGACACATGGGACCTGTGATGTCACCTCTATGGCAAAGGGTCGTCAAATATGAGACCTGGGATGGGGAACTACCCCAGATTATCCAGGTGAGGCCCTAAATGTAATCACAATCTCCCTCCAAGAGAAAGGCAGAGGGAGATGTGACTACAGCACAAGGCAATGTGACCACTCAAGCAAAATGCTGCTGGATGGAGGATGGAGGCAGGAGCCAAAAAACACAGAATGCAGCTCCAGAAGCTGGAAAAGGCAAGGAACTGATTCTCTCCCAGTCCCTACCAATACCTTGCTTTCTACACAGTGAAACTGATTTCAGACTTATGACTTCCAGAACAAAAAGAATAAATGTGTGTTGTCTTGAGACACTGTGTGAATGTTTGTGTTCCTCCAACATTCCTGTGTTAAATCCTAACCTCTAAGGCAGTGGTTCTAAACCTACTGGCCCTTTAAATACAGTTCCTCATGTTGTGACCCAACCATAAAATTATTTTCGTGGCTACTTATTAACTGTAATGTTGCTACTCCTATGAATCATAATGTAAATATCTGTTATGCAGGATGGTCTTAGGCGACCCCTGTGAAAGGGTCATTGGACCCCCAAAGGGGTTGCAACCCACAGTTTGAGAACCGCTGCTCTAAGGGTATGGCATTAGGGGCCACTGGGAAGTTACTAGGTCAGGGGGCTCAGGCTTTATGAATGGGATTCGTGTCCCTATAAAAGAATCCCAAGAAAGTCCCTCAGCCCTCTGCCATGTGAACTTACAGCTAGAAGGCCCTGTCCGTGAACCACAAAGCTGGCTTGCACTAGATGCTGACACTGCCAGGGCCTCGATCTTGGGCCTCCCGGCCTCCAGAACTGGGAGGAACTGTGGCTCACCGGTTACCCAGGCTGTAGTATTTTGTATAGTGACCCGAAGACACTGCGATGCCCAATCTGCTGTGATTTGTTACCGCAGCCACAAGAAAGGAGCCACCAATGCCTTTTAGCAGCAAAGCCACAGGCGAGCGGTTCTCAACCCAGGCTACACATTAGAATCACTGGGATGAGTTTTAAAAAACAGCAAAAAGCAATGCCCAGGTCCCATTGCTGGAAGAGTTAAGGCAGAACCTGTAAGGGTTGCAGCTAAGCATCACTCTGAAAAGGCTCCTTGGCTGAGTCTGATCAGAAAGTAGAATGAAGCTGTCCCATTAGAATAAACCTCAAATACAGCTTCTCTTGTGTTTTAAAAAAAGAAACCTCCTAAGCTCCCCAAATTATGGACACACTAGTGTTCCCAGTACCCCCCTTGAAACTATATGCCAGCTCCTCAGTGAGGCCTGGCCCAACACCCCTAGTCAAGAATTACCAGGTTAGAGATTCCACACAGGATATCACCCTCTCTAGGGTTGAAGCACAGCCCTGGGGCCTAGGCCCCGCCTTGCAGGCCGCCATTGGCCCCGCCCTACCCAAATATCGCAGTCCAGGCCACGCCCACTAAGTGTAATGCACAGGACACTTCATGAGTCTGGGGATTGTTGCGTCTGGTACCTGCACTCAAAGAGGCAAATACTCACTGTCCCTGGGGTTTCTCCGCTGATGTCTGGGACATGAGGGCCTCCTATGAGCCGCTCAGGGCATCTTCCCGCCGCCTGGAGAGTCCCTTCTCTTGGGGCTTCCTTGGGATCCTAGTGCTGGTCCTAGAGCTCCTGCTACCCACATGCTCAGGTAGGGAAGGGAAAGGGTGTCAGCTCTGGAGGGAAACTAGAGCGGGTAGGGCAGCTGGTCTACAGGAGCAGAGGGCAAAGGGAACTTGCTTGGTGTGTGGGGGAGGAGGCTCAGGGCTTGTGGACCCAGGTGATGCGGGTTTAGGGTAGAAGCCTTAGCCACAGATCCTCCTGGTTGTTCTGTGGGGGACCAGAAGTGAGGGGGGACTTCAGAGGCCCGCGGGGAGGGTTGTTAAGTGGTAGGTACTGACCTCTCAGAGTGCAGGGTGTAGTCAGTGTTTGCTGGGGGCCAAGCTGTGTCCCTCGCAAAAGCTTGCAGGTGTTTGGGGACTGAGCTAATCAAGATGTCAGAGATTAACCAAAGAACATGTATGCAAATATGCAAAACCCATGGACATGGACAATAGTGTGGGGAAGGCCAGGAGTGGGGCGGGGCTGAATGGATGAGGGCAAACGGGTGGTGAAATGGTGGACATGTGTAATACTGTCAACAATTAACAAAAGGAGATGGGAAGCCCTGCCCAGGTGTGAAGGTGCGGCCTGCTCCTTAGTGCCCAGTGTATGGGCTGTTGTTTGGGCCAGTGCTGGGCCCGTGGGGAGGCTTTACCCTGTGCCCCCTGGGCTTAGTGAAGCCTTGGTGAGTCGGGTGCTGCGCCCACTGGGTTGGGCTGGGGGAGCCCAGGCCTGGTGTTACCAGGCATATGCTTTACAGAAGGGTCCAGGCCAGAGGTGCAGGGTGTGGGGCAAGGAAGCTCACTGCCTGCTTTGTATGGGGTTTGGGGAGCACTAGTTACCCAGAGAGCCCTTAAGTGAGAGCGAGCTCCAGGGCCTGGGGTTTAGAAGGATTGGGAAGGACATGCAGTGCTTTTTGTACAGAAAGGTAACAGGCTGCTTGTTTTCCCCAAACCATATTGGTATTGCTCTCCAGGCTGTTGCTTGTTTTAAGCCTGGAGACACAGTCCTAATCCCATCCAGTATAGATAATACCCTATGCTATTCCCAGATGTCATGTGTGTAGTCTTTTTCTTTTTTTATTAGCTTGGGTCCCATTTGAGGGGAGATTAGAAGCAACCTGGTAGCCAAACCTAGTGAGAAATGAGTCATAAGATATGAAGGATAAGTAATATCAATAGGTTTTTCCCCTATAGCCGATAAACTGAAGCTGAAGGCCATCCACTACCTTTGACTCATGTTACACAGAATGCAATCTATATATATATATATATATATATATATATATATATATATATGCTCACTGTATAAAATGTATGTGATCAAAGGACAACCATTGAATATTAAGGTGTATTTCCAACTGTTGTTATATGCGTGTGTGTTTCTATACCCAAGTGATTTTTAGGATGCTATTATATAGAGATTGTATGCTATACTCTCCTTATGGGAATTCATTCAATAAAGATTTGCCTTGTATGAGCCAGGCCCTGTGCTGGTTCTGAGGACACACTGGTGACCAATAACAAGCCATTCCTATTTTCATGATCCTTATTTCACTCTTTGTCTGCTCCACACGAACACACATGAACATAAGCAACATGCGGCCATTATAGAAACAAGTATGGAGGTTCATCAAAAAGTTAAGAATAGAGCTTACATATGGACCAGCAATCCTTCTTCAGGGTATCTACCCCCAAAATTTGAAAACACTTATCTAGATATATGGGAGGCGATGTTCATTGCAGCATTATTCATGATAGCTAAGACATGGAAACAACCTAGGTGTCCTTCAGTGGGTGATTGGATAAAGAAGAAGTGGTACATATCCTATATAATAAAGAGCAAACATGCTAATTAGACAAAACAGCAGAATGATCAAACTGACGACCTTCTGAATGAAGCGAAGGCTGCAAGGGCCATGGCAGCCAGATCTGGGAGGCCAAGCCCCTTGAATGAATTTCGTGCATCGGGCCTCTAGTCTATAATAATAAAAGTGTAATATGCAAATCGACTGAACTGCTGAACAGCAGAACGACTGTCAGAGGACCACGCTAAGACAGGCACTGGGGCCCGGCCAGCAAAGGCATGTGATGCCATTGATCAGGGAGACAGCCATTGCCCCATGATCACCACACAAAGCCCAGGCCACGGGCCAGCCCAGCAGGGTGATCAAGGAGGAAGGATGGGGTTATGGCAGACGCAGGCAGTGCCAGGCCAAGGCAGGTGCAGGCAAGGAAAGGGCCAGCTGCCAGCAGTTGGGGGAAGTCCAGGTGCCAGCAGCCAGAGGGAAGCCGGGGTCCTGGATGCCAGAGGCCAGAGGTTAGCCTGGGTGCTGGCGGCTAGAAGAAGGAAGCCCTACCCTTGCATAAATTTCATGCATCGGGGACTCTAGTATACCATGGAATACTATTCAGCTATAAAATGATTAAATACTGCCATTTGCAACTTGAGAGGGTCCTGCTGAGGAAGTCAGTCAGGAAAGGACAAAAGCTGTGGTTTCACTCATGTGGGATAGAAACCAAAAAGCAACAAATGAAAAAAGCAAAGAAACAGAACAACTCACCAATGGTGGTGACCCGAAGGAAGGGGTCGTGGGGAAGAGGATAAAGGGAGGTGAGGGAAGGAGACTGCACTTCACATAGAGTATACCGATGTCCTATTACAACGTTGTGAAACCTGAAATTTACAAATACTATTAACCAATGTTACCCCATACATTTAACATTTAACTTAAAAAAAGTCAAATATTTTTTTTTGTTATTTAATAACTATATATATATATATATATATATATATATATATATATCATAGTTTACATCAATCTGACATAAGACCAATCCAAGGGATAAGAAAAGAGAGGTTTCTCAGGGATCAGCATAGACCTACCTCCTTTCTTAGATCCTTAATCTTATAGGAGGGACCTCTGCATGCTTTTAGCCCTTCAGGACTTTACTTGATGTGTCTCCACCACATGATTTCACATACTAATTCTATCAGATGTGTTAGATTTTCAAGCCCACGGATAATTAAAAGGAAGGGGAATGGCTAAAGTAGAAATGATACTATTCTAGGAAGAAAAAACTACCAAAAAATCCAGAAACAAAAAATTCTAACAGCATAGCAATATAGTAACACAGCTTAAACAGCAATCTCAGAGAAATTCTGCAGACAAGCATGACCCATTGATTAGTGAAGGAAGAATAAATTATATTTAATGTTAAAGTTATAAATGTTGACATTTCATTGACATCTATTCGCTTATAAAATGCTCAGTTCACTGATATGGAACATATGACATGAAGTCTTACATTTTAAAATAGTTTATCCCACCTTTATTTTCACCTATGAAATTCCTGGTGCTTATTTAAGAGTCAGCACTTACCATAGCATGTCTTGAGCACGCAGGGGGCACAGAGTGTGGTAGGAAAAGAAGGCATATGATCCTTGACCTCTAGGAACTTGCCTCCTGAGAGGAGACTGAGCCTGAAGTGACAAGTCACCATCATCTTGTAGAAAAGCCATGTCTACAGCCAGCAGAAGCCCTAAGTGGCAAAGTAGTCCACGTTAACGGAACTACCAATGGGTTCACATTCTCACCATGTTTGTAATGAGGGCTAAGGTGCTCCTTAGAGGAATGAGGTGAATGTTGCTAGTTCCATTTCTGGTTTGGTGCTCTTCTAGCGTTTCAAACTGTGGAAGAGTTCTCTGATGGAGGGCTCTATACTATAGAAGTCTTCTCAGGGGTAGGTGAGTGTGGAATAAACTCAGAAAAAATGGGACGGGCACATATCTATAAATACATTTCTAAACCAAAAACATTGGTGCTCTCTCTTCAATTTACTGTTGAAAGAATATTCAAGTTAGTCCCAAATAAATCAAAGCTTATAAAATATTATTTAAAGCAAGCACAGCTCATCATCTGGTAAAAGCCTGGCACAATCACTTAAAATCTCACCAAGGGCCTTCCATTTATCCTGTACAACCTGCCTGCTGCCAGGCCATAATCTGTGGCTGGTGGGAAAGGAAATACTTTACTTTCATGTTCTTATTCTCTCAGGCCAAAGTTTCTGTCCTGAGCCACCGAAATTCCAAACTATGAAAACCAAGTTAGATTTTGGAGGCCCTGTCATTGCTGGGTTCCCAGTAGAATATGTGTGTCGCCAAGGATACAAGCCTATTGTTTTCATGCAAACCATCATTACTTATTGTCAGTCTGATGGCACATGGAATCCTCCTCTACAGGAGGGTTGTAGATGTAAGTACACAAAATTTTTATTTTTATTGTTCTAAAGGTTTTCATACATTTTAGACTGCATATTCTACTATTACCATGATGGTTTTCTCAAGATGGATATAGATTTTAGGTAGCAAGATATTTTTTCAGGCTTTGAAGTTCTCCAGGAAATTTTTAATTTGGCCATTCATTCTCTGGGTAAATGTGAATCTTAACGAGTTAACTACCAAGCATCCAAAACGAAAACCATCCCCACAAAGCACGATATTTTGAATTTAATTTACAAAAATCAATTAGCATTAGTTAGTATAAATAAACATATGACTCACAATTCGGGTGTTCTTGAATATTTTTAGCTGAAAATTTTCATGAAAAATGATTTTAAAGTTGGTCAGGGCTACCACATAGGGAAATCATTTTTATGTATTTTGCATGTGGCATGGGGGGAAGGTCCGCAACTTGCGTCTACAGACGCTTATGGCGTACAATGGGTTACATTTGGCCATTAGCAACAACATGGATGGAGCTTGAGAATATTATGGAAAGTGAAATAAATCAGTGAAAATAAGTTAAGGACCAGATGTACGTAAAACTGGAACTCATACACACAGACAACAGTTTGGTGCTTACCAAAGGGAAGGATAGGTGGTAGCAGGGATAGTAATGAGTAAAGGGGACCAAGTATATGTGGAAGATGACTTGACTTTGGGTGGTGGGCACACACCCAAATAAAATGTACAGATCATGTGTCATAGATGTGTACACTTGAAACCTATATAAGCTTATTAACCAATGTCACCCCAAGAAATGCAATAGCAATAAATAAGAAAGTATTTCCATCAGTTTAATAACACTGGTGTGCTATTAAAAATAGCAGTTTTTATTAATAGCAGTTTTATTTTAATAAAAAATAGAGTTTTTATTTTGATTCAAATCTATTATGACATTGGTATAAAACAACATATTTGAAATTTTTCTTTTAGTACCGTCTTGTCCAAAGCTAGCAGGACCTTTACATGGCAATGTATTCTACATTAATGGAACTTCCTCGTTTGACTCAGAAGTTCAGTTTACTTGTGATGAGGGGTAAGTAAGTTGCTCCTTGGAGGAATAAGGTAAACATTGCTGGTTCCATTTTTGGTTTGGTTCTCTTCTTAACCTTTTCCATAATGTTGATTTCATCTTGCTTTCTATGGACAAAGTTGTACTTACAGCCAATCAACCGTTCGGTTTTTTATGGAGACTGAAAAGTTGTGCAATGAATAGAAAGACATTTAACTTGAAGGAGAGCAAAATTGTATCAGATGATAAGGATCAATAAGCCTATCATAGTCGTTAAAAATGTAGTAATGATGGTGACATGGTCCTAAAATAATTACAATAGGAAGGAGGGGGGATGAGAGACAGGGAGTTCATCAGTTAACCAAAGCCAAAGGCAGAAACTAATGAAATGTGTGTTGAAACTTTGAATGAACTTCCGGAGGTACTTCAGATTCGTGTTAATGTAAGAGCTAGTAGTGTAGCTGTTTTTCAATAAGGGCTAGCTGACCACCAGATTTCACTGAATCCTGCTTCCACAGGAACTTTTCAGACTATCCAGCAAACTGTCCAAAAGCAGCAAACACTTCTTCCTACAGACTATGCACCTATCCCGGAACTAGCACCACTTTCCCTTCTTCTGCCCCCTTATCTATAACGAATGTGAATTCCTTCAAAATAACTTACATCTTTCTACTCAAAGCTGTAAAAGAACCCCATTAAACCAGGATGGCGGGAATGCTTGCCTTCATCTCCCTGCTGTTGCTGGTTTAGACTGCATGCCCCTGACCTGGTTTTGCTGGTGACCATATGGCTAGTCAATAAACCCATTCCTAGAGAAAATCGGGCCGTGAAGGGTTTTGTTTCACAACTTTATCCCATTGTGGTCAGAGAAGATACTTTGTATCATATCTATCTTATTAAAACCTATTGATTGGTTAATATTAATTTGTGGCTCATCATATGGTCTATCGTGGAAGATGTCCCATGTGCATTTGAAGAGAATGTATATTCTGTTCTATGGTGCTCTATGTCTGTGAGATCTAGTTGATTGTGTTGTTGACGTCCTCTATTTCCTTATCTTCAGTCTGTTGTACTATCCATTATTGTGAGTGGGATATTGAAGCCTCCAACTATTACTGGAGAAATGCCTGTTGCTTAGAAATGTGTATTTCTCTCTACAGTTGTGTCAGCTTTTGCTTCATGTATTTTGAAGGTGTGTTATTTGGTGCACTAATGTTTATCATTATTACTAGAGGCCCAGTGCAGAAATTAATGCACGGGTGCAGTCCCTATGCCTGGCCAGCAATGGAAGCGTGAGCACCTGGCTTAGAAGGTAGGTCTCATTTGACTTCTGGGCCCGGAGCAACACCTGGGCCCCCGTGTCCTGTGTGCCCCCCTCCACCTGAGTCATTGGGCCCCAACCTGGCTCCATCAGTGCCCGGGAGCCAGGCGTCAGCCCCACCCCCGAATGCCGTTGCTGGTTGCCATCTGCAGGGCAATTGGTGGGGCAATTGGGCCTCACTCACACTCACCTTGCCCTGGCACCACCCACTCGCCTGCTCCATTATGTCACTGTGGTCCCGCTCTCCTCGGGGTCCATTCAGCTGGCAGTGCCTCCACTGCCCCCGCTAGCAACGTGGAGTCACCGACACCTCATAGCAAGCAGTCGAACTGTTGGTCGAACTCCCAGTTGAGAGGACAATTTGTATATTTTATTATATAGGACTAGAGGCCTGGTGCATGTGCACCGGCCCACTACTTCTATATAAAAAAGTATCGGGCCTAAACTGGCAACCGGACATCCCACTCACACCAGGACTGCTGATTCTTAACTGCGCACCTGCCTGCCTGCCTGCCTGTCTGATTACCCCTAACAACTTCGGCCTGCCAGCCTGATTGCCCCTAACTGCTCTCCTGTCAGCCTGATTGACACCTAACTGCTCCCCTGCTGGCCTGATCGCCCCCAACTGCCCTCCCCTGCTGGCCGAGACACCCCCAACTGCTCTTTCCTGCCAGCCTGGCCACCCCCAACTACCCTCCCCTGTTGGCCTGTTCCCCCCGCAACTGCCCTCCCTTGCCAGGAACTCCCAGCTCAAACATCACCACCCCCTCTTTCTTGCTCAGGCCCTCAGTTCTTATGTAGTTAGGGAGGGTAGGGCTTTATTTTCTATCCAATTATCTTGATACCTTTTGGCAAACTTGTGCCCTGTTCCTCCATATTTATAGTTGTTGGTGTGCTTTAGTATAAGAATGTCTCCCTATACCAACTTGGCTAATGGGCAAGATTCCCCAGCACTAGGGAAGGCTGTCGGTAATATTATTCTCTCTAGTGAACTTAAGGAGAGCCTTGAGCTTTTTTTTGTAGGTGAATTATGGTGGTAACAAAGTCTCTTAACTTTAATTTCTGGGAAAGTCTTAGTATTACCCTCAATTCTGCAGCACAGGTTTACTGTAGAGAGGATTGTTGGCTAAGCTTTTTATTTGTGTCTGTTATTCAATGTCTTCTGGCCCCCAAGTTCCTGTTGAAATCTCTGCTGACTATTTAGACTCCTTTTCTTGGATTTTGGCTTTGACATTCTTAGTGGTATCACTGGGCTCAACCTGGAGAGGGATGGTCTTGCCCATCAGGGTACTCACAAATTCCCGCATCTCTGCAACTGCCATCAGCTGCCTCATGAAGGGAAAGAGGTCTATGGAACTGGAAACTGCAGATCTGTCCCAAAAGGGCCTGCGAAAGATGTACATGCAGCTTTGCTGACTATTTCCAAGTCTTTAGTCTAGTACGTGTCCCCTCAGGGCTTTTTCAGGAATAATTTTTGTTGGTTTATGTTTTCCATTGAATGGGCCATACTTTCCTATTACTTTATATGCCTTATAATTTTTTGTTGAACTGGCCAAATATACTCTAGTAATGAGGTAACTTTAAATATCAAATTCTCACCATTTCCTAGGGTTTATTGTGTTATGTTATTGTTTTTTTTTTTTGATTGTTGAAGTGTGTCTCTGTGCTGAGGATCAGCCTGACATGTAAACTGAGCCTTCTTCTGGGCATGCGCATTCCCTCTACTTGTCCCTGAAAGGTTCAGGGTTGGACCGGGTCACACAGAACGGACTCAGGGCTCAGTGTAATCAAAATAGTATTTATTCCAGGCACCTGGTTGCAGGTGGTCTGACTCGAGAAAGTCAGCGGTGAATTGGGGAGGAAGCAGGGGTTTTATGTGCTCAGGGAGAGCTGCAGATGAGGCTCAGTTTGACCCAGATATTAGGACCATACCCCAGTGTATTTAGGACCTTGCCCTTTGTCCATCTGCTGGCACCAGATGTCCTTTCTCGCGGTTCTGTGCAGGGGTTATGGTCTTGAAAAATCTATAGTAATAAAAGGGTAATATGCTGATTAGACCAGACATCTTCCAGGTGTCCTTTCAGACAAAACCTCTGTGGAAGGGGCTGAGTCAGAGGTCAGCAGGCGAAGGCAGTTCGGGGCGACAGGGCCAGCAGTGGAGGGCAGTTAGGGGCAACAGGGATGGCAGGGGAGGGAAGTTAGGGGTGACCAGGCCAACAGGAGAGGGCAGCTACGGGCGACCGGGCCAACAGGGGAGGGAAGTTAAGGGAGACCGGGCCGGCAGGGGAGAGCAGTAAGTGGAGACTAGGCCATGAGGAGAGGGCAGTTGGGGGCGTCGGGCCGGCAGGGGTGGGCAGTTAGGGGTGACCGAGCTGGCAGGGGAGGAAAGTTGGGGTATCAGGTTGAGAGGCAAAGGCGGTTAGGGGTGATCAGGCAGGCAGGGAGTTGAGCGCATTAGGAGCCAGCAGGCCCGTATTGCGATCAGGATGTCCAGGGGGTCCTGGATTGGAGAGGGTACAGGCCGGGCTGAGGGACACCCTTCACCCTGTGCATGATTTCAAGCACCGGACCTCTAGTTTCTGTAAAATAACCAATTAAGGGGAGCATGTTTGTGCAAGGCTTAGGCTAGCAGAATGAGCTTTCTTTTATTAGCCCCTGCTAAAGTAGAGCCCTTATCTTGATTCACCCTTTCAATCCCCATATATGCAGTTGTTATATAAATTCAGTTTTTATTGTCAGTCTTCTGAAAGGGGAAAAGTGAAAAATGAAGGATGGAGCGATGATCTCTGGACCTATAAATCTCCTGGAAGGATGGGTCTTGCAACTTTAGGGGAGGCATGACAACATGGCTGCCAGCCTCTGTCTGCCTCTCTGTGATCATCAGCAGCAGTGGATTATGAGAGCACGGATCCCCAAGGACATGGTCTTTTCTGCACACCCTGGTCCCTCAGGCTGCCTATAAGCTGCCTGAAGGACACATGCACAGCTGCCTGCTGTGAGAGTGGGATGGGTAACTGCCACTGTGCTAACAGCTGAAATTGACCAATATTCCTGCATTTTACCTTTCCAAGAATTTCCTAGAAAGTTCAAGCCTTCAACAGATATCAGAGTTCAAAACAGTGACATCGGGCAAACACTAGCAGTGAAATGGTTGTCTATTTGAGAAGACATATTTTTGGTGCTTCCTACCCTGCCATCATTCCAGGATTCTCTCCAAATACATTATAATATAAGTCAATGAATTAGCCTTGGAGGAAAAGTCAGTTGGAGGCATGAACAGGCAGTTTTACTGACTATATTTTAACTTGATTAAGTGAGAATATTCAATCAATAGTTTGAGAGAGAGAGCCTGCTATAGGCACCTTGTGGAGTACGAAAAGGTTAGGACATAGACCAGAGATTTTCAACTCTTGTGCCACAGTATTTTTAAGACTTACACTACCTGACTATTTACTTGGAAACCTGACCTCTTTTCTCTGAGATTTTCAAATGAAAAAATAAATGGCTACTGCCAATACAATAATAGCCATCCCATGTGAATAAATCAAAATTATACCACTTTTTGGCCAGACGGACAACACTATATATATTTAGGTGGGCCTCAGAATTTTAGTAATTATGTTATGTGTGCCATGAAATGAAACAGGTTGAAAATGGCTGACATAGGTTATTCTCAAAGAAGTTTTAGCTTCATTGAGAATCAAGATATATATATATATAGAGAGAGAGAGAGAGAGAGAGAGAGAGAGAGAGAGAGATCCAAGGACCACAGAAATAGACTTATTCATGATCATTTTAAGGAGAGTCCAGAAGGAGGAGAGAGTTCTGTGAATTACAGTCATCAGAAATTTCATCTCAGAGGGGTCTCCCTGAGCTCTATCTAGGAAGATACTTTAATCTGAAGAGTATTCATAACATCAAAAACTTCCTAGCACTCACTCTGTTCCAGATGCCAATTCACCTACTACTTAAAGCAACCCCACAACCTATATACTTTTGCACAGAGGAGGGATTTAAGAAAGGGAAACATTAAGGGTCTCTTCCTAGCTCAACAAGCGAGTCAGTATTGGAGCTGGGACTCAAATGCAGTCAGGTCAGGTCTTGGGCCAGATCTCTCTGCTCAGTAGTTGCCCTGACAGAGCAGAATGGCATGAGCAAGGACATAGATGTGACTGTGCTGTGCCTGCCAGAGCTAGCGATCCCCAGACTGTCAGGCAAGACAGGTTTGTTTATTTGTTATTATTTTTAAGAATATTTTTATTGTTTTCAGAGAGGATGAGAGAGGGAGACAGAGATAGAAACATCAATGATAATAAAGAATCACTGATGGCTGCCTCCAGCATGCCCCCAGGATCGTGCCTGCAACCTAGGCATATGCCCTTAACTGGAATGGAACCCATGACCCTTTAGTCCACAGGCCGACGCTCTATCCACTGAGTCAGACCATCTAGGGCATGACAGGTTCATTTAGACACTTTGCTCTACCAGTGGTTCTCAACCTTCCTAATGCCACGACCCTTTAATACAGTTCCTCATGTTGTGGTGGCCTCCAACCATAAAATTATTTTCATTGCTACTTCATAACTGTAATTTAGCTACTGTTATGAATTGTAATGATATGATATGTTAGCTACTGTTATGAATTGAATCTGATATGCAGGATGTATTTTCATTGTTCGCGACCCACATGTTGAGAACCGCTGCCTAGGCCAATGTGAAGAATCTCTCCATTTCATTAAATTGCAGATTCAGTTAACACATTCTATACCTGTTACTTCAGAAACTTCTCCCTGAAGCTAGTGTAATACAAAAAACAACCATATGAAAACTTTGTCATTATTATGTGTTCCTGTTAAGTGGTAAGGAAAACAATCATTATATCTTTTCTCATTCAGTTATTACTTAATTGGATCAAAAATTCTAAAATGTGTAGCGTCTGGATATGCTGTGCATTGGAGTCGTGCTTCACCAAAATGTGAAGGTAAGTACATTCTGTCTTTAGAATTTAGAGCAGCAGTTCTCAGTCTTTTTGGCCTGGGACCCCTGTGTGCTTTACAATTAACAAAGACACCACAGAGTTTTTCTGCAGGTGGGTTAGTGCTACTAATCTTCTTTACCTTGGGATTAAAGCAGAGTTTTTTAATAATTATTTTCTAATTCATCTTTAAGAACAGTAATCTCAATACATGTTAACAAATGCAGCATATTTTTGTCCTAAAATCAAACATTTCCAAAACAGTGGAAAGGTTGTCATTGCTTTACGTTTTTCTAATCTCTTCAGTATCTGGCTTAAAGGAAGAGCTCCACATTCATTCTGCAGCTTATCAGACAGTCTCAGGCCATTGGAAAATGTCACTGTCCACTCTAAGGATGACAGTGAGAAAAGACAAAATCATGGCCTACCTGAGATTCAGGAATGGATGTAGCATTTCTCAACTAGCACTGTGTTTTCCTAAGTCGTAAGTTTATTTTATCATTAAATTGTCAGTATCTCACGATTAGAAAAAACAGTATGGCCTTGCAGACATCACAAGTCTTTCACACAAGTATCTCCTATGTGTATTTAAGACAATGGGTTTTATCCTAAAATTTTATTTTTATATTTTTGATTTCAATTGGGATAATACGTTTTTTCATAGAAACTAAGTTTCAAATGAATATTGGATTTATAAATAGAGTGTAGATATCACATGATAATGAACTTATTGAATACAGTTCATTGGACCTTACTAATGCTATCTGAATCTTTCTCTTTTGCATTTCCTGTCCTCTTTTTTCTCTTTTTAAGAGATTTTTTGTAACTCACCTACACGTATACGATATGGAGACTTCAACAATAGCCACAGGACTAGATTTGAATATAAAGAAAAAATTATTTATACTTGCAATACTTCGAATGAAACAGATATTTATACACTTGTTGGAGAGAGCACGCTTGTTTGTATTGGGCCGGACAAATGGAGGAGTGATCCTCCTGAGTGTAAAGGTAATAACATTTCCATTTATTTCCCTCTTATTTGTAAATAGTTTGGAAAGATTTACGACCTTTTATTTTATTTTTATTTTTTAAATACATTTTTATTGATTTCAGAGAGGAAGGGAGAGGGGAGTGAGAGATAGAAACATCAATGATGAGATAGGATCATTGATTGACTGCCAAATTCACACCCTTTACTGGGGGTTGAGCCCAAAACCCAGGCATGTGCCCTTGACTGGAATGGAACCTGGGACACTTCTGTTCATGGGTCGATGCTCTATCCACTGACCCAAACCAGCTAGGGATTACCAACTTTTAGATTCTTTGGCCAACACTTAAAAAACAAACAAAAAAATATCCATATGTGTTTGTTCCCCCTGTTAAATAGTTTCTAATCTAATTGTTTATGTGTCAAATAATCAAAAATAGTTCTACTTGTAGAGTTTCCTACTCTTCACCTCACATGTTCCTGGCATTGCCGTTTATGCATTATTAATTACTATGTATATGCATGA